>NC_038250.2:47124106-47473105 GCF_000004515.6 Glycine max
TTTGGAATAACTTGATGGTAGAAACAATAGTACATCAGTGTTCATGCTATTCTATATAACATTAAAAAGCGTCAAATTTAAATTATTATTTTACGATTTTCATATTTATGCCGTAAAGGTTATATAATGTCTTTCACTCTGTTCGTTCCACCGTTTATTCTGAAAAACAACCTATTTCATCTGTCCTAATGGTGATTTTTTTATCCATGTTTTTGTGCTTTTGATAGAATTCATTTATCTCTTTTAATTTTGTTGGGTTTCAGGATTTGCTCACTAATTAGTTTTCTATGTTTTCTTTTATCCCATGTTTTCTAGCTTTTGTACTTGCCTTCATGAAACTTTTACAATTTGAGAGTGAGACATATTATCAAATGGTAATTATTTTATCTCATTGTTTGTTATATATGTATTTAATACTTTTAATCATATGTTTATTGATGATTTGCTCACCAATATTTTTTTTTTATGTTTTTGCACTTTCTTACCTTCATTATGCACTTGCAGTTTGATATAGGGAGAGAGTATTGCTTATGTTTGAGTTAACTTACAATAGTCACTTTTTGCCACACAAAAAAAAGTCACTTTTTGTGTAGAAAAAATTGAAGTTTTACTGCAATAAAAGCACAACAATTTTTATGAGAAATGCAAAGTGAAGATTAGGAACCAATGCTAATTATTTTATTACATTGTTATATATTTATTTAATTTAATTAGTTTCAGGGTTTGTTCATTAATTGGTTTTTTATGTTTTTTTTTATCTCATGTTTTATAGCTTTTGTTCTTGCCTTCATGAAACTTTTGCAATTTGAGAGTGAGACATTTTATCAATGATAATTATTTTATCTCATTGTTTGAGTTAACTTACAATAGTCATTTTTTTTTTTAGAAAAGGGAGAAATTTTACTGCAATAAAAGAGGAGAAGGACAAAAACATTGGATTGTCTTAGGGAAACATTTTACCTTCTAAAATATGAGAAAATGAAGAACCATACACAAAGTATTATGTGTGTATTAATTGGTTTTGTTGAAGTGATTGAATGGCCATTAGTTGATTTAAATATATAGTTATTATATTTAACATTAATTTGAAATTTTGATTATTAATTAAAATTATAATAATTTAAATAAAAATCTGAATTTAAAAAAAAACATATGTTGAAAAAATATTTGTATAGCAAATAATTCTATGATGTGTGTTGATTTATAAAGATAAAGATTTTTCCTACTACTCTAAAGAAATTAAATTAATTGTACTATCATTCATCCACCAAAAGTTTTTTTTTTTGTTTAAATACATTTTTCTTACATGTAATTTTAGTGTATTTTTTTATTTTCGTTCCTGAAAAAAATTATATTTTTTTTTTGTTTTTCGTCTTTAAATTACTTTAGATAAAAAAATTTCTATTTAAAATACTTTTTTTATTATTTAAAATGTTTTAAGAATGAAAAATAAAATAAACATATTGACTAAAACAAAAAAAAAATGTAAGAATGAAAATGAAAAAAAACATAAATTACATAGATAAAAATGTATTTAAACATTTTTTTAGCTATTATTGCAAATTCTAGGTAAGTTACCAATGGAATAATATTATTTATGAATTTCTTTCATCTATAGTGTCAAACAATTTATAATACCTCACACTGTTCAATCAAGTAAATTAAATCCCCTTAACCTTATGAATGTTATTTGAAGAAAACAATCATTGCTGAATAAGTTAATTATAACTCAAAACATAACAAAACAAAAATGGTATTAAGTTAAAGAGTCTCCGCCATTAGCTTTATGAAATGGAGATGAAGGAGGTAACAAAGTCAACATATATGAATTGTATTGATTGTAATTAAGAAATAAATAGATGTGTTTTGTATAATACTTTTTATACTCATAAAAAAATATAATCCTTTTTTGTTTCAGGCCCAAATTAAAGGTATTGTCTAATAATTATTTAATTAATTTTTATAATATTTAAATACAAATTTTATATTTAAATCTATTACTAATTGCATTAATTTAAATCATAACAATTTTGTTAATTAAAACTATGATTTAAATGAGCATAATTAATTCATAATGTTTTTGACATCTAAATCAACATAATTAAACAATAGACTATTTAAAATTATATTTAATTTAAAAAATAGATTACGTTAATTGAAAATCATACCAATTTTGTATTAAAGGATTTTAAAAATAAATTATAGTTAGTTTTTTAATTGAATAATATAAATTAGTTTCTAATTAGTGATTAGATAAAAAAAATATTTGTTATTTCTGATGTGTAATTTGTTAAAGTATCATGAGTATCAAAATGAGAAAATAGTGTTTAATAGTATATATTTGAAAAATTAATTTATTAATTTACTAGTATGAAAAAATATATGTTTAAAAAGTATTTGAAATTTTCTGTAAAGAAAGTATTTACAATTTAGTTTTTTTGTGACATATATCTCTATGTTTCAAGTTAAATATAAGTTTTTAAAATTAATTAAAACTGTTTAATAAAATAAAGATCTTTTGACGGATAATCAATTAACATTTAAAAAAATGTTATTTTGAATTATGATTAATAATATGGATAAAATTAAGAATAAATATTTGGAATCAATTCAAAAAAATTAAAAACAAGAGAAAGATAGGTGCCAGTCGGCATCAATATTTCAGACCCAAATTAATATTAATTAACTAAAATAAACTTCTTATTTAAATATAATTAGTTCCTAATTAATAATTTACTGATAATAATTAATTTTTAAATCAGATATATAATTTTCTATTTAATTATTCTGATTTTTGAAGTAGGCAAACTGTGTTAAATAGTTTATATTAGTAAAAAAAATTATGTATTTACAAAAATTTGAAAATTCATATAAAACTGTACTCAATCACTTGATTGAGATTTTACTAAATTAGTACAAGTTGCGAAAATTCTTGGTGGGTGGGAATGGGATGTTTAAAGCGCATCGATTAGTTAATTACTACATCATATTATTAAAACTCATTTAAAATATTTTATACACTTTTTGTGCTTTTATATTTTACTAAAATATAATTTAATCATAACATGCCATATTTTTTTACTTTTTTATTATTTAATTAAAATGAATATGAGAATTAAAGACGTAAAATAACTTGTGAGACCGTTTATTAGTAAATATTTTAGAGTTACACTATTAAAACAGTTATTTAAGTTGTATAACATACAAATTAATACATATTATAGTAAAACGTAACAAAAAAAGTTATACATAATAAATAAACTAAATTAACTTTTGGTAGTTACACCAAAAATGTCTCTTATCCGTTTAAAACATATATCTTAATTTAGTTCGAGCAACTTAATTAATAAAGTTAAATGTACTGTAAATTTTTCTCTCTTATATAGGATGCTCATCTGATCCAAGTTGTTGGATGACAGAAACCCGTGAACATTAGATAAAACCTCTAGAGTGGAGTGGATATATAGGGAGCTAGGGCACATTTGGTTTTATCATGAGAATCAAGAGGGAAGAGTTTATGGTTATGATTTATGAATGCCATGGTGGAAGGGTAGAATCAGTACGTACATATTGAACCTGACGCTATTGCTGTTATGGGGCAACTCTTTTTGTGTGGATGAAAGCTTCTCCGATGTAAATTTCCAAGGGGATGCTATCTTAATTTATAGCACCACTTGTGCAAATTAAAATAATGAAGATCATAGAGGACATGGATAGGTATTGTGCTTGTGCCTGTTTGATACGCAACAACATGCATGCATGTTCTCATTAATTTCACGAGGCGCTGAAAATTCTTCTGCGAAATTCTGACCCCATATATGATGCAAAGTTTGGAGAAAAAAAGTTCATGATCATAAGATTGCTTGGTCCGAGGACAACCTTTTTTCTTGGCGGATGTATTGTTGCATGCATTAACATGACAATACTACGGTAGCAAGTTAATAATAAGTCTAATATTATGCATTTCTCTCTCTATGTGTATATGGATGTATTATGTATGTATGAGTGACAAATGTTAGTAAATAACTGTTTAACACTCTTTTTTCAATAGATTTTCTTCTATTGGTTGAAATTAATGTAACAACTATTAAATATGTGAATCTCATTTTTAAATTAGTATACACCTGAATTTCAAATAATAAAGAATAATGTCTTTGAAAGAAATTATTGGAGAGTGCGTGTGTTGCTACATTTTCTTTTTGGGTTAATCTGGAGTATTCTTAATTTGACAGGATTAGCCAAAGACTGATATTTAATTAAGGAATTGATTTTTTTAATAGATATATTTTTATATGCATAAACATGGAATCAAACTTGTCATTACATGCTTACAAAATAGGACTATCTATCAAATCATGCCACTCATGTTATTAGTTGTGTTGCTATATTTCTTATATGAGTTTGTGGAATATGAATATTTCATTCACATGGAGTATATATTTTGTACACGTGAACTCGGAGGAGAAATTTTTTTCACTGAGAGGTAACTTTGTTCAATGGAGCATAGTATATATAACGTATAATCTTACACCATGCACCTCAAGTATTCCAGGAAATTGGAAACTGCAGAGGGAAAAGAAGGAAAGAAAATGCCCTAATAAGTTACAACCAAACAAAAAGCAACAGGGCAGAGTAGACATTTTTGACTTAACACATGAAAAGTACAACAGGGTCGGCCCCTATATGCGGTAGCAAGCAAAGGCAGTTGAAAATTTGAAACTCGATATCGTGAGACTCATCATCAAATATGAAAGTATTCGTGTTTGGTTCAAAGGAAGAAACTATAAATGGCAAGCACTTATAGATAGGTAATTAAATGGACACGATGCGTGTGAGTGAAATGGGTCCAAAACTACTTTGACAAATTGTTGGTTGAGTCACCGACAGGGATATCTAGGACGTAGATTTATTTACTGACACTCCTTGTCGACTCTACCTCATGTTCACCCTCCTCTCATTAATGTACTCACTACTTACAAACTAAGTCCAATTCAAGAGGGAATCGCCATCTTCATCTCAATTTCACACTATACTTGGTAACGTGGTTAATTTACTCATGTCATGTGACTTTAATGTAATATGGTAAGATCAGTAACACGTGGTATATTGTTGATCATATATTGATCCTTCCTTTCAAATTATAATTAGTGAAAGAAAAGATCACAGGTAAATTAAAATGAATATGAGAATTAAAGACGTAAAATAACTTGTGAGACCGTTTATTAGTAAATATTTTAAAATTACATTATTAAAACAGTTATCTAAAAGTTTCATCTTTTATGACAATACATTTCACCTTTCATGGAGTTGACATCCAATCAGAACATGACACATGACAATCATCATTCAATAAGAACGTGATACGTGACAGTCAACATCATTTATTAACGGTCCACGTCCAATTGTGGCCTAGGGATTTAACATTACACGATTTTGTAAAATAAGGAGATCAAATTCGTGAATTAAATTACTGGAGATCAAATCCGAAACTGAAGATAAATTGAGATACCAAATTTACAATTTGCCAAACTTTTATACAAAACATTGTTGAATTTCTACATCAAGAATTATATTTAAATCATAAGCTTTTATGACAATTATGTTTTTTTTTGTTAGTTTGCACTGATGTTGAAATCGGATTGTTTTTCTCATCCTATTTCTCCATTTTCCTTTTAGAAAAAAAAAGTGTGGAAGGTAATCAAGGAAAAGTATTCCGAATGGAAATTGTAGGGTAAATTAAAACTTTAAAAATTACTAAAATTTTTATTCAACTGGATTATATCTATATATTATTAAAATTATTTTAAACTTTATTAAAATAAAATAATAATAATAAAATAATCAAATGATCAGTATTTTAATATATTTTGAAAATTTTATGAATAATATAAAATTCAACGATTAATTAATTTTAAGAAATCTTTATCTAATTAAAAGTTATTGAATGGCATGATAATTGGTCAAAATTACATAAATATAATTTGATGCATATCATATAGTTGTCCAAAAAAAAATATCTTGTCACGGAATGTTAAGATGAAAACAAATAAAGCTAAAAATTCATAATAATAACTTTAAAATTTACGACAAACGCTGGTGACAAATATTTGTAACAAGTTTAATTGCCTCTAATAAATGATACGATAGGAACATAAAGTATTACTAGTATCAATCTTAATAATAATAACGATGACGACGAGGCGACGACATACATGATTTCAAATGAAATAGAATGTGCTCATTTTTCTATTAAGTAAAGTTCTCAAAACTTGAGGGGCCACTAATTAAATACGAGTTTAATTAATGATGACGTCTTTTGGCTCCCCGTGTAACTGGATTAATATTAATAGAAATTGCAATATATATAAAAAAGGAAATTGGAATATTAATAAAAAAGGAAATTGCAATATACGGTGTAACTGGATTAATACTAATAGAAAATTGCAATGTTAGTATATCAATATTAAAAGGACAGATTAATGACTAAAACATGATGATAAAATTGAAGATTCAAGTTATTTTTAATCATTGTATACTAGCTAGGAATTTTCTTCAGTGCCCTTTAAGTCTAACTTATTTTGGTACTCTTTGTCATTGACCAATAACATAACCTGAAATTGGTATCACTTTCTCATTTGACTGTCTTTCATAGTTAAGGCAGTACTTTCCGTGTTATTTTAAATAGCCTACAATTTACATAATGAAGTTTTTTTTGCAAGGAAAATAACGAACTTATAAATGATGTTAACAAAAAATTTACTCCTCAAATGTACAGGTAGATTAACTATTTTTTTAATCAAATTATTATTAAAATTATCTATTCCAAATACTATTATATTTGAAAATCATTAAATTATTTTTTAATTAATTATTTCCTACTAAAATTACAACAGAATTATTTCTGGGAAATTATAATTTAATAACTTAATGTTCTTAATTAGTAAGTTTCTTATCAATAGCTAGTTTAATTACTCACAAAACATTTAACAATAAATGAAGAGAAAAATAATAAAAGTTATATCGGTACAAAATACATTAAAATATAGTAATATATAAGAATAATTGAACTACAACTATTATTCTCAAAGTAGGTTCAAAATAGAAAAATGTTTTTGAAAAAAATTAAAATCACGTACTTTATTTATATTAAAAACATTAAGATTAGACAATAATAAATAATACTATTAAAAAAAACATGAATAAATTCGAAACGGTTCCAAAGAGAGTTCGATTTTAAACCAAATTTAAGAATTAATTTTTAAAATCAGTTTAAAATCAAACTAGTATTAAAAAAATATTCAAAATTAAACTGATTTTAAAAATGGGTTTAGAAATTAAAATGATTTTAAACTAGTTTTCAAACTATATATTTTTTATAAAAAAAGATATTCTGATTTTTGAAAGGAAAAAAAATGATTATTAAATAATAGAATATTATCAAATACAAACTGATTTAGACTAACAATTCTATCATTAAATAAACTAAATCAATTATAAAACCAATCCAACTGGAATCAAATTTATTTAAAAAAACAACTCAATTTTATTTATCCGGACCAGTTCAGTTCAAAAAGGAATTCAAGTGTACTATTGGAGGGTCCCTGATTGATGAATAGTCTAATTTGGGTAGTACGTTCATGAAGGGAACACATACTCATACATTTTGACATATACATAATAAATTAGTATCACAGTTTTCTTGTTAGAGTGTCTCCCTCAGGTGAATTTTCATAATTCATTTCCAACTAGTCGTTAAACCGTGTCTGCCAACTGCAGCTATAAATCTAGGGGGAGAATTCTGTGACTCTGAATGACGAATTTATTCTACGAGGCGTTTAAGAAATTTCAATTGAACTTTGAAAGAGACCACAGAAATCACGTGAAATACACGTTATGGATTTCAAAAATTGGTCTCCATAATGTGCAAGGAGTCCATTATATTCTTGGGCCTTGGTCTAAAGGGTGATTTGGACCCATTAATAGTTTGGTTCATGTATTCTAAGTCTACTTTCTAACCGGAGGAGTTGTTTTGTTTACAAGGGGAAAAAAAGAGACTAGTGAATTGCTTTTACAAAATTTGCGGCATGGTTAATTTAGCACTTGGAAACAACTAGTAATTATTTCTTTCCTATATTATACTTTTAATCACTGAGTGCTTGAATCAATTGATATAAGATTGTTTCAGTTTATACTTTTAAGTTTGAATGAAATTTTTGTGTATTTGCTTACAACCAAATCAACACCTTAATTTAAAGCCCAAATGAAATGTTGATTCTTATGTTCAATCAAAATTACAAATTTCTTTCGTCAAGTTGTTATTAAAAGTCAATATAAATTTTCAATATAACACCTTGATTTAATTAGAAGACAGTCACACGTGATAATTTTATTTTTTTTGGATTTGGTCGACAGTCACATGATCTAAGTTTGTCTTGTAATAAGCTCTAAAATCGTACTCTTAACAAATGAACACAAGCTAAAACATTTTTTTATGGTGGTCAAATCAGAAGTTAGTCATCAAAATCTTAAGGCCTATTTGGAAAAGAAACAAAATAGAGAAGAAAAAACAATACAAATAACTATTTTTTTTATTTGGTGAAAAAGAACTATCTTTATAGACAAAAAAAATAAGAAAAAACCTCTATTTTTTCATTCAATTTAAATTTCAAAATTCTTTCTCCATTTTTTTCTTCTCAAACAGCCAATGGGTGAAGGTATAGCTCCCAATACATGAAATCAATGTGTGTTCTCTTCATTTCTACTAATAAAAAGGGAATTAGAGAAAAGAGAAAGAATATATACAATCCAAATGAAGAAATAATTAATTAAATGCATTTAAATATTTAAATTATTATATACAATAAAGCAGATGAAATTTTGAAGAAGCTCCACTGCTAAGCGAAGGCTTTGATATTCTGTCAGGAATGAGATGGATCCTACAACAATTTTACCTTTAGCTGCAACAATTACCCACAAAACACTGCCTAGCAGTCTTGTTGAACCTCTCCTTTCGAATTCCATTACTCATCTTTAAATTCAACAAATATGATGGTTACGAGAAATTCTGAGATAAATCAGCTATTACTTTCATACCACTTGTTGAATAAGTAAACTAAACTTTTAAAGACTATACCTATAGTATGCATGCAATAATTTCGGATTGCAACAACTTGGGGATCAGGTTAATCTTGATGCCGGCAGCAAGAACCTTCATCTATAAGCATTGAAGTTTGGACTAGGTGCTGCATGTGTAGCCTTTCATAGTAGCAAGTCCAGTGTCAACACTATCCCACATGAAACTGCACAGTTTGTGCTAAATGCAACCCAATTTGGGAACACGATAATGCAATACTTTTTAGACTTCTTCAGGCTGTGTATCTTTTCTGAAGGTAACATAATGTCAGAGAATATAGGCATTACAACCTATATAGTCAGACAACAGAAAAACTAGCAAAGGACACGTAGTTTGTAGTTGATTAAAACTTGAAGGTCCAATATTATATGAAGTCCAAAAGTTGATTGAACATATACTGTCTATCTTCAAAAGAGATGGCATTTTAGGTGACAAGATCGACTTCATCTCGATCAGGGGAAACCACAACTACTCTCATCATGCAACTATATTGATCGGGAACAAGAGCCCCAGCATGCACACAGTTCCACCAAAGCTGGAGCCTTCCCATAATATCTCTTTAGATTGTTATTCAGAGCAGGTCCATTCTGATACTCTACATGCCAGACATAATTGGGATCGACAAGATCATTTAATGTTGCCTCTTGTCATGCATGTAAACCATTTCGAGACTGATGATTTGAAGCCTTGCACATTCTCAACTTATGTTCTTTGGGACCAACCTGGACCTCAGGACAATAGCCGCAAGTATTCACAGAATACTTCTCCATGATCTTCTTTGTACCCGATGTCATCTCAATCCATGAGTCCAGTGTATGTTTACTTAAATCCCTTAACTTGCTCCTTTCTTCATCACTTAACTGATCCAGATGGCTTATGTTGTTCATGTTGTTCTCCAATAAATTATGGACCTTCTCTACAGGCCTGGACAACATAGAGGATGAATTCACAATAGGTTTGTCATTTTCAAAAGAGCATTGTCTTTCTGTTTCATCCTCTTTCACAACTGATTCAAAATCTACAATTCTTCCTTCAATACAATATACAGGTTTTGTTCTCCTTTTAGTAGGATATTTTTCAAGGTCTAGACCAGCTTGTATACAGAGTTCAATAATGGCAGGTATACAAGGAACGCCGAACCTTTCATCATGCCCAACTCTTGGCTTACCAACACGATCATAAAGATGAAAGCATTTAGGGAAGAAAATCACATCTCAAACACCTCCCCTTGTCCAAATATGCATTGCATTCCGCAAAAAGCTCTCTGGTCCAGTACATGTTTGAATTTCATGACCCACATAACCAATGTGGACCTCATTACAAAGCCTGATAAAAAAATGAAACCAACATTAAACGTGAAGCCAACAAGTACAAGCCAAAGCAATTGTTGGATTTGCCTACAAAACAGTATAAAGCCCAAATCAATAACACATAAATGTTTAAGAGTATATACTATGGCTGGTTCTAGTAGCCCTATACTGCCCATGGTTCTTGTCATCATCACATAGACATCAATTTCTGATCTCTTGGTCTTACTACAATCAACTATAAACTCTGTTCTTCATATATCACTGTATGATGCTTCAAACGAAATTAATTTCTAAAGGAACACAATCACACACACACACACAATCGCAAAATTCATTCTGCCCATTTAAACAAAACCCTGTAATCTGTGCAGTCCCCAAGTCTTAAAACTCTATAAATGAGTATAGCCCAATAAACTAACAAAAAAAGGAAGAACCAAAAGGAGCAGTTAAAATCAACAACATCCAATGTTGCTAAGCAATACTCACAATTCATATATACACGTTTTTAAATTTAAAAATCACACCCACAGAAAGCCTAGAATGCAATTCAAACATCATCTTTTCTTGCAACATTTCACTCATTCTGTGCGAAATGCAATTGTGCAAAACCAGTTAACACTAATGAGTTGATTTGCTTCCGTTCTTACAAACATCAATAATCGCGAGCAATTATCTTATATTTCACTCACAAATTGCTTCTATTCTTTCCAACATCAATTTGCTAGTACTCATTTAACTTCTCTCAAAGCTGAAGTGCATAAGTTGATTTTAGTTTATAAGAGAAGCTCACTTCATTAATAGAAGCAATTTCTAGGTCAGAAACGAGAACTAGAAATTAAAAACTGAAAAGTAACAGCTAAACATGTAACAAATCAATTAACTCACATACCGGCAGCGTAAAACGGGAATGACTCGGACGAGTTGGCTCAGACTGAAGAGGAGCGAGCCGCAAGCTTCATATACGCGACGAGCAACCTCCACCAGTTCCGGCACCAACAACCCGTTCTCCGGTGGCTCTTCCAAAACCCTACGTGGTTGCGCCTTTCGAACTTCTTTCTCCGCCTTCACTCTCTCGATCAGAGCCTTCATCGGCGTCACGTACGGCTTCCACTCGGAGTTTCGCCTCCGAGGCCTCGGCACGTCGGAGTACTGGAATGCATCGTCGACGGACGCCGCCGGAACTGGCCAAGTCTCCGATGCGAAGGAGAGGGTTGGGATTAAGCGGTGAGGTAGTTGCTTCAGGAGAGAAAGCTTCGAAGAGGTGACGGTGGCGCGCATGACCTAGCCGCCGTGCCGGGAAATGGTGTTCTAGACGGAGCGGACCCACGGCGTCGTTTTGGGGAACGCTGAGTTTCGTGAAGTGACCGGGGTCCATAGAGGGGTAAAGCCGTGAAGTGATGAGCCCATACCCAAGCTTGGTTATTTTTTTCAGTCCATGAATGAGGTTTTTTTGGGGTTTATAAAATTGGATTTGGGCCCAACGATGTAGTCTTTATTTTACCCAAAGTTGCAGAACCATACAAAAAACGTGTCATGTTGATGCAGATTTTGATATTTTTCAAATTATATATATATATAAATTAATTGAAATTTTACCAGTAAATTAATTCAAGTGTTGAGCAAGACCACTTGTAAAAGCATCAAGATGTTTTGCTCGTCAAAAAAACTTTTGATGATGTTCCATTGTGTATTGAAGCACTTATCTTACGTAAAATGCAATAGGCTTCTTGGTTTTAAGAGAAAAAGTGTTAGCAAGACTAATTCATCCTCATCAGGATATGAACCACATTTGACTTGTCTAAATAGAAGGATTCACTTCGGATTGGTAAGTTTTGGGTTACAAGTAGAATAAAATTTTCTTTCAAGTGAATGATCATTGTTACACAAATAGTTTCATCATAATGAGATGATAATTACTAACTTAGATTGATATAAGTCATTAAGAATTTAAAATGAATTTTTATCTTTTTCCTTGAGTTTGGATTTGAATTTTTTATCTTTTTCCTTGAGTTTGGATTTGAATCTCCTTATTAGGGACTAGTTGAGTAGTTATATCAGATGAAATTAGTTGTGACTTGTATTTGTGCAATAATCTTTTAGGTGAGTCTCTATTGACCGTCACAATATGTCATTGACGTCTTATCTAATAGTATTAAGAATTTTTCTTTGTTTTATGATTTTGTTATGAAAAAAAGAAAATAAAAAGACTTAAGAATGATTTTTGTCAAAATATAATGTATATTTTAATTTTTTTAATTAATATTTGTTTATTTTCAAATAATCTCAACATTTCATGTTTTTCTTTCTTTCGTGCATGTCTTCTTCATATGATAAATAATAGCATCAATGGGTAAGAGAGAAAAAATAAAACATCAACAAATAATTGCATAGCATTAAAATTCAAGGATCCTTATTCCTCGGAAATCAACCTAAATTGATGATTTTCCCTAGGTTTGAAATGACAAGAATGAAGAATCCCCTTACCTATATTTTTGTTACTGAAAAAAAGAGGTTTAGTTTAACCACCAGAAGATAATTTAACATATCAAAATTCGATCTATTTAGCTAGTTTATTTCATAAAGCAAAAAGAGGGTGTTTGTTGATGAATTTGATTATATTTTTGAAAGTATTATTAATGAAAATGTTATTCTGATTAAAAAAATGTTTGATAAATACTTCTAATTTTGAAAATATTTTTAAATATATTTTTACAATGAACAGTAACAACTGTATCTTTTTCAGAAACAAAATGAAATAATTATAGCAATTTTAAAAAAAAAAAAATAATAGTACAAACAAGATTTTTTATTTATTTTTTACATCGGATTAAAATCTATTTTATAACTGAATTACACAAGCAACGCTATTACATGGCTATATTATACTTTGTAACATGAACACATTTGCTTATGTGACATTTCTCTACAATCTCATCTTCTATTACATATACCTTTTACATTCTCTATTACAACCTAAACTCAGGATTTACTTATGCTCCCTATATCTTCCCATTGCATTCACTTTAGGCTCTTCATATCTCCCCTCTACCTTTCTATTACATCTCCCATCTACCTTCTACTCATTCCTGCTCATTCTCACTCTTGACTTGGCTTAAATTAACCTCCCAGTTTACAATTCTCAAAAAAAATAAAATACTTTATTTTTCTTTTTTTAATGTTTTTTCCTTAGGCATAATTTGGGATTTTGTAACCCATTGAACACTATTAAAAAAAATAATTTTTCACAACGGTTGTTTTAGTCACCGTCATGAAAAGTTAAGACTTGACTTTTTACCATGGTTCTCAAGTTATCTTAAAAAGTCTAATTTTTAAGACGGTTTTGAGAAGAATCGTCTTAGAAATTATTTTCTAAAAAATCATCTTAGAAAGTTTTTTTAATGTTAAAAATAATGAGGATTCTAAAACGGTTTAAAAAAAACATCTTAGAATGTCTTCTTTTTTAAAAAAATGAGAATTCTCGACAATTGTAAGTAGACATTTTAAGATGATTTTTAAAAAAATTGTCTTAGAATGTTTTTTTAAATAAAATTAAAAAAAATGAAAATTTTAAAATTGTTTTAGAAAGTAGACATTCTAAGATAATTTTTCATAGAATTGTCTTAAAATATTTTTTTTAAAAAAAATTGAGGTTTTTTATTTTTTATTAGTTGTATTCATCTATTACATTTATGAAACACATTCTTTCTATCTATTATTAGTTTGAAGCAAAACTAATTCAGGTGAAGCAAAGCAAGATAGCTTAAAATTTATGTAATTAAAATATAAAGTCTTTAGAGAATCTATGGAGCAGTTATTCATTTCACTAATGAATGAGGTTATGAAGTCTGGACTTGTTACATACAGTCTACACATATGACAGCTAAACATGCCAAATTCGAGTTCACAAGAAAGGGTTAGACAATACAATGTAATCACAAAATTAATATTGCAAGTGATGGCCATTTACCAAGGTTTAAACATGCCAAGAATTACATCAAAAAATGAATGTTTACACATATGATATAATTGTGGTCCATTATCATCAAATCCAGCAACTGGCAGTGTAAATATTCAATCATTGTTTCGCAACAAGATTAATCACTAGGGTTTCCTGAATTGAATTTGAAGCGTTCAAATTTGGGGTTTTCTTTGAAGAAGAAGAATAATAGTGACCAAATTAGGGTTTCTCTTTTATTTCTCTATTTGTATGTGGCTGTTGTTAATTTTGTGCACATACCTGTAGGGTGCTTAATTCGATGCTCTTATAAGCAGGTCAGTGCACGTGAATGAGAGAAAAAAGGAGGTTGTGGTTGGTGCACAATGAGTATGATGTCGGCGATGGTAATGCAGAGTGCAGAGTGCAAAGTGCAGAGTGCGAAGTGCGACAAGTGGTGATGGTACTTGTTTGGAACTAAAAAGTGCAACCACATATATGCTTAAACAGATTAACAAAAGTTCAAGAAGCAAAAAAAGATAAACAGAAGTCACCTTCTACTTGTCATCTTTGTTTTGCGTTTTGTAGATCCGCAACTTGAAGATGCGAGTTTTGAAGATCTGGAATTTAAGATCAGAGTGTGTGCTTGTACTGATATCGTGAAAGAGCATTTCCGATTTGCAGAGTTAGGTAGATCTCGTGAAGTTTTGGGTTTTGAAAATATGGATTTATGAGATTTGAGTGTTTAACCTTTCACACTGGTCTCAAAAGTGAGTGTGAATGGAAGAAGATTTAAGATGATGGTCATTGTTTCGCTGTTGTAGAATATAATTTTTTAAGTAGTGGAAGGACCACGGATTGGATGATTGTTGCTTTTCCATTGTGAAAACAAATTTTTGGCATTCGACAAATGAACTCTGAATTATTCTTTCATCCTTTTTTACTCTTTTTAATTTCTTTTCTCATGCAGAATCCCATACCAGAGCAACATTGTACTGCCATTGTGAAATCGAGTTTTTGGAATTTCATTTTGGTATTGCGCGAGAGTGATGTACAAAGAGTGAGAAATTGATAGAGGCTTCAGAATAACAGACAAAGAATATACAAAGGTGAGCACGCAATAGCCGCAAACAGTGATTTTCAATGGCTCTCCAAACTTTTTCAAATTTGCATATCCAAGACCATTTGTTTTTTCATTCGTATCTGTTTCATAGCCCCGTGCTTGCATGTTCATTACGTGATATATATTAATTAGATGGTACTTTCTATATTATTATTAATTTTATCTGTCTCTATACCACATCATTCGTTATTTCATGAATCTCTCTTCTCTTATTTCTTATTTTTTTTCTTCATCCATTTTCTTCTCGTATCACTGTTATTTTTTATTTTATTTTTTTCTCTCTCCATGGGTTGAGATATGTATTTTTATTTTTCTAATTATTTAAGGTAATAAATACACTAACTTAATCATTTTATTCTTTCATCATATAAAAAATCATTTTATTCTTTTATATAAAACATATATACGATTATAGTTTTCTTAATTTCTAACCAAATAAAGGTTGAATATTTTGGTAACCAAAGCCCAATCAAATTTTTATAAAATTATTGAGATATATTGTGTCATATATTGTCACGTGTGTGATTTGGTACCAATTATATAAGTTGTTACAATTAGTATTAAGTAATTCATAATTTCAAATTATATTTAAATAGAAGTTATATATAAATTAATGATTATATTAATATCTCATTAAGAGATTTAATTTAAATAAAATGTCAGTTATAGAAAATAATAAATACTATGTAATTATTGTTAATTATGAGCAACAAAAAATGCATTTAATGTCGCTACAACTAATATATATGTCAGTTAGCTGATAATTTAAAATTACATTTAATTAGTACTCCGTAATTAATTAAGAGATTTAATTGATTAAATTTTCAGTTATGGAAAAATAATAAATAATATAGTAATTAATATTAATTATAGACAATAAAAGAAAACAAATTTTTCTGCCAAAACCTAAAAATCCAGCCCTATATACAAGTCATTGAATCTGTGGATAACGTGTTACATAGTTGATAACAAGAGAACTCACACGTATATATAGGTGTTACGTATTTTTATCAATTTTATAATTTGATAAAATGTTGACACAAACTGCCTTATAATTTAGTTGCAGAGAGGACACCTTATTTGATTCACTCAAAATTACTTGGATATCTTTATCCTTGTCCATGAACCTCTTTTAATTTGGTTCTTAATTCACCCAACTTCTATTTTTGGATTCAAAATCTAAGAAAAAAATAAAATAGAAATCAATAATTTTAAAATGAAATTATGAAAGATTTCGTTTGAATAGATATTAATATAGTAAAAAAATACAATGATTTTGAACTATACTTCATTTCAAATTACAAGTATTTTGATATTGTTATGCATTTGGTATGATATTGTTACTGCCACCCTATATTTCATTTTGATTTCTGGTTTCACTCTAGCATTCCAATTCAATAAATTTTAAAAAATTTATGAGGCATATAATAATATAGTATGAAAATAGAAAATTAAAAAAAGTAAAATAGGATTGCATTACAATTCATTTATATATGTGATTGCTAAGAGTCAATAACATACATACAATATATACTTTTAAATTCAATTTGCATCACATGATGATAAAGACAACATATAAATTAGTTATTGTTGAATTTAAAATCACTTGACATGCAAAATGATGGATGAACAAAAGTTACTTAAAATGAATTCATCCATTTAAGTATGAATGTATTTATTTGTAAATAATTTTGTGAGTTAAGCTTTTCTTATACCTTATTAAATAAATAATAGATATATTTTACAAATTAATTAAGTTTAGAAAAAAAAAAATAGTTCTATGAGGTATTATTGTTGGCGCATTTGTAAAATTAGTATTAATGTAGTTAGTAATGTGTAGTAAATTGGTAAGTATTAACCCATAAAATGGTGTAGTGACGTAAAAATCCACTGCATTTTCTTTGATTCCTTACGGTTACACATTGTAAGTAAGATAATCTTTAATTTAATGAGTTGGAGCACAACCTTATTATTTAACCCATGAAAAATAAAAGTAAATCGATGAGTATTAGTTTAACTATTGAATACTACGTATATATTAAATTTTAAGTAAAGACTATAGAACTTCTATGTCCATTTTAGCTTTCAATGTTTCTTTCGGGTCACAAATTTTTCTAATAATTGTAAGTTCCTTAACTTTTAACTTTGTATATAATTCTTTGAAACCATACTTGGTTTATTTCATAAAGTATATTTATTGCTAAATCCTTTTGTAACCCAATAAAAGATTTTAAAAATATGTAACATATTTGATTTGGCCTCATGAAAAAAAAGAAACACTGACTGACTTAAGCTGGCACCCACCGATTGCCCCTTTCATGTTGGGGTGATGACAAAATGGTACCATTCTAGCCTAAAAATCATCAACGGAACAAACTAGTTAGGAATCCTTTATTTTTTTCAACCTAATCCCTATTTTGATCTTGAAAAAAATATCTTTATCAATATACTCTTTCTTTTACACATTTATGGCTACCCAAAAATATAATGGAAAATAGCTATATAGTTAGGACTCATAACAAAAATAAATAATCCATTCACCCGAAAACCCATGTCAAGCACTAATATCTTTTTGTTTCCCTCTTATAATTGGTAGTCAGCTTCTATTTTGTACGCATTTCCATGAAGCAATCGGTTTGTCCATATATACCATTGGGAGCTTGTAAAACCACGACTAATCTGATCCATAAAGGAATGAGTAGGATGTCGTGTCGATGAAGAATTCTAAAAATATTTCATTCTTTTATAGGATCCAGCCAGAATTTTTGTTTGTGAATTCTTGGTTGGAAACAAAAAAATTCAGTTGTGTTCACCAAGGTTAGCCTTTTTTAATGTCTTTTTTAGGATCCAGCCAGAATATTTCATTCTTTTATAGCCTTTTTTATGCTTTTCTTGATATTCAATTTAAACTATATTTTCATGCTCTCAATAATAATAAAAGGAACATATTTTCTTTTAAATACCAAGGTTATTTATTCACCTAATTAAGTTGGAAAAGTGGCATAATTATAAAAGTATAAGCTGAGACATAATTATGTTTCATTTATTCTTTTGTTTCCACCTTATAACAAGATATCTTCTATATATCTAACAAAACCACCACCGTTATTGTTTTAAATATATATATATATATATATATATATATATATATATATATATATATATATATATATATATATATATATATTTTGTTAAAATTATTTACATCTTTCTTAAAAGAAGCTATTGATAGATATATAAACACTTATTCCAACATTATTTTATCTTCTCTCTTGAATTATTATTATTTTTTGTTTAATTGTAATTCTTCATAAGGAGTTTACTACATAAATAAGAATTTCAATCTAAACAACATGTGATTTAGCTTATGGAAAGCTTAATGTCAGCTACTATAACTACTATAAAGACTAGACAAATTAGACAATTTTAAATATTTTGGTTCATTTCAATTTTTTTATTCTCTTAATATTGTATTTAAAATATTACTTTTAGTAGATGTTAACATTAATGAATAAGACAATAAAAGATGGATTTATAAAATGTAGATACTGAAACAAATAATTTTATGCAAGAGTATTTGAGAATATGCCTTGAAAAAAAAAAAAGAGTTCTTGAAAATATAATTTACTCATACATTATAAACTTATTGCTTATTCATCATGTGCTTAAACTTCTAATTAATGCTTAAGCATGATTTTACCAAAATATACAAAAATTCCATAAGAGTGTGTTTGAAATTCTTTTATTTTCAAAATTTTGTGTTTGAATAAAAAAATTTAAAATTATGAGGGTGAAAAAAATGAATGAAAAAAAAATAGATATGATTGATGTGAAGACGGTAAGACAAGAATTTTAATTTCTCACATTTTAGAAAAAATTGAAATTTCAGAATTTTAGTTATTTAAAATTTTGTTTTAAAATTTTAAAATTTTAAATTCTTAAAAAAAACATCCAAACAATAAATTTTAAATTATAAAAGTTTAAATTCTTTTAATAAATTACTTTTTTTAATTAAAATTCTGTATCATACGCAAATTTATAATGGATTATTTGAGAGATTAAATGTCAGAATATTATTTTGCTGTGTAATAACTATGTGAATGTAAACACCAAAAAAATTACAATGATAAGCTTACAGTGTACAGTTCAAGAAAATCACGTTTAAAACTAACACATTAACTAATAAAATAATCTATTTTAATATACTTTTTAATCACCACTATTTTAAGTAATTCACTTATTTAGCCGTACGATGCGGATCGATATCTATTTTATGTAAGTACTCATTACTTTCTACAAAATTCTCTTATCTAGGAAAAATAAATAAAGAAAAGTACACAACTAGTAAGTAAGGAAGGAATAGAAAACTGCTTGTTCGCATTGTAAAAAACGAAAAACAAAAATAACAACTCATTTTCTTCTTCTTTTTTATTTATTATGACAAATAGTTAACATTGTATAAAAAAAATGATATGATATAATAATTACTCTTTGCACAGAAAAAGTGTGACCATGTCGGTTAACTATGATAAATGCGGATCGTATTCGAGTTCCTCTGCGTTTTGAAAAAAAAAAAAGGAAAATCATATAATTTTATCTTCTGTAAATTAGTCATTACGTGATAAAATAAAAGTTAAACTAAAATCTATTGAAAAAGTAAATGCAGAATTCGTGATCCATCCAATATTTTTCCACTTCAGAGGAAGAAGGTTATATAGTAGAAGTGAGAGGAAAAAGTGACTTCATAAGTCATAACTAGAAAATCTTATTGTTACAGAATTATCGTTAGTTAGTATCAAATAATCGTTCGGAAAAGTCCGATGAATCAATTCAATTCATAAATAAAGTCAAACTAATCTGAACGGTCAGTTATTCTCTAATTACTAGTATTAGTACTAGCACACTTTACGTTCGGTTGCACAATTTGCTCCAACACTTTGTGTTTCTCTCTATCTTTTTCTAACCATGCTCTTGGGAAGTTCTTCATCCATCTATGTCTCGCTCTCAGATAGAGCAAAGCTTGTCCCTTCTCTGTCTTCCTCTGCACCCTTTTTGAATTCTCTTAATGGTTCTTATGGTTTGAGGTTCTTCTCCAAGAGAAATGTGGGTTGTGGGGTTGTGGCTAAGGTCTCTAAGGAGGCTGAAAACCAACCCATTTTGGGTATAGCGTTTGAACCTTTTGAGGAAGTGAAAAAAGAGCTTCTTGTCATCCCTTCAGTGCCCCATGCATCACTGGCTCGCCAAATGTACACTGATCAGTGTGAGGCTGCACTCAATGCACAGATCAAGTGAGCTTCCTATGGTTTCTTGTTTTCCATTCTATTACTTAGTTAGTCCTTTTTCTCATCTCTCTCATAGACATTTGACATGGATGCTAGTTTTGCACAGTTATTAGGATGACACAATCAATGATAAATATAATGGAATGCTTCAGAAACTATAAAGTTTGAGTTTTTTTATTTTTAAAATATATATATTTTTCTTTTGTTTGCATGTAGAAAATATTTCATCAAGCAGCATGTGTCTCAGCCCTTACCATGGTAGTGTATGCTTCGATGATGAATGATTGTGGAAAGACTATTATTTTTTAACAAAACTTAGATGAAGTTCTATATGTGTTTTAGGTGTTGTTATTTTATTAGAATTAGAGTTTTATTTCGTTGTATGTTTGGATCGATTAGTGTACAACAGACGAATGTAACGAACGTGAAAAACAGAAGCTATTCTTCTTAGCTTCTATGTAGGTATTTTGTGTACTGGACGTGAAGAGAGATAATATGATCCACATTTTCTAATATTTTTCAAACATCACTCGATAAATTGTATAATAAAGATTTTCATTAAATGCCAGCGCAGATTATCGAGCTAAAACTTTAATTTTGACCAAGGAGCAACACTAAAAAAGCCTATGAAACTAAATCTAAGTTATATCATTTTTTTTTCTGTTGTGAGAGGGTTAATTTGAGGAACACAAGTGTTAATTTGTAGGGAAATTCTATGGTACACTTAGAAATTTAAGGGTTTGGCACTGACAAGCTCTGCATCCTTGTCTCTCTTTAAACACATTCAATTATTGGCCAAAAAACAATCGCATTAAAATCTTTAGATTTCTCTGGGTACTACAGCAACTCATCTCTAGTTCATGCAAATATCTTATGCTATTTTTTTCTTTTGATTCAGCGTGGAGTACAATGTCTCCTACGTGTATCATGCCATGTATGCCTACTTCGACAGAGACAATGTTGCTCTGAAGGGATTGGCCAAGTATTAGCCCTAAATCTCATGTTCTTTTGTAATTTGAATTTTATTATGACCTCGATGCTGGTAAATTACACACAATTTTGCAGATTTTTCAAGGAATCAAGTATGGAGGAAAGACAGCATGCTGAGATGATGATGGAATATCAGGCATTTTGCTATATCATTGATTCTTATATTTCATACCAATAATTTTCTAGCATTCTTTTTATTAATTATTTTCATTGCTGATGATATTACACCAGAATAAAAGAGGAGGCAGAGTTCAGCTGCAGTCAATGCTGATGCCATTTTCAGAATTTGATCACTCAGAAAAGGGTGATGCATTATATGGTAAGTTTTTTTTTATAAATATATATATATATATATATATATATATATATATATATATATATATATAATAAATATTGAACTTTTATTTTTATTTTTATTTTTACCTTGGTTTGCTCATCTTTCATGAGTGTTGTTTTGTTCTATTATTCGTGAATTTGAATGGTTTCTATGATTATACTTACTATTTCTGTCTCGCCCTATTTCGCAGCAATGGAACTTGCATTATCTTTGGAAAGGCTGAATAATGAGAAGCTTCTAAATTTACACAGCGTACGTCACTTCTATAGTTCTATTTTCTCAGTACTTTTGTGAATTCAACTCAAACCTTTTTAATTCCACTACCTCCCAATGGAATCTTACTATGTTGTTGAATGCCAATAACTAGTTTTTATCACTATATATGCAGTTAGCAAATGAAAACAATGATGTGCAATTTGTTGACTTTCTTGAAAGCGAGTTTTTGGTTGGTCAGGTAAATCAATGTCCAGTAGTGTGATTCTTTCTATTGCTGTCAAGAGTAGTTGAGTAGCATGGGAGAAACATTGTTCTCATTAATTTCTTTTTGTTGCTTAAGGTGGAAGACATTAAAAAGATCTCAGAATATGTGGCCCAGTTAAGAAGAATGGGAAAAGGACATGGTATAATATATGTTAACTACTTGCATCTTATAAACCAAACGGTTGATTCATATTCATATACTTTGTGGTGAAATTAAAGTATTTTATTATTGGTGGACCTGCAGGTGTTTGGCACTTTGATCAGATGCTCCTTAATGGAGGTGTAGCTGCATGATATTTGTCTACAATATTGCCTACTAGCATTTAAGCAGAAAACATTTATGCCCATGAACTCATACATATTTTCACCAATAATTGTCCTAGTTTTTTTTTTTAATTATCATGTGAAATCTTAGTCAAGTCAAAGTAGTTAGGTTGGGGTTAGTTTTCAACTTGAGTAAACCTTGAATCTCAGTAAATTTGAGGCTTCTGCTCGTGCATAAATGTGTTTAATTATTTGAACAAAGAAGCTATGGTAAAATAGATGGTATATATTACTCCAATCTTAGATGCATGATTACCGATGCCAAATGCAAATTAATGAAGCTATTCACTGAGCATGAACTCACAATCTTTTACTAACTTTTATATATATATATATATATGTGTGTGTGTGTGTGTGTAGAAAATCCAAGTAGAGGTTATAATTATAACCATATCATGCCAAAGAATGCCTCACGTCTCAACCCTGCCCCTTCAATGATGTTAAACGACCGAAAATTCTAAACAACGATCACTTCAAGTGCACTTTGAATGGTTCACTTACAATTTATAAACTCCAACAAATCAATGCAGTAAGATTGCTAAAGGTAAATTTTAGTATAGCGGTGGAAATTTACATAGTTAATCTGAAAAAAAAAAAAAAAACTGCATGTTTTTGTTGTTTTTTTTTTTATATAAAATTAGAGTAACTGCCAACAGAAAAAATATAAGCATCTATGTTGACACTATTAGAACCAAAAGAACGCGTCCTTAGCCAAAAGAACTGTATATAGAAGACCAGTTTTTAAGCTAATGGCACCATGAGTTTTTACATATTATATATGATTAATGGTATATTGAGCATTGTTAAAATACTACTTAATAACTAACATTAGCACATCTTTATAACGTATGGATTGCTCTGATTCATTACCGATGTAATGACAGTAAAAAATAAGATATGGAGGTACCTTGAATCGTGAAACGGAGTCTTGGGAAATCTTCAATTATTGGCCATAGTGAAAGTATCTGTTTATCATAAAATGAGCAAAGTAGGGGAAGAAAGAGACTCGAGAGATTTAGTTTAAAAACCAGTAGACGCTGAAGAATTCAGACATGCTCACACCTTAGAAATATAAGGAGCTTAATCTATTAGACACATGTACGTTATTAAGTCTAAATAACTAATATTATCAGTTAAAATTATAAATGTTAATTCGTGGTTAATATTAATAATTAGCTAGTATTAATCTACAAACTCTGACAGATAGATCATACATGATGCTACTAGAAATTATAAATACTGTTCAAGTCTAAGGTTAACTTGTGAAGTAACTCCCAAAATAAGGCTACCAAATTGAAAGCTAAATCAGATATTACTCTATCGTGGTCCACACTAGAATTAAAAAGAGCAAAATGAAGATGAACTCCATTGCATCCTATGGAATCATTAATTAACTCGCATCATCAATACGAAATTTTGATTCTCATAACCAAGAAGAAAGGAAACAAGGAAAAATTTGGGACGAGGGAAGTGGGTATATGGTGTGCATCACGAGTCACGAGAATTCTTATTCAAAAACATAATAGTAACTAGAGAAAATTGAGAAGTAGGAAAGTGAAAATAGACTTGGATTGAAATAAGAAAATTGATTACAGTGTCCACGCGTGGCATAGAATATTCTAGGAGACAATTTTAGCTATCTTTTAATAAATTGGCATGGCTGAACAATTTTTGTATTTTAAATTTCACTTAATTATGTTTTTTTGTCCCTAAAACTTGAAATAAATCTAGTTTTTGTCTCTCAAATTTAAAAAGAATTATTTTAATCTTCAAATTATATATATATATATATATATATGATTTTAGTCTTTCAAATTATTATATTTACAGATTAAAAACAGTTTTGAAATAATTATTTTATTCCCTCAAATTTAATATTTACGAACTAAAAATGTATTTTTTTTTCAAATTTAAGTGATTAAAATGATCCTTTTTAAATTTAAGAAATAACCAAAATCAAATTCACTCTAAAATTTAAAAACTAAAAACATAACTAATCCTTTAAATTTCTTAAATGAGTTAATTAAGTTTGTGAATATCCAGCATTCCGTTTGTGCCTTTTAAAGGCAAAGCTACTGCATGGAGAATGAAAGCTGATTTGACAAAGAGAAATATTGTGCCCAAAAACAAGAGATATTTGTGCTAAAGAAGATGCAACTACACGTCATTTTATGTATGTGCTCACGCTCATTTTCTGAATTATTTTTTATTTTTTATATATACGTAATCTATAAATCAATGTTTTTAAGGTGGGATTAGTGATTAAACATGTAAATATACTTATTCAAGACAAGATTCAATGGTGGTTTAACTGGCTTTATATTTTTTAATATTATATAATACGTTAAATAATATAAGAATATAAAAATAAGGATTAAAAATTATAAATTAATATAAATAACTAAATTATATGATTAATAAGATAAAAGTAATAATCTTGTAAAAAAGATAAAATTAATAATAATTGATACTAATGAGAAATATTTAAAATATGTATTTTTGTTTGTCTTAAAATATTTGAAATTAAATTAAAAAATTAAAAATTAAAAATACCAGTTCAAAATTTAGTTTTCTACACCGATTTTGCACTGGTTCGATTAGTTCTCATGTATTCTGTGACGCTCTGATTTTTTGGAGTTACTAAAATATAGTTACTGAATCATTCACCAGATCAGTTCTCAATTGAACTGGTTGGTCGATTTGATTTTCAGAATAGTACTAATAATACACCTATACTTATATATTGTTCAAAAATCATTACCTTTGCACAAGCATTTTGACCCTTCTCACAGCTGGTGTCTTTTTCCAAGTTAGTGTTTCCAAACACTGAAAATACAAAAAAATCATAGACAACATAATTTTTATGAATCATCACTAAACTTAAAGTCATAAAACCGGTTAATCCACTTTACTTTATATGGGCTAAGGCCGAAAAACACACATAATGAAAAGCTTATAAGGCCGAAAAATTCATTGAAACCTATGAGTTAGGACCAACCCATGAGCCTTGAATTTTAAAAAATTAACTCACCTTTTTTTAATAAAAGTTTAAGAATTTCTTCTGTTCATTATAAATCTCTCTTAAAAAAAATAGTACATGAATCAATAATATAGTTATTTATAATATTTTAAAAAATCATATTGAAACTCAAATTATTATTATTTATATATGAACTATTATTATAAAATTAGATTAATTACTCATTTATCCTTCTCCATACGTATACTATTTTTTATTTTTAATTCTTATATTTAAAATATACATACATACATATATATATATATATATATATATATATATATATATATATATATATATATATATATTTTACTCCATGTATTTTTGATTTTTTTTGTCAAGAGTGTCTTAACTAGCACTGTTATAAGATATAATTTTGGCGATGTAAAACCATAAAATATTTTATGATTCTTGACTCACCCTTGCTTAGGGATAGATTGGTAGGTTGATCTGCAAAAATAAAGAAAAAAGTTTTTATCTTTTATTTTATAAAATTAACCAAATTGACAAATTTAATTGAACAACATAAGTATATCAATTACTTATCCTAAATATGATTTGCATATAAACTTTTCAATCAGTATTAGAGGAATTGAATTTATAAAATAAGATGAGAACAATATACAAAAAATTTTAAAAAAAATATAAAGTGAAAAACCGAAGCCTAAACACTTAATATTATTTCTATATTTTTTAAAAAAGTGATATATGTGTAGTGGGCTGATAAGCTAACTTGGGGTTGGCAAGTTAAGCAAGGTGGATCAACACTAATTAACGAGTTGAATCACTTAATGTATCTTATCATTTTTGGCAAGTAGGACGAACCAACTTGTTGAGCATCATTTTTACATTATGCTATTCTATTCATCACGCTTCTTGATCCCTTTGATGAAGACAAACAAGTTTGGAAATTCACCTCAAATGATTCCTATTCTATTCAAAGTGTCTATCATCATATCATGAATTCTTTGTTGAGCAATGATCATCTAAAGGTTCAAGGTAATCGATATTTAATCTAGGAGTTAAATGTTCCTCCAAAAAATAAGCATTCTATGTGGCATTATGATATATATATATATATATATATATTTGCCAACTTGCCTAGTCTTGCCGGATTGACGAGTTAAGCAAGGATGGTCAACACTAATTGGAGAGTTGAATCATCTCGTCCATCTTGTCATTTTTGGCAAGTGAGACAAGCCGACTTGTTAAACATCTTTTTTACATTCTGCCATTCTATCCATCCCGCTTCTTGATCCCTTTGACGAAGACAAACAAATTTGAAAATTCATCTCAAATGATT
This sequence comes from Glycine max, assembly GCF_000004515.6. Classification (NCBI taxonomy): domain Eukaryota; kingdom Viridiplantae; phylum Streptophyta; class Magnoliopsida; order Fabales; family Fabaceae; genus Glycine; species Glycine max. Next base: position 47,151,342 of record NC_038250.2, read on the forward strand.
TCTATTTTGTTTGAATTGTTTATCCTCATATCATGGATTCTTTGTTGAGCAATGATCATTTAAAGTTCAAGATAATTGGTCTCTAATCTGGGAGTCAAATGTTTCTCCAAAATTTAAGCATTCTCTGTGGCATTTTCTTAAACATTGTTTGTCAACTTCTGAAAAACTAATTTCCAAAGGTGTAAGTTACCCTCCTAATTGATGTTTTTGTTCTTACCCTTTTGAAAATGTTTATGGACCGTGATCAACTCCAAAAACCATTCAATTGAAAGTTACAAAGAATTTATGTTTGATTTGCTTCTCCATCTTTAACATCAAGAAAGAACCAAGATTATGGTTATTCTTTGGAGTTTGGAAAAATTGAAACAATAAAGTGTGGGGCAATATTGATTCATCTCCAACAATAGTAGTCTCCCAAGCTCTTCAATATTTTTCAAAATGGCTCTCAGCTCGCAACAAAAGCTCATTTGTAATGCCAACTCCCATTGCAGCTCCTACCTCATACATGGTCTCCTCCTCCACAAGGCTTTATATTAAATGTAACATAGATGCTGCCATGTTTAAGGATCAGAACTCTTTTGACATTGGTTTATGTTTGTGGGATGATTTTGGCACTTACATCAAGGCTCGAACTCAACTTTTTCCAATAATTCCTCAACCTCAGGAAGGAAACTTAGATTTTTGCTCTCCACCAAGCCATTCAATGGATACAACAACTCTAGTTAACAAATGTTGTCTTCGAAACAAATTACAAATTGATCAAGGACAATATCAAATATGTAAAAAAGGGACACAATGTTTTCCATGCTTTATTAACCAAGTGTAAGATATCTATATCACTAGCTTCAAACACTCATATGAGTTTTGTAGAGAGACATATCAGTATTATTGCTCCCAACTTAACTAGGACTTCAATATTTCATGTTAGCTCTCATAACTTTATTTGTATTCCAACAAATATATTATCAACTATCGTTAATGGTATGATTTTGTTTGCGGAAGAAAATATAAAAATTTATTACTAATTAATTAAAAAATTTGGTTAGTATTCTTAAAAAAAAAATGGCTAGTATATTTTTTAAAATAATTCTTATAAAATTAACAACTTATTATTCAAGTTAATAATATTGAAGGAAAGTGTAAAACTTCACTGCATAGCCTATTGTATGTAAAAATAACTTAGTAGATTTATCATGAGAATTTCAGATTGGACATAAAACACTCGAATCCTCAAGCTACTAGCTGTAGCATATTAGTACACTAGAACAACAACAATAATAATAATAAAAACTCGAGGTTGTTACAACACACAAAAGAGTAGTTTATCTATCTGCAACAGCAACAGGGTGACAGTGACACTGTCGTAGGATGGAGAAGGTGGTATGTGTGACCGGCGGCAGTGGCTGCATTGGTTCATGGCTCGTCCATCTCCTCTTGGATCGCGGCTACACCGTTCACGCCACCGTCCAAAATCTCAGTTTTTACAATCCACACTCTTTCATTCATTCATCATTTCATTATTATTATTACAACTCTCACACAACACAACACAACCTTTCTAAATTAATTTGCTTTTCCTTCTTCTCACTAACAACAGACGATGAGGCCGAGACGAAGCATCTACAATCCCTCGACGGAGCGTCCACACGCCTCCGCCTCTTCCAGATGGATCTCCTCCGCCACGACACCGTCCTCGCCGCCGTGCGCGGCTGCGCCGGCGTCTTCCACCTCGCCTCTCCCTGCATTGTCGACCAAGTCCACGACCCCCAGGTCTTGTTTAACCAAAATTCTCTTAAATCTTTAATCTTTTGAGGATTTTGCATGACCCCATTTCGGTTTCAATGCAGAAGGAGCTTCTGGACCCGGCGATTAAGGGAACCATGAACGTGCTCACGGCGGCGAAGGAGGCAGGGGTGCGGCGCGTGGTGCTCACTTCCTCCATCTCCGCGGTTACGCCGAGCCCCAATTGGCCCGGTGATGTTGCCAAGACGGAGGAATGCTGGACCGACGTTGAATATTCCAAGCAAAAGGGGGTTAGAGAGGGTTTTCAATTTTTCATTTTCATTTTGTTTGTTTTTTTTTTTTTTTCTGGGTGTGTGTTAAGTGTTTGTGTTTTTGTGTGTGTGGAACAGTTGTGGTATCCGTTGTCGAAGACTTTGGCTGAGAAAGCTGCTTGGGATTTTGCCAAGGAGAATGATTTGGATGTTGTGGTGGTAAATCCTGGCACTGTGATGGGTCCTGTTATTCCACCAAGGCTTAATGCAAGCATGGTCATGCTTGTGCGCCTTCTTCAAGGTAATGATAGGTGGCTAATCAATTGCTTTTTTTTTTTTTTTTTGCAAACATTACTGCAGAAGTGTCTTTGATGTTAATGGGAATTTTTAATTGCTGTGTGAATCAGGGAAGTCCTAAAAACCAAAGTATCCAAGAGCCACCGGCAAGAAGAGTTAAGAGTAGATTGCATGATTTTTTTTAGCCATGTGAAAAGGGGTCGAGAGAGACCAAGAAAGACATCTAAGGAAATTATTAAAAGGGATCTTATGATGAATAGTATAATAAAAAATTTGACTTTTAACTGAGCCCATTGACTGTCAAGCAATCTATGTAGCTGACTTCATCTAGTAAGATAAAGTTATTTTTGTTGTTACCAAAGTATGCAAGAATGTTGGTCATGGTGGAGATTCTTTTTTATAAGCTCTGCTAATGGATAGTACGTTTGTTTGATTTTGCTATAATCTTTTCATAAGTATTTTGCGCTCCACCAAGTGTTAATTGTTGTTGATCCAAATACTAATGTTGAACAGTTTATAAATTATTCCCAACTTATAATTTTTTGGGGGGTTACTGAGAATTTGTGATATTTACTATGTTGTGTTGCAGGCTGCGCTGAAACATATGAGGACTTTTTTATGGGATCGGTCCACTTTAAGGATGTAGCATTGTCACATGTTTTGGTGTATGAGAACAAATCAGCGGCTGGTAGGCATCTGTGTGTTGAAGCTATCTCTCACTACGGTGACTTTGTGGCAAAAGTTGCTGAACTTTATCCAGAGTATAATGTGCCTAAGTAAGTAAGCTACACACTTGATAGATGCATTGGCAATACTATGCAATCATCTTTTGGTAGGTAATTAAGGAGTTAACGATGCTGCTGGATTCTTGAATGAGTTGTTGAAGAAATTCTTATTCTTATTTGAATGCCAAGCAATTTGGTTCATGTGTAGAGCAATGGTTTTCAGTCATGCACTAACTAATCTATCTTGTTTGCCATCAATCTTCTTCTGGTTGTGGTTTCTTATGAGTTATGAACTGTTCTGTACCCTAGATGGCTTTTGCTGCAATGGATAGTGCATGCTGTAGAGTACACCTTCCATTCTTTCTCAAAACATTCAAAATGAGGAAGTGATTAGTTAGAGTAGCATTTGAAGCTGAGTAGTTCTTTTAGACTTGTCTGTATGTTGTTTTCATAATCAAAATATCAGGTTGATATAATAATGCTACTAGTGATCATTAATACAGAACTTACTTTGTACTGTGTCATCTTCCCTTAAAGGATGCAACGAGATACCCAACCGGGATTATTGAGAACAAAGGATGGAGCAAAGAAACTGATGGATTTGGGTTTGCAATTCATTCCAATGGAGAAGATTATTAAGGATGCTGTAGAGGATTTGAAGAGCAAAGGGTTCCTTTCTTAAATGATGCTGCTGCTATTTAGAACTTGTGTTAGAGTTATATTAGAGTGTAGATTTGTGATGTTTGCAATATGAGCACTTGTGACACAAAGTGTGTATAATTTGTTTCCTCAATAATGCAAATTGAGGCTGACTCAATATGTATTGTCAATATGTTACTACTTTTTTTCTTATTATTATTAATAAGGAATAAAAGCTAGAATAGACGGGGAGAGGTTAAGGACTTGAATATCACTGGCTCTGGCTCTCATGGACATTTCCAACATTTTCCATAACATTTCTTCTTGCACTAAACACACAAGGAATTGCATTTCACATTAACTGTTTGTAATTATAATCATGTGCGAAATAATCTAGGAATTGAAGATACGACACCAGGAAATTGCAATATATTAAATTTTAAAATTTATAGGACACTTTATAAATATAATATACTGTATTACATTAACATGAATTTAAAAATAACATTAATTTTAAATCATGAGCAAATTCATGATTAAAAATAACATTATGCCTCATCTTATTTTTAGTTTTAAGTTTTGTTCACTTTAAAGGAGAATTTTTGTGGAGTTTTATTCCCAAAAATTTCAATTCGAATCCTCATTCCTTTCTGCCTGTATTTTAGGCTTAAATGTAATTTAGATCTTTCTTATTTTAGTTGATTTATAATTTTTATTTTCAATTTTAAAATTAAGACATTTAATCATTTTATTTTAAAACATCCGTGATTTTAGTATTTTCATTTCAAAATACAAATATTTAGTATTCCTATTTTAGAAATTTCATAATTTTGATTAAATTCTCAATTTTATCTTCATTTATTTTTTATCTTTTGGTCAAATTATACATTATTTAAGGTACCATTAACAAATGGTGTAATTAATTATAAAGTAAGAAATAAAGCATGTAAAATTAAAGAATAAATCAAAATTGTAGATTTTTTAAAATATGAAAATTAAATTTGTGGATTTTTTAAAATATGAAGACCAAAATTTTATATTTTGAAATAAGCAAATAAGTAACTGAAATTGCGGATTTTTTAAATTAAGAAAATTAAATCTTACAATTTTAAAATAGAGAAATTAAATTTATAGATCAAATAAAATATGAGAATCAAAATTACATATAAGTCTATATTTTATATAGTACTTTTACTTTGTTATGCAATGTGAAACTAGGGGTATAAAGTGATAGTGAATTCAAATTGATGCAAACTAAATTAATTTGTTTTTATGTTTGAATAATTGAACCCACATTAAAATTAAATATTTAAGATCAGTTTCAGACTTTCGGTTCCCTGTAGTTGCACTTGTACACATACAAGTTCTCTTTCGCTCTCTCTTTCACCGGAATCGGATCATGTCTGGAGCGTACGATCAAGAGGGCGGCTACGGAGGCGCTGGATACGGTCATGGTGGTCGAGGAGGTGGAGGATTTGGTGGTCGAGGTTTGCAATATTCTCTCTATTTTTCTTCCTTTTCTTTTTCTTCAATCGTAAAATGCCTTAATTTTATTTTCATTGCAACAGGCGGAGATCGTGGTGGACGAGGTGGCGGCCGCGGTGGCGGAAGTGGTAGAGACGGAGACTGGCGTTGCCCTAACCCAAGGTTTGAGATTTTACCCTGCCTTTCGAATTTTACCTTTCTTATTTTCTGGAAAAATATTGTGTTTTCAGTAATTGGAACTGTGGATATATTATACACCTGATGATTCTTATGTTTATGCATTTGATTGGAAATTTGGTATTATTATTATAGTTGTGGGAATTTGAACTTTGCGAGAAGGGCCGAATGTAACAAATGTGGTGCTCCATCTCCTGCTGGTGCTAATGACCGTGGGGGAGGTGGTGGTTATAATAGAGGGGGACATGGTAACAGTCGTGGGGGTAGATCTGGTAATTTTGATGGAGGAAGAGGTAATGGCTATAACAGTGGTAGGGGTAATAACAATGGTGGTAGAAGTGGGGGAGGCAATAGAGGTGGTTCATTCAGTGGTAGTCAAGGTTTTGATGATGGTGGTGCTGGTGGAAACTACCCACCTGCGTACAATTCTTATGGTGGGAATTCAAATTATGAAACTGATGCGGTTCCTCCGCCTGCTAGCTACGTGGGTGGGCCTGCATCTTATCCTCCATCATATGGGAGTAATGCTGGTGGTTATGGTGGCGGCAACAATATAGCTGATGCACGATATGGTGGTAGGTCAGGGCCACCAGTTGGAAATGACAGTGGTTATGGTGCTGGTAGTCAAGGTGGATTTGGTGGAGCTCCTGCTGAGCCCCCTGCTAAGGTGAAGCAATGTGATGAGAATTGTGGGGATTCCTGTGACAACTCTAGAATCTACATATCAAACTTACCACCGGATGTGACTATTGAAGAATTGAGAGAACTTTTTGGAGGCATTGGACAAGTAATGTTCTGATCTGTTGACTTCTGCACCAGCTCTATAAAGAGAGTTATTTGTTCTTTGAGCTATGGTTTGCATGATAATGCCCTTTTTCAGAGTAAATTAACTTATTATCCATTTGCTCACTGAGCAATTGAGCATGCATGTGTATATCTGCGAATTCTGCTTTATTTACGCAAGAAATAGTTGACCCCCTGGCTTCCTGAGCATATTTGTTCATTTCTCTTGGGGACTCCAGAGACAGAACATGCTATAGATTTTGATTCCTGTATATGTATATCTGATTTTGGCAATGTGTCAAGCTTCATACTCACATGTCTTTGCAACTGTTTAGGTTGGAAGAATAAAACAGAAGAGGGGGTATAAAGACCAGTGGCCTTGGAACATAAAGCTATACACTGATGAGAAAGGAAGCAACAAGGGTGATGGTTGTCTTGTCTACGAAGATCCTTCTGCAGCTCATTCTGCTGGCAGTTTTTACAATAGTACTTGATCTAACTGCTACTACTCTCTTGTTTTTAAGATACTTATTGTTTATCTTCTATTATGAACATGCACTTACCATTGATCTTTCATTGCAGATTATGATTTGAGGGGTTACAAAATAAATGTTGCAATGGCAGAAAAATCTGCTCCAAAAGCTCTGCCTGCATATAACCATGGGTATTCCATTATTTATCATTTTTCACATTGATGTTGACTGCGTTTATTTTGTCAATGAAAATGACTGCTCTTGAAATATTTAGCTGTAGCAGTGTCAGAGTCAGTATGTAAATGCTGTGTGATTGTTATTTCAGTGTTTTCTAGGTTCTGATTTCCTCTTTTAATGATGACATAGTAGTAGCATATTTAGGCTGCACGCGCTCCACCACCACATTTAATAATAATGATAACGATATAAAAAAATATTCATACCAATTTTCTGTATAACCTTAAAAGATTATGCATAAATATATTCATTGGGTTGATGCTGGGATTCATTTGTTAGAATTTGAAAAAGAGGTAAACAATATGTTTTAGATTCTACTGTTTGATTCTTTTGGGGGTTAATATTTTCCTCTCCCGTTTTTATTTTTTGGTCAGGATGCCCTTGAGCAGGTTAAAAATCTTATTTTTCTAAAATGCATATGAATAAACCTCATATTTTCTCTGGATTACTGTTGTATGCTTAAAAATCAATAAATCTTATTTGAATATTTATTTTTTCTAAAACTTTTTAAATGATATATCCTAAAAAAAAGCTACACCCATAAAATGAATTGATATATCTCAAGAAGAACCTGGCAGAGTAGTAGAAGTGTAAAACATATTTCTGTGGTGTCACAGCATTGATTGTTTGACCTCCTCATGATGTCGAAGTGTGGAGCATCATGGTGTGTTTTAACGGAGTAGAAACTGCTGCCTGAAATTGCAGCTGCTACTTTAACCCCAGCAGTAAAAACACCACTTTGTCCCTCTTTTGTTTTGTATTTTTTAGTACATTTTGGTGATTTTTGTTGTCTCCTGCACTCCCCCCTCTAATATGAATGATCCAGCTATGTGTTTTTTTACCAACTCCTAAAACAAGGGTTTTCTGGCCAAACTTGTCCTCTTTCCAGCTGCCCCAGTCTCTGCACTCAGGACTCTGTGCTGTCACCTCTGTTTTGCTTCTTTTAATCATTTTCTTTCTCATTAACATCTTTTACCCATTCCAAGCTGATATTTATTTTTATTTTGGTGCATAGATGGCCTAGTGTACAAACTTGGTAGACAATTGTTTTTCGCTATGTGTTACTCTTTTTTATTTGCTATTTGCTCTTCTTTGGCAAGTTCCCGGAAAATGTTGTTTTATTTCCAGCCATGTCCATTTCCCTGCTTTGATATTGCTCTGTTTGATTATTGACTTGGTAAATATGCCTTAAACTAATAGTGATGCGTGTCAAAAAATTTATATAATTAATGATGAATATATCTTTAATTTTGGGTATTTTTTTTTAGCAATTATGTGTGGACAATTTAAATTATTTATGGTGTCCATAAGCTTTAGTATAGCAGACATCCCACCAAAGAGTGTTTTTGGGGTCAGTAAGTAGCACTATCTGGGATTGGCAACTATGGAACCAGGCATTTTTATTATTTAAAAGTTTATATAGTTATACTATTAACTAGAAATCTAGTGTCTCCATTTGTTGTGATTATTGATTTGATTAGAATGCCTAAAATATAGATATCAGGTGATGGCTGATTAATCTTGTTATAAATCTTTGAACTTGCTCATTATTTTGTTGTGGATGTCTGTCATTGTAAGTGGGGAAAATCACATTGGAATAGTGCCTGAATGAGACACAAAAAATTACAATAGATTAATGAAAAGGCTACAGTTGATTTTTATTCTAGAGGTTGAGTTGATTAGATTGGGATGTATTTTTTTTTGCACTATAACAGTTTTGAAGGTAATTATTGACTATACAAATGACTTTCCAAGTTACAAATAAATGTTGGTGTTTACAGATGAATGTATTAATTTTTTTGTTTATGTTTAACATTATTTTTGAAAATTCTATAGGGGCAATAGGGGTGGCTATGGTGGAGATAGACGCAGAGACAATTATAGAGATGGAGGCAGTTCTGGGCCTGATAGGCGTGATAATTACGGTGGGAATCGATCACATCCATACTGAGGGCTTCAATAGTGAACATTTTATGTACTATGGTTTATGGTCTGAGGAATTTGTTGTATTCAGTTGGCTGGTAACTTGAAATGGAAGCAAAGAGGTAGGTTGTTCACTTACTTTTAGCAAGACCTCTTTGCTCCTTCTGGTTTTGTTTGTCACTCGTTGGTGGATTTTTAATTTTAGGCAGGGATTAATTTGAGCATGTGAATGTTTTTAGAGAGGCAAGTGGTAGTCTCCAAGCTGCCGAGGTAGTTTGATTGTTTCTGGTGAGTGCTACTTGCATTGGAAACATGCTCTATTCTTGCTTAGAATTTGAACATCGTGTCATTTTGTGGATAAATGCTTGAATCCCTATTCTCTAGCTCGTCCCATGCGGCATCTGGTTCAATCAGGTGGTGGCATTAATGAAATGTTTTATGTTAAGTCATGCTTCATGTATCAATAAATCCCAAGTTGAGAATATTTGAGCTGTAATTTGCTTGCTTCTTTTCTAGAAAAAATTGTTCCTGGCTACATGTTGGCAGTGTTGCATTTAACCTTAACACATATAATACAAGCTGTACAATCATGTATTTTGCAAAAGTGTTATATGCTTAATTATCCTCATTTTGAGGAGTGCTAGCAACACATTTATATCTAACACATTATCTACTATTAATTAAATTTTATTTGAAACTATAAAATAATGAGTGGAACTCATTAAATAAGAAGTGAGATCTACAAATTTTTGTGATTTTCAATAAATTTTAACTAGTAATAGTGAATGTGTTCAAAAGAAAAGTGTATTGCTAGCATTTCTCGTACATTTTTTATCCCTTTAGTTTGAATTATGTGTGATTTTGGTCTCGATTTTTTTTTTCTGAATTAATGAAGTTTCTTTATTTTTAAAATTAAACAAATTTGGTCTTGTTGTCTATTTTCTTTTACTTAAAATCTTTAAATTATTATTTTTTTTGTTTGCTTCATCTTTTTAAAATAACTAACCATCCAAGAGTTTTTGAAGATTTCTTTTTATTTTCATATTGCCTATTTGAATCAGGTTTGAACCATTTATAACTTAAGCTAGCAAATAATATCATGTAATGCATGAAATCCTGGGCAATTTGTTTTATCTTCTATCAAAATATGAAATACGAATGCTGATTATGCATACTGCATGGTGAGCCTCTAGCTATGGATGTTCATAGCGGTATTCTTTCGAATGTTTAATGACTAAGGTCTAAGGACAGTTGCTAGATTTTTTTTTTGGTGGTTTTGCTTATTGTTATCATTAGCAAAACTTTCCTTCCGTAAGTTGAATGGTTATGTACGTTAGATCAATTACTTGCCCGTTTAGTTTCTGGCCTATGTATGGTTTCATAGGTAGGAAAACCTTAGTGTTCTGATTGGATAAAAAAATATGCCGTGTTTGGCCTTGTTTCGTTCTGATTGATCCTTGCAGGTAGCCTGGAATTTTGTCGTTTGTGCTCTAAGGTTTTGTAATAAGTCAAAAATAAAGGGTCAATTAGTTAGTAATTAGATAAGATTAGTAATTAGTTATGATTAGTATTTTATTTTAAAAAGATAATTAGATAAGATTAGGAAGTTATGATTAGGATTTTATCTTAAACAATTAGATAAGATTAGGAAGTGAGTATAAATATCTCTATGTACTCATAGAAGACATTCAGAAAATAAAATTTATTTAGTTTGTTTCCTCTTTTGCTGTGAGTAAAGAGTGAGTGAAGTTCCGTTAGAAATTTATTTATAATTGTAACAGGTTTCATAGTGTTCCATTAGTGTTCTGATTTGATTAATAATATGTCATGTGTTGGCCTTCTTTGGCTCTGAATCTGATTGATTCTTGTAGGTAGCTGCCTGAAATTTTGTTGTGCCATGCCAGAGTTTGTTTGCTTCGTGGCTAAGTTATTGCATAGATTGAAGCTGTAGTAGTAGTGTTAAGTTTTGTTCACCATACGGAAGTGTAGATAGATTTTGTTAAGATGTATGTTCTTATTTATCTGTTAGTTCACAAAACCGTTCTGTAGCAAGAAACGAAAGCTACTGATTGTTAAAAAACATTTATGTAATAATTGATTATCCGGTTAATGTTATGATTGAATGAGAATTTGATGTGCAGCAAAATATTTTTTTCGTTTGACAAAAATTGATTTGGGCATGTTTAACCCTAACCTGTGATTGCAAAGATCGTTTGCCACGAGCCAAGAGAAATTGATAGTGAGCCATGTCTTTATATCAAACATTTGATATAAACTTACTATCGTAGTACTTATATCAACATCTGACGTATATAGATCATTACCTCTCCAAATAGTGTATTTTTAATATGATTTGAACAAAAATACTAATATATTTTTAACACTTTTTTTTTTTATATATAAAAGGAAATGGAAACTACTGAATGATGGTGCCCGGGTCCTCTACTGCAAAGTGTTTTTATAGCCTCTATTCAACAGCTCTGCGAACTCTCTTGTTTGCATCTAACGGTCGAGAATAAAACAAACAAAGTCATACAATGAAAGATAATAAAAATGTTCCAACTTAACAATATCCTCTCTTTTTTTTTTTTTGTCTTGTTTCAGCCAATGGCCTCATTGAATACCATTTATGCCTCTTTTGAAACTAGTTAATGCAAAGAAAGAGAATTTGAAGAAGGCCTACGATGATCTCCTAACTCACCCATCTCTGCTTTGCATGTTCCCTATCTCATGATCCCAGCTCATGACTCATTTCATCTTGGTCCACAATAAGAGATTGCTGTACGGTTTTGTTGAATTGCAAGTAACAGAATTGTGGCTATTGTTTTTTGGTGGCAAGCACTGAAGCACATCACAATTGTGTTTTTCCTCGTAGATGGTTATGACACCTTTGGGATCCATTATAGCTCTCTCAAACATGTTTACAAACATTTCATGTTACACTAGTGTACTTGTAATAACTCCTCAGAAATTGAACATAGGACATGGTACAAATTAGAAAGCAAAATAATTCATGGAAAAGTTCCATACTATACTGATCATTGAGAAAGGTGTAGGTTCTTATACAATTGAAGGCTGTATGTGTTAGCCAAACCATATTTCCAAAGAAAAATAAATTGAAGAACAAAACATGAAATCTCAAGTTGAGTGCACAAAGTTGTTAGAGAGAAAAAATTATTAAATGCTCTAGATTATCATGATCTCTATTAATCTCCACATGACACATAGTTGAGTGTTAATATTTCTTGTGAATTGAATAACTTAAATATGTGTTATATAAAGATTTATTGAGATCATATACATGTGTTAGTCTTGTACTACTAAATAATTTTTCCTAAAGAAGCTATAAACACACGCCGTAAGAAATAATTTGGACACTAAAATTAAAAGATATACTCACCTTATTTAATGAAATCATAAAAAATTCAACTAGTAATAAAATGTTTTTAAGATACACGTTAAATGTTAATTTGAATATTTGTAACAAAAAAATTGCATTAAAAAATCACTTACAATTTAATATAAAAAAGGGAATGAAACTTGCTCAAATTAAAAAAAAAGTAAAAAATGAACTAGATGACTTAAAAAAAGAATAACTAGATAATCAAGTTGTTATAATAGAGAGAGAACATAAACCATCAATCTAATCTTCAAGATCTTCCGCATAAAAAATCCCTTCAATCCTCTTAAATATCAACTTAACCCTCCTAATCTTCAACTATGGTTTTCAATATATCAAACCGTTTTACAATAAAATCATTTTCTTCATTCAATATTAAGTTTTTTTTTGCAAAAAGAGATTTCGAATTAGAAAGAAGTGATCCTCACGAATAATTACAAACATCTTACAATAAATATCAAAGAATACTTATATCAATAATTAATTATGGACCTATATATTTTATTTAATTCCTAATAATCAAATATTTTACTTATCTTTGAAACTTTTGATAAATTATCTTAAATTATAAATCTGTGAATTTTTAACTTTCTTATAAAAAATAAAGACTAAAAATATTCCAACATTTTCACCCCGTCTCGTAACCTGAAAATCAGATAAAGAAGCCTGAGAAAACACGAGCTCATTCCCGTTCCTACTTAATCATTGGCATTTATAATATTAATTCTCACTTTATTTATTGAGTTTTTTTTAGTGGCGTAAGCTTTTCAGTCCATTGATCGAAAAAAAAAAACTTTTCACTCCATCACTATAGGAGTGTTGGTAAGATGAGGTAGGGAGGATTTAATTTGATTTTTACATAACATAAAATTTTGATTATATCGTTTATTTAGATTTGAACTCAATCTAATTAGGTAGTATTTGGTTTAGTTTTTTCGTTAAAATAAAAGGAGAAAGTGTGTCTAACACATTTAGAGAGAACTTATTAAAGAGTTTATCTTTTATAAACGGAAATAAGAAAAAAAAAGCTTTTAAAAAAGAGCTAATTGAATTAACTTTTGAAAATAAGCTACATACTTTAGTCTCTTTGTCACCCTAAATTAATTCTTGTGGGACAAACAATGAATACCTTTTGTTAACAATTTCAAAATTATTTTGAAATATTTTATTTTGAAATTTAATTTTAAAGTAACTTTTAAGTAAAAGAAAAAAAAATGTCTTTAAGTTAAATTTCTTTTATCACTAAGATATGATTATTAAAAGAGTATATACCTTCAATTAATTTTTTAATATGCTAAGCTTTTCAAAATTAATCTCTAGTTGCCTAGTTAGATAAATTAAGAGGATGTGATAAGTTTTAAACACTACTAATTCAAATAGGATTGTTATCACTGACATCTTAATATTAGAAGTATCAATTGATATTTATAATATTTAATGAAGTAATTTTTTGACCAATTAATATATGACTTTGACTTTTTAATATTATTTTTACTCAAATTTATCCTTTTAATTTCTTGATCATTACAATTAAGACCTTCTATCATATTTTTTTCACCTAAAATCATTGAATCTTTATTTTATTATCAAATAATTAGAGGTATAAAACAAGTTTAGGTAGAAAAAAGTAAAAAGGTTCATGAGTCCAATTTTTATAAAGGTATAGAATTTTAAGAGAATATTGTAATTAATAAATTTTGAATAATTTTTTCAAAAATAAAAAGTATTTTAATTAACAATTTTTTAATAGAAAAGAATTCCAAATAATTTAACAAATTCAGTTTATAGAAATTATGAAAACTAATAAAGGAATGTTTTAGTAAATAAAGCCGATGAAATAATTTAATTATAATAATTAAAAATTGAAAAAAAGAACTCTAGAATTAAATTTGAAGAATAATCAAATAGACTATAAGGTATTAATAAAAAAACTCTAAAATTAAAAACAGTGCAGAACACATAACAAAGAGAGATACTGAAACTGAAACAGAGGGAAGAAACTAAACAAGCGTGTAATTAGCGTGACACTATCACTGCGTCTCTATCCTCTCTCACTCACTCACTCACTCATTCACTGAGTCAAATTCAAACGAAAACGAAACTCGCTCGCACTCATAGTTAGTTACGCATCGCAAGCACACTGCCAAAAATGGCGGGGCGCAAGCACGCGCCCTCCTCCTTCACGCGCCTCGACGACGCGCGTCTTGCGCATTCCTCCTCCTCCTCCGCCGCCGTGGTCCGCGCCCTCGAGGAGCGCGTCGAGGCGCGCCACCGCGAGATCCAGGCCCTGCTCAGCGACAACCAGCGCCTCGCCGGCATCCACGTGGCGCTCAAGCAGGACCTCGCCGCCACTCAGGAGGAGCTCCGCCGCCTCTCCGCCACTGCCGCCGAGGTCAAGGCCGAGCGCGACGCCGAGGTGCGCGAGATCTACGAGAAGTCACTCAAGGTCGACGCCGAGGTCCGCGCCGTCGCCGCCATGAGCTCCGAGCTGGATCGCGTGCGGGCGGACGTGCAGGAGCTCGTGGCGGAGCGGAAGGAGCTCGCGGCGCAACTGCATGCCGTGGAGAGCGAGCTTGCAAAGGCGCGTGCGGAGGCGCAGTTTGTGCCGGCGATTAAGGCCGATATAGAGGCCATGCGCCATGAGATTCAACGAGGAAGGTAAATTGTTTATTTAATTATTTAGTTAATTTTATTTTTGTGAATTTGTGTTAATAGCTCTGTGAGAATATTTTGTCTTTTTAGGGTTGGTGCATTGTTAGAATGACTTTAAAATGAGAATATTGCATTTTTTGTTTTTTGTTTTTGACTTGGAGGTGAAAAAAATAAAAAAGGAAGGTTGAACTCGAAGCCTTATAATTGGCTGTTGAATGTAATTGGGTGAATGCAATGTTTTCTAAAACAGTTTGACAGTGATTTTGGGGACTACGCAAAGACAACTGTGGTCGCATTAGCAGCATTCGTCTGCCATTTTTTCACTATATTAAGTAAGGATTGTGATGAAATCATGATTGTAACCGCGATTATAATTTAAAACCTTGGGTGAATGCATACATTTTGGAGAATTTGTATTTGAGGTGCTTTGGACTAAAACACAGATAAAGTGTTTTTGATGTGATTTTCTTGTCAAGGTAGTTTGTACAAAGATCTTTCGCAAGGACCATGTTTTGTTTGTCCTAGCTAGTTGTTAGGTTTCCCTCCCTTGAGCATGTGGTAGAAAGCTTTCAGAACTAGATTCTAGAATGAATTGTAGCATAGAATGATATAGAAACACATGTTTGGATCATTGAGATCATGTACATTACAGTCAAGTACCTTTTTTTGTTCGTTGTGTTTGTCCTTCACTACTCCTTTCATTGCATTAGTTTTTAATCTTTGTTTCCCCTCAAAATGAGAGTTACATGTCAATATGGCACCTTACACCCCATGTACCCAGGTGTTCTTTTTAGCTTTTGGCTACTGCCTTTCATTTGACTCATGCCATTAACAATACTGATATTCTTTCTGTCAGCTTCTGGATATATCATGTATTATCGGTCCATTGTCTTTGCTTTGTTTCCAAGCTAGACTATTTGATTCTGAGAAGACATTCCAAACTCAGATATTTGCTGCAAATGGTCCTCTCTGTCTTCCACCTTGTTTCAAGTTTCAATGTTATAGTGACTCCACATTACCATCATTTACTACCAGTTAGCTTCTGTTTTTTTTTTCCTTTCAAATTCTAACTAGAGTACTAGACCACTATTCATCTTTGGTTATGTAATTGAATTGCAGTAATAAATGAGTTTGGATAATAATGACTGTAATGTAGATTTCTAATAAATTATTGAGAAAATGACAATTTACCTCCATTTAGTTTCATACTTTCTCAAATGACTCCCCTCAGCTTAATTTTTGAGTCACTTAATCCTGTTGTACTTTGGTTTTTAGTAGAACCATTTAAATTTTTGTCGAAGTTAACATTCCTACAGCTAGTGAGCTTCATATGACAGTCTTCTCCCATAACACCATTGTTGTAGCTAGGAAACACCATTTTAGAAGAATGGAGAGGAGGTATCATGCACCCTAAATTCCCTTGTTGCAAACTTAGTTGAGTATGAGTAGGAAAATACTGAATTAGCAGTTTTAGTCTAAGAAC
Organism: Glycine max; assembly: GCF_000004515.6. NCBI lineage: Eukaryota > Viridiplantae > Streptophyta > Magnoliopsida > Fabales > Fabaceae > Glycine > Glycine max. The sequence continues at coordinate 47,167,610 of NC_038250.2, forward strand.
AAACTTAACAATTTTACTAAAAACCAAAGTAAAGGGCAGTTAAATGATTAAAAATACGATACACCCTAAATTTCTTTCTTTTTCATTCAGTTTTTAATTCAGTGTTGGGATGGCACCTATTGTAGAAAAATGGTAGAATCTTAGTGGGTGGTTTTGGCATGTGTGGAGAAGACCTGTAAAAACCCTATTAAGCAGATTAGATCTGATGAAGAGTAGCTCCATTTTTCAAGGTAGAGGAAGGTTGAGATAAACTATAGATGAAAACATAAAAAAGGATTTGGAGGTCAATGGACTTTCTGTAGACATGATTCTCATTAGAACATTATGCATTGTTTGATCCATATAGCCAACTCCACCTGGTGGGAAAAGAACTTTGTTGTTGTTGCTGTATCCATCTGTTTTTTATTATCAGAATGTTAAATTATATATCTTTTAAATATTATAACTGATGTCATTGAAGGTATGAATTATTGTTATATACCACATTTTTTCCTTGTTTGATTGGTTTTTCCAGTATGACTATTTAACCCAAGATTATACTTCTAACCTGGTGAACTGGCCCGTTGATAAGTTCAACTTCTGATTTAGGTTATACAACTATGGTCTGGTCAGTTGTAGGCTAGTATCATATAAGGGAGGGTGACTTTATTGGAATATTATGAATATTTACAATTATACTAGATAAAATCCTGTCTAAATCCACTCAGAATTCGAGTGCATCATGTTTAGAACGTATGTCCAAGTCACATTTTTTTTTCTGTCAAACTATTATTTTCTTTCATTCCTTTGCAGAAATCTGGTTTGGGCTGTGTTGACATCTGAATTCCTTTGAACTCTGAAACTTCATGATACCCTGATGAAGCTCCCAGAAGAGTTGTTTGAAAACTAATGTTGATGGGTATTGTTCAATGTGTGTAGAAGCATGTCTGATTTATATCTCATTCTTTGTTTGCTTTGATTTTTAATATTGAACCCTGATTCAGTTACTTAGCAGCCTATACCAAAATGAGATTTAATCTATCTAGATTTTGTAAATGCTATGTCTCTATTGATTCAAGCTTCCAAATTCAACCACTCTATCTTTTCTTGTTGGAAGAGTGATCTTTCCTGCATCTAGTTAGATTTAATCTATCATGCAGTGTGCATGCTTTAAATTTTCATTTACTGATGCATATAGGAATGCTATTGAATTTGAGAAGAAGACACACGCTAGAAACCTTGAGCACAGACGGGCTATGGACAACAATATGATTATTATGGACCGCGAGGTTGAAAAGTTACGTGCTGACTTGGCTAATGCAGAAAAAAGGGCAAGGGCTGTGATGGCTGCAGATGCAAAAACAAGTAATTTGACTATCTTGGTCATTCATTTTATGTGCTAACTTGGTTAAACTTTGTTCTTAAGGGACCTGTTTGATTTTTTAAAAAAGAAAAACAAGTTAGAAAGTTTGAATCCATTTGTATAAGCTTTGAGACTGTTTTTATGATATAATGTGTTTATATATATATATATATATTCAGAGAATTATTTTTTAGTTTTAAGAAAAATACTTAAAACATTTTTTTTCAATTATTCTTAAACGCATCTTATAAATCTATGGAGTTGTCTTTACGCAGATCCTGGATATCCTGCTAACTATGACAATCCTGAGATGGGATATGGAGGAATTACATGTCCTCCTGATTCTTATAGCATGCATCAGGTATGTGACACTCTCTTACAAGTTTTATATGTATTTATATGAACGCACATTTTTTGTTAATCCACTTCAAATCCATCAAAAAGCCGTAGAAGCAAGTTATATTTGTTTTGGTTACATGTGTCAAAGTATTCCCTAAATGCCCAGTCCAACACCCTAGAAGTAATTATGTTATCAATTTACATCAAGAGAACTCTTAAGGAGTCTTGAGCCTGCATCCGAAATATAATCAATCACTATTCACTCAAACAATGGAGAAAAACTCAGCAATACTAATGATTCTTGAATTCGAACATTCTTTTATTAAATTGAAAATAAAAAATAAATTTTAATGTTTATTAACATAATTATCTGAAATCTAAACTTCTAAAAAACCTATTTCTGAGAACGGACAGTCGTATCTAACTTTACAAATAGGTATTTGCGATTTTCCGCCAATCTAAACTTATCTTTCTTTCTTTCTTTTTTGTTTTCATTTTTTTTCAAGTCATGTTATCTCTTGGAAGAAAAACTTGCTCTGCTAACTAACCTGAATACTAGACTGCTGAATGGATGCATCCAAGTGGATATTTTTGTTTTGTTTCCATATTTGATAGTCTTCCCAATACATTACCACTACATAACCTCATCTATAGAGGGATGCTAGGAGGATGATAATAAATCTGCTAAACTTTTCAGCTGCAAGCTGTGGTTGACACTCATTCTCCACATGAAGCTGGAGCATCATTACATTATCCGAATGACCTGCAACATACACAAGTGCCTAGATAGTCTTTGGGATGCTTTAGTTTTTAAAGAGAATGTAGCATTGCCATCTCCTTCCCCTCCCCCAAAATGATTTTAAATTCTTAAGCTTGTATATATGCTTTACTATTTATTTTCGATTGTAACATATTCAGGTAGTTTGCGCAGGTTCAATTTTCCTGTATCTCCTTTAATTCTTTCATGAGACTTGTTCAAATTTAGAAAGCTAGTTTTTGTTTCGTAAAAAGCATAAAAAGTTTCTTAGATTCTATTCTGGCAAGTTGTGGTTAAGTTCCGATGAGTTGTGATCGAGTTCCTGGTCTTCGTAGAATCTTTGATCTCCTACTCCAGTGTTGGGGAGGTACTTACAAAAAAGACTCTGACGATCAAGTCAGTTGAGCCCAAGGTGTTTGTGTATGGGATGATAAAAAATGTATCTTGTTGTGTTTTCTTTGGGTCTATATGTACACGTTCAACCTTGAGAAGATTACATTGACTAATTGATTCTTTAGGCATTGTGCATGATCGTGGGGAGCTAGTGGTCACCATTAGTTGTTAACTCCTTGACAAGTGTATCAATTTATCATAGTAATACTAAACAGTAAGATCGAGTATCGAGTTCACATGAATTTTGATTGTGCTCAAAGTTTGTATATATCGAATTCTAAGCAAAGGAATGACTAAAAACAAGTATATTAAGAGTAATAGTGCCAAAATGTAAAATTCAACAATAATAAAGGACGAGAAAAAATAAACACTTAGGGTGTGAAAAATGGTACTTGGTGTAGATTTTTGTAAAATTGTTGGGTGCTTAACATACCAAAAGTATTTTTGATGTAATGTTAAAGATTTTTTAAGGCTATTATAACTATTATCTTCACCAACTAAACTATTTTAATCATGACCCTTGATGTGAAAGAGTTTAAATCACTTGATTTCACTCCTAATACATTAGAAAGCTAAATCAAGTAACTTGCTTTAAGAATAAAGATGTATAGATAAGATTAAATAATACCATTCCATTCTTAAACATGGGTTACCTATAAGTTCCTTCCCTAGAGTAGAAACATTTTTCAATGATTAAAATCCTATAACATACATGTAAATGGGTGATCAAACCATAAACAAAGCAATAAATGTAGAAAGGAAGCAATAATATTGAAATAACATTAAATTGATAGTAAAGATCATTACATCAAAGAGTTTTTGGTATTCAAGCCTCAACAATGGGTAAGTTAGCCTCTCATAGTCATGAGAAACTCAAAACAAGAGATGAAACAAAGGAAATGAAAGAAGAGCCCTCAAAGTGGATGTTTTGCTTTAGAACGTGCCCCCATTGTTGGCTCCCTCCAAAAAGCACAGTGCCTCCTTTTTCCTTCAAAATGTGTTGCATTGTCATGCTTTTTGAAAAATCATTGTACGCTAAGCCTGCATGTGCGTCCTGAGCACACATGTATAGTATAGTTGATTGAAGTAACCACGCGCTAAGCCTCCAAATTCGCGCTTATTGCCCATGTATGATATAGCCGACTACTAGCTTGGCTTCTCGCACATTGTGCTGCTCCAATTCTTCAAACAACTTCTAGTCCTTTGTTGATGTATCAAAACTCTACAAAATAGAACAAAACATTGTAAATTTACTAACTTTAGCATTCTTACGATAAAAACTCAAAAGAATCTAAATTCTTATCTTTTTAAGTCAAAAGAAGCATTAAAAGAGAATAAATTAGATAATTGTTATGTAATTTAAGTGTACAAACTAAGTATGTATAACAATTATCACTAGTCGAGTAATTGTCGAGTTCATGGATTGTACATACATCACCACTAGTCTAGTAACTGTCGAGTTCATGGGTTGTATGGTATAGATTTTACATAGCTTAACACACTTGAGTCTGCATGATCAAAACTATTCGAGCAACATACAAACATTGTTTGACGAGCATGTCAAGAACCTATATTGAAAGGTCTACCTAAATGAGTTATAATTCAAGTATCCAATATTACGTTTCAAGGTGGCAATCATATAGCTGTTTGAAGAGTTATGAACATAGGAAATTGAAGAATTATGTAAATATAAACATTTTACACATGTTTTTCCATTGAGAGAGAAAGGAAAAACAAAGTATGATGTACTTTGCTGGTACACGATTTTGTCTCACTGTGTAGGTCAACTTGATGAACTTCCTCAGGTGCTATATAGAATCTTCATGGGTAGGGCCACTGAACGGATTGTTCTCCAACATCTATAGGAACCCATGCTTGAAGTCAAATGTGACTCCCTCAGGTAGATTAGGAAATTGGATGGCATTGGCTTTCCCCAAAGTAGGAGTGAGATAATTCATAAGGGTCTGAGTTGGATGAGTTGTCATTGCTTTTTCTTGATACAGAAACAGCGAGAAGAAAATTTGACATTACCAACTTATGTATAATTTTCATACTGAATAAAAATACAATTGCACAACAAATTTCAAAATAATTTTAAAAAAATACATAAATGGTAGCTTGTTTGTTGTTTAATATTATTTAACATTTTAATACCAACCATATTCGTATGAAAATATTCACTCAAAGATCTCTGATGTAAATATAAGAAGCAATAAAAATAGAGAAGAGAATTATGTGGTTCGGTCATATAGACCTACATCCACGGGCATAGTAACGAACACATCTCACCATGACAAAAATTTGAGTACATGACAATGTTGTTCCTTCAGGATCAACATTTGGACACAACCTGATGAATGATCTTTCAGTGTAAGTTGTTTTGGGAACTCATGTTTGGCCTACTAAATCAAAAAAGGCAAGGCAATACATTGTACATGAATACATTTCACACCTAAAAAATTGGTTAATCCAAACTTTGTCTTAACAACCCTGTTACCTATACATTTAAATTGTATAATTTGATAAAATTAACTCTACTTGCAACTCAAATTATAATATCATTCCTCAAATCATTAGTGAATAAGAGGTTTTTAATAAATATGAAGTCTTTTTTAACGGTTTGTTAGTTTTATTAAATTATTTTCATGTACAAAATTACCAAGAAATTATCTTTAAATTCAAGTATAAGTTTAAATTTAATAACAATACAAAATTACAAGAAATGCTCAGTTAGATTAAAGAACAATTCATTTTAACACATCACCAAAAAATTTCTAAAAAACCCACAAATAATATCTTACCAACATGACTTAAATTAGACATGACAACGGGACGAAGACGGGTATTGCATCCCCAGTCCCCGATCCCGACTCCCCAACACTCGTAGCCGTTTCCGATAGGTTAAAATTTGTTACCCCATCCCCGTACCTCGAGTATCGGGTATCCTCGTCCCCATTAGACTTGTAAAAAAAATTATATTAAAAATCTGATTTAAAAAAAATGATTGTTACACATTTATTTTTAACTATTTGTATTTGCAGCGCATTTGTCTACAAAAATTATCAATAAAAGAATCTTAAATTATGTAACAATTATACAAAAAATTAACAAGTAATTAATAAAATTTTAATAATTTCATCATCAGGACGAGTACAAGAATGGGTATGGGACGAAAAGTGACATCCCTATCCCCGATTAAAAAAATTGGTTAATCCTTGAACCTATACCCGATCAACTTGGGTATTTCCCATCAAAACCGGGACGGGTTTGGACGGATACCCACGGGTAAGGGTTTCATTGCCATGCTTAACTTAAATGAAGTTTCAGCATTATTGCCAATTACAAATTACATGCATTCTAATAAATGTATTCCAAAAATATAATTTCTACAATAATAATTACAAAAATCAATAACCCATCGACATGACTTGAATCTAAGTATCGGCAATTCAACATTTTTATCAATAAAAAAACATTATCAACATTCTGATGAAAGGTCGTAAACATTTCAATGTCAAACATTTTTAAGGAATATCCATTACTTTAATACAAGATCCTTCAAATAAAAGCTATATTCCTAGGAAATATATGACAAACTCACATAGATATAAATTCACATTGGTTCAAACTTTTACATGTCTTTATCCACATAATGAGAAATTTTACTAAAAAGACACTATCATCATGAAATATCAATTATTTTAGTACAAGATCCTTCAAATAAAAGCTATATTCCTATAGGAAATATATGACAAACTCACATAGATGTCAATTTACATTTGGTTCAAACTTCTAAAAAGACACTATTATGAAATATCCATTATTTTAGTACAAGATCCTTCAAATAAAAGCTATATTCCTAGGAAATATATGACACTCACATAATCAATTCACATTTGGTTCAAACTTCTAGATGTCTTTATCCACGTAATGAGGTCGGTGGAGAACACCTAGATTAACAATATGAAACTTGCTTCTAAATTTTCACTGTTCCTCAATGTACTGTTCTGTCACGACCCACCCTTGGACCATGACTGGCGCACAGACTATATTAAATAACCTGTAAAAGAACATATAATAAATATATATATATATATATAACACAATTAAATATCAATATCTCATAAAGGAGAGCACAACATAGCACAAGTATTTACATCCAAAGAAATTTAAATAACATTAAATAAATAAATAAATAAAATGCAACTTGCTTTTAGAAATCATTGTATACTCACAAAAAAAATAAAATTCAAAACTACTCATAAACTGGTATTCAAAAATAATAACTTTATAATCAAACTTTCATACCATTATGTGCACATTATCTTTTCGTTGTGGTGAACGATAATTATATAACTACGGTGCATTATCTCCACATTGCAACGAACGAAAAATATAAATATACTATGAGTAATTGACTCAGGATACATTATCTCTTTATTGTAACAAACGACAAATATAAATATACTATGAGTAATTGACTCATAGGTTACATTATCTCTTTGTTGTAACAAAAGATAAAATTAAATATATGAGAAATTGACTCATAAGCTACATTATGTCTTCGTTGTAGCAAACAACAATTATAAATATACTATGAGAAATTGACTCATAGGCTACATTATCTCTTCGTTTAGCAAACAACAACTATAAAGCACCGACACTGACACGGACACCAGACACGTGGACACCTGTCAAACACATTAAACTCAACTAGGACACGGGCGTCGGTGTCGGACACGGCAATGGGTTAGGGTGTCCATGCTTCATAGAAGCACAATTACTCATGAACTCACAATAAATAGAATAAACAAATAATCCAACATTCATCCTAAAAGAACTTAAAAAAAATATTGGATTATTTGTCTTCCAAAAAAATATATTTACTCACACAAAAGAACGCAACCAATGTCTTCCAATGTTGTTGGGAGGATCAACCACCGTATTAGATCTAAGCATTTAAAATAAGAAAACAAGAGATAAGGCAAAATCCCCAATTTTAACAAACCTAGGGTTTTGAGAGAACCACAATAATTCCTAATACTTAGTTTCTAACCCTCTTCACACAACCCGTAATGCTATAAATACTCATCTAACACAATGGGTTATAAATTTTTACCTTGAAGAGATCAAATAGGAAAAAAATTAAGAAAATGAGTAGTGTTTCCTTTTTCTCCAATCACCTTCTTGTGCTTGGGAATGACACAAGGATGCAATAAACTTGATAATTTTTGAAGCAATGGAAAAAGATGAGTGAAAGATTAAGAGATGAAAATTTGAAAAGAGATAGGGTTTGAGAGATATAGAAAAAGAAAAGGAAATTTGGGAAATGGAGGAAGGGTCTCGGGTAGTCATAAGCTGATGGAGGGTGGGTTTTTTTTTTCTTTCCCTTTTATTTAAGTGAAAGGGTGTGTTTCATGTTCTGAACTAACAAACGACATCCAATTTTAAGGGGACATTACTTAAAGATCATATAAAAGAGCATAATAATTCTACATACCACCAAAGATGTAGATACCAAAAATTAACCTGACTGTTCAATATACTCTCTTTCCAATATACTAGTAGTCCATTGATAAGACACAGTAACAAAGATAAATTCTTCAGAAACATGTGAACAGCGCCCAGTACCCATGACACAAGCACAAACACAATATAAATTCATTGTTCATCTTCCTAGTAAAGCCACATAAAATTCTTGAATAAACCTCACACATACTTGAAACGATAAAGATGATCAAACCATTAACCAAGTCACACTATTCTTGATACAGAAACAGCAAGAAGAAAATTTGGCATTACCAACTTACCAAATACCATTTGTTAGAAACAACCAATCCAAAACCCCATAAAAGCAAATAACTTAGTCAAGAATGAAGTCAACCCCCCCACAGCCTCCACACATTCATTACTCGTAAAATAACTAGAAGTATATAACTTATCCACTTAGAAATCCAACAATTCAAAATCTAGTGAAAGATCATCGAAACATAGACCATGCTATAAATTTATTGTTCATCTTCCCAGTAAAGCCACATAAAATTCTTGATTAAACCTCACACATACTTGAAACGACAAAGATGATCAAACCAGTAACCTTAAAGTTGCACTATTCTTGATACAGAAACAGCGAGGAAAATTTGACATTACCAACTCATCCAATACCATTGCTATAAATTTCATTGTTCATCTGCCCAGCAAATCCACATAAAATTCTTGATTAAAACCTCACACATACTTGAAACGACAAAGATGATCAAACCAGTAACCTTAAAGTTGCACTATTCTTGATACAGAAACAGCGAGGAAAATTTGACATTACCAACTTATCCAATACCATTGTTAGAAACAACTAATCCAAAACTCCATAGATCCAGATAACTTAATCCAAAACAGGTTCACAGTTCATTCCATATTTCCAGTGATCAAATCCAGAAAATGAAAAATATAAACAAAGTCATACAAGACATTTAGGTTTATCTGCAGCCAGATCTAGTTCACGTTTGCCAGAAAGGCATAATATTTTATTAATTCAATCTTCAATCAGCAACACCATGGAAATAAAACTCATCTGGAATCCAGAAAGGCATAACAATTTATTGATTCAATTGCAATCAGCAACACCGCAGAAATAAAACTCATCGGGAATCTAGCATGCGGAAAATGAATAAAGTCAAGTAGATGATTAAATCAAGTGGCTATTACCAGCAATAAGATAGCCACTGCTTCAAGCCTTCAACAACCCACACCATGTGACCCAAACACAAAAAAAGGAGAAGTAATTTGAGATATGAAGCAAAAGACAAATTCCAAGAATTCTAAATCCAGGGTAGTGATCACCAAATCATGTAATAAGATAGCCACTGCTTTCACAACACCACATTTCCACTACTTGACTTCCCTGTGAGACCAAAAGCAGAAATCATAGAGTAAGTAAGTCAAGAAACACCCATAGTAGACCCAAGAAAATTGTGAAGACAAGTTTGAGAGTTTGATCTGGGGTAGACATCACCAAATCATGCGGAGACTGGATGCTATGCAGAATGCAAAACAAAACTACTCTATATTGCAAGAAAAAAAGGTTTAAAACTCAATCCATATGCCTCATGATCAAATTCAGAAACTAACATTACTGAAGATCCCATTGAAGAAAAATCAAATTCATCTAGACTTATATTAGCCATTCTAATTTGCTGCACGGATGGCAAATTGATACACACCGAAATCTCATGAACATAATAAATCAGCACATGCTGCAAATGAATGAACTTGAGCAGAACAAAGCCAATATCCACGATCAACAGAAGATAACATTTAAATGATATTTACATAATTGAATAGAAATAGAAATTCATAAAATTAAGAAAAACAAGCTTGGAAATTGGAAAAGCAAAACCATACAAATACTGATGGATCCTAAAATAAGAACAGCAAAAGCCAAAAATCATGAAATTCAAATCATCAACTCAAATAGAAATGAGACCTCCAAACATAGGAACTAATTAATGAAATGCTAAAAATTCATTATTGTTCTCTATAAACATCAAGTGCCTGAATGCAATATAAAAAATAACTGGAAATGCTGAATTGAAGGTAAGTTGAATTTATATAGATGATACTGAGATAATTGATTTTCAAGCACAAGTTGAACACCAAACTTCTCATAAGAATTAACAAGTACACTTTAGGTATACAAACAAAATCATAGGAAAGAAATTGGAAAAGGCTTTACTGGAAACAAATTTCAGTGTGTATATATATATATATATATATATATATAGCAATTTTTTCAAGGTAGATTCATAATTTTAAAAAAAAATTAAACAATAATTCAACAAAGAAGAAAGGTATCACGATATAAAACAAAACTTATATTAATATGACCCATTTAAAAGATAACCATTACAATACTCTTAGGAATACATGGCAACTTTCTATATGCCTTTGGATTTCAACTTAACAAGAACATAAGCAAACAATCAGTATGAAGAATAAAGAAAATCCAACGTTCCAGATGACATAAAAATCTAATCCACATAGCAATGACAAATGAAAGTAATACCAAACCCAGCACAATTGATTGTACACTTGTAAAAAAGTTAACACTTTTCTTTAAGTCCAAAAATGAAAAGATAAACCTAAGACTTCACAGTGAGTAAGCCAATAATTTCCACCACAACTGCTACCACATCCTACCAACTTCTATTGTCGTTCTTCCCTGCAAGGCCCCAAAGTGGAAGTCATGGAGAATAAAATCGAAAAACTAATGGCTTATAATGATAAACAAAGAACAACAGAAACGAAATGAAAATCCAAGAATTCAAAACAGTGAGAGATATCACCAAATTACACATGAGGCTCGATGAATAGAAAACCACTACACAAAGCAATTCAGAAAACAGGCTAACAATTCAATTCAATGTATTACGATCAAATCCAAAGAAATAAATAATGCAGAAAGAAAAAATCATCAAAGAAATAATCAATTCATCAAGAGCTGTTATCTGTTCTAAATTCTTCAATCGGCAACAAATATCTCATATCAAGACTCAGCATGCTGCATATGAATAAACACAAGTGAGAAAGTCAAAGAGTTCTCCAGAGCTGTTAGCCATTCTACTTTACTGTATCAAGAATCGCACAATATCTTTCATTATTTAATCTTCAATCCAAAAGAGAAATCTCATGACTCCCTGCTGCAAACAAATAAGCGCAAGTAGTTCAACACCTAGATATATCTAATCTTCCATATAAAAGTGTTATCAAGAAAACTATGAAAGAAGAGTTGCGTAGTTCTCCAAACCCAAATGCAGATTCTCGAAACAACATTTCTTATCTTCCCTAGGGACTCAGCTCAGCAATCATGAAGCACTATTGTAAAATGCCCATAATTGAATACAGGTGGATCAACACAAAATCGCACTGAAATAAATAAAGTTCTCGATAACCAATGAAAAGTTTTTAAATCAAATACGAGATTCATAATCCAGAGTAGAGATCACCAAATCATGTAATAAGACAGCCACTGTTTCCACAACACACCACACATTCACCAATCTTCTGTGAGAGATCAAAGCAAAAATCATGGAGAAGTAAATCAAGGAAAGCTCATACTAGGCCAAATAAAAGTAGAAACTATAGGCAAAATCTGAGAAATCAGAATCCAGGGAGTAGAGATCACCAAGGCTGTTACCCAAAACTACTCAAAATACTACACAAAAGGGTAGGTTAACGACTCAATCAATATACCCCATGATCAAATTCAGAACCTAACAACAGAGATCCCATCGAAGAAAAATTAAATTTACCAATACTTGTTATCCATTCTACTGTGTAAAGAATGAATGCAAAAATACTCCAGCATACTGCAATAAGAACACCATTTCAACAGAAAAGATCTCCAAGTGAAGAATAATATTAATATGATTGAGGAGAAAGACAAATATCAGTTTCTTCATATTATCAGTCATTATTCGAAAAGGAAACTTTAAGAAAAGTGCATAAATAAAATTGAGAAAAGAAAAGGTTTATATTGGAAAAGCAAAATTAGGTGAATAAATCCTAGAACTAAAATAGCAAAACCAAGAACCATGGAATTGAAGAAGGCTTTACTTTAAACATTTTCAAGGAAACATATGAAGCAATCTTTTCAGGATAGAATCAAATGTCAAAAAAGCAATAATTCTATGAAGATGAATAAAATGCATATGTATGTGTACACACACACAAACTCTTAGAAATTACATGGCAAGTCCTGCAAGAGATGCCCCCCCTTTGGATTTTGATACAAAATATAGAAAATAGGACAAGAGATGTTTTTATTTTAACCTTACTCCATTTCCAAAAAAGGAAATTCTTCAGCAGTAACATGAAAGATCATTTTTTGACTGTAAATCATAAAAGCACTTGAACATGGATTCAAAAAAAAATGTTAAATTAACAAAAATACAAGAGATCCACATCGAAGAAGGAAATAATCAGTACAAAGAAAGTGAAGTAAGGAAAATATTTGGGTCCAGAGTAATAATACAGAAGTACCATTTGTGGGGGAGCGGGGGTCTCAAAAGGTGATTTAAGCCCTGATATAGAAAAAGAAAGGAAATTCAAAAGTTCCCTATAAAAAAATCCAAAAGGGAAGTTAGGAAATGGAAGTCATACCAAAAACCCAGCAACATTTCATCGATTAATCTGTACAATTTAAATTGTCATCATAAAGGAGTCTAGTCTAAAAATGAAAAGATAAAACCAAGAATTCTAACTCCAGGTGATCACCTAAATTATGCAAGAACTTCAGTGTTTTGTGGGAAGAACCAACACAACATCGTTCCAAACACAAACTGCACAAAAACAAGTTCAAAATTCAATGTGTGCTGCAGTCGATGCAGAAAGAAATTAAATCAGATAGTCCTCTGCTCTTTCTGATTATCATTTGGTAAAATCTAGATAGCTATTAAGATCCTGTCTTCAATTTTGCCACTCCTAAGAAAATAAAAAATTAATTCAGATAATCTCAACTAAGAAAAACAAGATAAAAGAAACTAATCATATAACCCTGAGCTCTTGCTGATATATTCTGGTAAAATCCTGAGCTCTTTTCTAAGATCCTATCATCAACTTAAACCTAAGAACACTGTGCACAGAAACAGAAGCTACCTAAACCTAGATCAACAAAGCTTCATCTAAGAAGAAAGGAAACAAACTAATCTTAAAAAAAACATATAATATGGTAGCTTAAACAGTTCCAGACAACTCAGTGTCTAATCTAAGAGTTCAGAGAAATCAATAACTTCAGCAGCATCTCACGACTCGTTATAGTTGTAATCCTGATACAACAGCTGCCAATCTCACCACATATTGATTGGTCAATACAATAACAATAAAAATAAACTAATATTAATTTATGAAATAAAACTTAAAAAAATGAATCAAATGTACTATTTACTTGTTTTTGAAGGATATTTAAACGTTCAAATAGACATATATAGCCAGAAACTCGTATTGTTAGAAGACTGAAAAGAAACCACCGAGTTATTTTACGCATTAGCCTGATACTTCACAAATATGTTGCACAACATAATCCAAAATACTAAGCTGCACAATAACAAGATCAAAAGTTCAATACATTTGATGATTTGACATGATCAATCAGACAAACAAGACAAATTAAACCCATCTGCTTAAATGGACATCCTTTGATCCACCCATCTTCAATTTAGCTACGACTAATCACAATAAAAATTTCATTTAAAAGACCCTGTGCTGCAAAACGCAAGTTGCCTAGATTAACAATCCTCATCTAAAAAATAAAATAAAATAATCCAAAAAATAACTCTTCTCTGAATCAAAAACCAAGTTCCTGTAATAAGAAGTTACATGGACCAAAAATCCCCCAAAACCATGCTTGTAAATACAAATCTCATTGCTAGAAAAACATAGTAGAGTGTACAACATAACACCACACAAGACTAAATAATTTAGATGATATCATATTCGCTAAATTTTATCATAATAACACTATTGAACCAGTATTTCCATGCTCCTGCAGATTTCAGCGGAAAAAATCACTCCTATAGAAAATGGGAGGTCTCGTGCCACTGTGACGAACAGGATATTCAATTAGAAGATGAGACTACTAAAGACATTATCAAGAAAACAGTAAAAGGAGCCAAACCGATCAAAGAGTCAACCACCCAATCACACTGTCCCAAATTCTTCCTGTGACATTGTAACAATCCCCAAATGCATAATACTTTGATTGTTCCTGTTACAAACCCACACAAAACCTCCCACACTAACAGGGGTTATTATACTTACACCGACAAACAACTAGATCAAATTTCAAAATAAACTGGATAGGCATAGCCAGTCCAAAACAAACAAACAATAAAATGATGAATGCAAGGGTAATAAAACCTAAGGCTTCACACAGAAATCTTCCGCCACACAGCTTTTCCACAGCCTCCCTGCCGGTCACATCCGTTGCTTATCTTCCCTGTAAGACCCAAGCGCAAGTCACAGCAAATTAAACCTAGCAAACTAAGTGAAACATTGAAACAAAGAGACAAATCCAAGAATATTCAACTAGTAGACGCCACCAAACCATTGACGACACTTCACACTACGCAGAACATTACACGAAACTATTCCGAACACTACGCTGCAGAAAACAGGTTTACAATTCAATCCGTGTGTTTCGTGATCAAGTCCAGGGAAATTGAACAATAGAGGAAAATCAAAGAAGAAATTAGGTTTATCGAGAACAGTTAGCCGTTTAAATCCACCGTATCAGGCATGATATCTTTTTTATATTTTAATCTTCAATCTGACACAGTAATCTTAACATGCTGCAAACCGACAGTTCAACTCCATCAACTATTAGATAGATGATTATCCATGACAAAATGAAGAATGATGCTCTATAATTCAAATAATTGATGTAAAAAGTCACTAGACTATCAATTTCTTAAGATCTTCAATTCCAATAAATGTGTATCAATCGGAAAAACACAAACTCGATTAAGATAGGAACAAGCAAGAAGCATAACAATACACTTAATGGAAAAAGAAAAATAGAACCGAGAGAAATAATTTCCAAAGATGAAAGAACACATTGACCCATAATTGCAGAGATAAAAGCTTTCAGTAACCATTGAAAAGCAAAAATCAAATCCAAGATTCAGAATCCGGAGTAGAGAACACCAAATCATGTAACAAGACAGCCACTGCTTCCACACAACCCACACCACCCATTCACTGATCTTCCCGAGAGAGATCAAAGAAAAAATAATGGAGAAGTAAATAAAGAAAAGCTCATACCAAAAGTAGAAACGAAAGGCAAAATCTGATAAATCAGAATCCAGGGAGTAGAGACCACCAAATCAAGCATGAGACTGTAAATGCAAAACCATTCAAAACACTACACCAGGAAAAAAGAGGTTAACAACTCAATCCATATGTCCCCAAATCAAGGGAGTAGAGACCACCAAATCAAGCATGAGACTGTAAATGCAAAACCATTCAAAACACTACACCAGGAAAAAAGAGGTTAACAACTCAATCCATATGCCCCTATGATCAAATTCAGACAGAACCTAGAAACAAAACAAAGGGATTCCATCGAAGAAAAATTACATTATCTATACCTGTTAGCAGTTCTAATCTTCTGTAACAAGAATGAATGCAAAATTGATACTCCAGCATACTGCAATATGAACATCACCATTATCAAGAAAACAGTAAAAGGAGCAGTAGAGTTTCTCCAAACCAATCAAAGAGTCAACCACCCAATCACACTGTCCCAAATTCTTCCTGTGACATTGTAACAATCCCCAAATGCATAATACTTTGATTGTTCCTGTTACAAACCCACACAAGAACTCCCAAACTAACAGAGGGGTACTTACACCGACAAACAACTAGATCAAATTCCAAAATAAACTGGATAGGCATAGTTAGTCCAAAACAAACAAACAATAAAATGATGAATGCAAGGGTAATAAAACCCTAAGGCTTCACACAGAAATCTTCCGCCACACAGCTTTTCCACAGCCTCCCTGCCGGTCACATCCGTTGCTTATCTTCCCTGTAAGACCCAAGCGCAAGTCACGGCAAATTAAACCTAGAAAACTAAGTGAAACATTGAAACAAAGAGACAAATCCAAGAATATTCAACTAGTAGACACCACCAAACCATTGACGAGGCGGCTTCACACTACGCAGAACATTACACGAAACTATTCCGAACACTACGCTGCAGAAAACAGATTCACAATTCAATCCGTGTGTTTCGTGATCAAGTCCAGGGAAATTGAACAATAGAGGAAAATCAAAGAAGAAATTAGGTTTATCGAGAACAGTTAACCGTTTAAATCCACCGTATCAGGCATGATATCTTTTTATATTTTAATCTTCAATATGACACAGTAATCTTAACGTGCTGCAAACTGATGAAACACAAACAGTTCAACTCCATCAACTATTAGATAGATGATTATCCGTGACAAAATGAAGAATGATGCTCTATAATTCAAATAATTGATGTAAAAAGTCACTAGACTATCAATTTCTTAAGATCTTCAATTCCAATAAAAGGGTATCAATCGGAAAAACACAAACTCGATTAAGATTGGAACAAGCAAGAAGCATAACAATTTAATGGAAAAAGAAAAATAGAACCGAGAGAAACAATTTCCAATGATGAAAGAACACATTGACCCATAATTGCAGAGATAAATAAAGCTCTCAGTAACCATTGAAAAGCAAAAATCAAATCCAAGATTCAGAATCCGGAGTAGAGAACACCAAATCCTGTAATAAGACAGCCACTGCTTCCACAACCCACACCACACATTCACTGATCTTCCCAGAGAGGTCAAAGCAAAAATCATGGAGAATAAATCAAGAAAAGCTCGTACCAGGCCAATGAAAAGTAGAAACGAAAGGCAAAATCTGATAAATCAGAATCCAGGGAGAAGAGATCACCAAATCAAGCATGAGGCTGTAAACGCAAAACAATTCAGTGTTCCCATGAATGTTATTATTGGCAGCCATATTGTGTTGATTGAATGAATAACAAAAGAGTTGCAGAAAGAAAGAAGGAGAAGAAGGAAAAGAGTGATCTGAATCTGAATCTTCCTTCTTGCAAAGAGGGGTTGTGTTGGTGAATGAATGAGACGAGAAAAGGTGTGGCTTAAAAAGGTTGTACTAGCCGTTGCGGAATTCACCAAACCCTATTTGCGTAAATTGTTCAAATAATTTGAACGTTGCAACAAAAGATCACAACGCAACGGCTAATAGCCAGAAAAACACTCTTCAAGCAATCAGAGGCCCCGTCCCCCAAACGGGTTGTGTAACCCTACTTTGCTTTCCTTACGGCCAGATTTCAATCTTTTTTATGACACAAATATTGTATATATATTTTTTCAAGTGATGATAAATTTATTATATTAATTGATATGTGTCAAAAAAATTATTATTAATCAAGGTGTGTCGAACGGACACAAATATGATTTTAAAAAAGCATTTATGTATAACTTATGAATCGTTTTAAAAGTTATAAAAGCATTTCGTATTCATCAAGAAAGATTCACTTTTGTAAGTTTTTACTTTCTCTTGAAAATTACAACACCCGGTTAGCCATTTATGTATAATTTTCATACGGAATAAAAATACAATTGCACAACAAATTTTAAAATAATTTTAAAAAATGCATAAATGGTAGCTTGTTTGTTGTTTAATATTATTTAACATTTTAATATCAACCATAATCGTAAGAAAATATTTACTCAAAGATCTCCGATGTAAATATAAGAAGCAATAAAAACAATGACGAAAATTATGTAATTCGGTCATATAGACCTACATCCACGGGGACATAATAACGAACAAATTTCACCATGACAAAAATTTGAGTACATGACAATGTTGTTCTTTCGAGATCAACATTTGGACACAATCTGATGAATGATCTTTCGTTATAAGTTGATTTCAGAACTCATATTTGATCTATTGAATAAAAAAAGGTACGTCAATATATACATTGTACATGAATATATTTCAGACCTAAAAAATTGGTAAATTCGAACTTTGTCTTAACAACCCTCTTACATATACATTTAAATTGTATAATATAATAAAATTAACTTTACTTGCAACTCAAATTATAATATTATTCCTCAAATCATTAACAAATAAGAGGTTTTTAATAAATAGGAAGTCTTTTTTAACAGTTGGTTAGTTTTATTAAATTATTTTCATCTACAAACCCGAGACCACACCATAACAATTAATCCTAAAACCTAATTATAGCTATTACCATAACTCTTTATTCCTCATCAATGTTCACATTCCCCTACCACAACCCTAACCCTAATGATACCCCTCAAATTTCCCTAAACCATAATAACACTAATGTCCCATACCATGCTCTTTATGCCATATAGTTACCCCTAATACTAAACCTAGACCCTAACCCTTGCACTAACTCTTCAATCCTCATCAATGTTATATTTACTCAACCTTAACCCTAATCCTAATGATACCCCTACCATATTGATAATTGACCATATATCACAATGACTAACCCGAACGATTGGTGTAGCCTTACAACTAACACTATAAAACATAGTTAATTAATATTATCTCCAGAAAATAACATTTTTTCGTTAACAGTATTTTAACACATACATAATTTATTATCCTACCATGAAGTTACTATAATTCATTGCATTTTATTTTTTAAGTCAACGTATCATTTCTCTTCGAGTTCAACAACATTTGTAACTTCCTATTCGTTTTACATTTCAAACCTTAAATTGTACATATTTAATATTTTAAAAATTTAGAATTATTCCAAATTGCAAAATATGCCTCTATGTATACATCAAAATTACTCTACCATAATACAACACTAAACAAAATTAAAATGTTATTAATGGACCATTAATCATTTTCTTCGAATTACAAACACTGGCCCAAATACAGCATACTACTTCAATATTGCTGAGATGGGTCTTCAACAGAAAATCATATACAACGGGCAAAAAAATCATAACCAGATGAATCTTCAACAAAGTCTCTGATTGGGTGTGAGCAAGGATCAAAAGCCCTCTGTTTTAGATGGATTAAGCTGGACATAGTTCTCTGTTATCCTTTCTCATGCTGTCCCATTAAAATAATAATGCATAAGAGAAACCAAATTCGACTAATCTAACTTTTTGAACACATTCAAAGTCTATACAACATACACATCGCGGTGGCTAACTAATGCATTGAGGCTACATTCAACAAATCAATTCATACACAAATAACCGTCACTATCCTAAAAAATCTCAACCACATCGCAATACAAAAACCCATTTTTAGCCATTAAAATACACACAACCATCTTCTTCTGCATTCAACACTCAAAACTCCGACAATGGCCATTTGCTCCCTATAACGACGTCGGCGCCGAAAGGCCAACCAAAACTCCACAATTCTTACTAAAATTCAATTAAATGGCAAATATGACAATAATTTAACTTCACATTTTTTTAATAAAATAGTTATTTAATGGGGGAGGGGAGACATACAAGAAAACTAACACACGACTAATAAAAAAAACATATTAACTTCTCCAGACGATTCTGCATACCGCATCTAATCGTTCATCATTAAAATGATAAATCCTACGACCAAAAAACCGATTAACTAATTATCTTTGTGTACCAAACACACAGAATTTACTTTGGCACCGTAGCCCACGTGTCACTTTAATTCGTAATTTATTAGACAAGTTGAAGTTTATCTTCTTGAAGTTTCTTTCACCATGAATGAAGAAGACTCGTATACCTTTTGATTCTTGAACAACAATATTAATTCTAGAGCACAAATGTTTTTCTCTCAATATAATTTTGTAGTCTTCTCTCTCATTTATAGATAATACAAATCTCCTTTTATAGGATAAGAGAGATGGGTCAAAGATAAAGTTCGTTACTTAGTTTTTTCTTATTTGACCTAATTTTTCTTTGACTCAAAATTTATTTTAACGTTAAAGTTCAAAATATAAAAGCTCTGAAAATAAAGTTGAAATTATTTGATAATTTTAACTAAATTGGTTTTTTAAATGAAAAGATTTGTAAGATTGTCACGCGTCAACTTAGAATGAGAAGGAAAAAGAGGTTGAGGTATCCAACTTATTTTTTAAAGTTACATAAGTTATTTTTTGTTTTTTTTTATAAAAAAAAGCTACTTGACCCCATTACTTTTATGAAAATTAAGGTCCTTAGTTTTTTTAAAACTTTTCTCAAAATGTGTTTGGTTTAGCTTTTTCTTTTAAGGAGAAGGAAAAGTGTGTGCGCATATATATACTTTTTATTATTTTTTTAGTATGGATAATGTTTTATTAATTCAATTCTACTTTTTTTATAATCTTAAAATATAATTTATAAGAATTTGTCAAAGTCATAATAATTATTGAGTCATTTATTGATATTATTATTATTATTATTATTATTATTATTATTATTATTATTATTATTATTATTATTATTGAAACTATGATGATAGCACTAAATTTTAGATTTATGCATGCATAACTCAATGTAAATCACTCTTGTCCCTTGCTACTAATTCATTTTTAATGGCTTATCATCATTATTTATTATTTATTGTTATTGCCATTAATATTACTATTATTATTCCTATTATTTTTATTTTATTTTATTTTAAACAGAAACTCTTTTTTTTTTTCTTTAGCTAAGAATTGTTTTTAACAAAAAGATAAAAAAGGAACAAATGAAAAGGGAAGAGGTCAATTATTTCATTGTAATTATTCCCATTACATAACATGCGAATTTCATACTATTATTGATAGTTACATAACGTCCGATGGTAGGAGCACATGCATTACTATGCAATTACAAAGTCTAGAGGTGAGAGAAAGTCAGAGAGAGAAACTTCGTAGAGATAAGATGGGATGCACTTCACTGCTTAGAAGCCCCAAGAAAGAAGAACAAGAAGTACCCGATGCCAATTCTAACCAAGCTTACACCTATGAAGGGTTCAGTATTTTGGACGAACTCGAAGGGGTCTTGAACACCAAGGAAGAACAAAACTTTCCCCAACAAAACTCTTCTAGTGGTGGTGAACTTCATTGGGATTTCATGGAATGGGAGGAGTTTCAACCCCCCAATGTTGGAGAGGAAGGAGAAGATGAAAATGAAGGGAAAGAGCATACAAGAAAGAACACAAGGAGCAAATGCCTCTTTGAGGAGGAGCAAGCGATTATAAGGAGAGAAAGCAATAACAACATTGTTGGGTTTTGGGAAGTGGATGATGAGAAGATGGTGGCTTTGAATTTGAACTTGAACTATCAAGAGGTTTTGGATGCATGGTCTGACCGAGGCTCTCTATGGGCTGATGATTGTTCTCTTTCATTCCCCACCAATAATGCCTACTATGTTAGTATTCACCATCCATTATTATTCTTCATTATCATAAGCTTTCTTCCTCTATCATATTTACTTTAATTACCTATGTTAATGCTTATTCAAATGCAGTTCTTCAATTCTTTTAAGGCCCTATAACTATTAGTCTTGATTTTAGTATTTGATATTTGGGAAGGTTTTAAATATCAGCTGTGTTACAATTTCATCCAATTTGTTGATATACCGACAAATTGTAAAAAAATACGACCTATGTGATCATCGTACAATTAAAAAAAATCTTAATATTGAGGTTTAAATCACAGTCGTGGACTGTTTTTTAAAACCTAGTTTGGGGTGATTTTTTTTTAGAATCTTTGCTATATATAGTGCTTGGAATTCTTTTGGGTACGTACTCATAGTTTTACTTGATTAATTTAGTAATTAAGAGATAGTTTTAGCTAAAGTATTTAAGAGGGTATATTTAATTAGATTTGGATAACTCTCTAACGTTAGTTTTGTTAGTTACTAGAATAATAGATTTAATTTTTACTTTCTCATTGCTAATATGAATGATATATGATTGTGTGTTAGATGGGAGAAGTGCCAGTGTTGGAAGAAGAGAGAGCAAGGAGGGAAGCAAGTGTTCTTAGGTACAAAGAGAAGCGCCAGAACAGGTTGTTCTCAAAGAAGATAAGATACCAAGTTCGGAAATTAAACGCTGATAAAAGACCAAGAATCAAGGTCACTCTTTTTTTTTTAAAAAAAATTCCTGTTTCTTTTCGTGCCATTGGGTATGGTCATTTTGTTTTGTAATGAAATCAGCTTTTTCCGATATTTTTGTTTGTAGGGTCGCTTTGTGAAGAGACACTGAAGTTGCTCGAGAAAGATCCCAAAACCCAAAAAAAAATATCTCCCTAAAAAATCTAAGACCATTCCCTGTACATTTATTTTTAATTAATTTCAACTCAAAAACATTCTTGTATTTATCCATTCAAATTATCCTTCACGTCCTATAGAATTGAAAAGGAAAAACACAAAATATCTCTGTTCCAAATTTCAGGATAAAATTCATTCCATTTTTCAATTTTTTTTTTGTATTTTACGTGTCTTGAACTTTCTTATTAGGTCCACAGTTGTTATATTATTAACTTCTGGTTTTAATTATTAATTTAGCCTTTATACTTATCTGCATTTTACTATTTTGATCTTATATCAAATATTGGAAATTTTAATCTTTAAACGAACAATTTAATGTATTTCGCTCTATGTCACTAACACAATTATTACTGTAGTTAACGACGTTACAAATTTTTTGAAAATTTAGAAAATTAATTTTCTAGTTTAGTTAACAATTGCTTAAAAAACATTGTAGTGATATTATAGCGGGCAGAGTTAAAATAGAATTAGAAGACAACAATGAGAAAGATCAAAATACATTAAATTTACTTGTTTAAGAACCAAAACTTATAAATTTTACACATATATAAAGTCAAAGTAATAAATATGAACACATTAATAATTAAACCTTAATTTCTAAGGTGTGGTCTATGGTTGTCGTCCAGTGATGGTCCTGATGGATTGATCCCAATGTTCAGAAAGGTGGATATACCCATAAACCAACTTTGGCAACTCATCATCACTCATCAAAAAACTAAAAATAGAGAACACTCATAAAAAAGAAGAAGAAAAAATTATGGTGCATATAATTGGATATACCACCGTCTGTCTCTTTTTCATTTTTTTTTCTTGTGGTACAAAAGCAGTTTAGGATTTGGTATGATTTGATTTGGTACAAAAGTGGTTTAAGATTCGATTCTGAAACCATATAATTCAGAAGAACTTTTCTTTTCTACACAAAAAAAATATTTTTTTTTTGTTATGATAATAATCCAAAAGAACTTGATACTACTCGAATTAATTTCCTTTTGACTTTTATTTAGATGCTACTTTAATTAATTTCCTTTTGATTAGTTTCTTTAAAAATCTCTTTTAGGGCAGTAACTATGTACTTTAGTAAACTTTTGCGAAAACTCAAACTTGTGACATTTTTTTTCTGCTTAATTTATAATTAACCATGTAATTAAGCAAGACAGATCTTGCGTGTCAATTAGACAAAAAAAATCTACTTTTTTTTTTCTGAATTATTCAAGTTACGGGTAGTTTGTTGGAGATATTTTCATGTTACTTTCTAAACATTGACCTGTTCAAAGTACAAATGTGGTAGTGCATATAGATTCTTTCTTGGTTAAAGTATGAAGCACAAAGTAATTGTCAGGACTTTTATTAGTGTTTAACATATATATTTTTTAGTAAATTATATTTTTCCCTTGTTGAAAATGTTTTCTCCTTTCTTATTTTAAAATTTTAATATATACATACATACATATATATATATATATATATATATATATATATATATATATATATATATATTCTTTGTTCTTTAAAAATAATATGCATTATAACTGATTTTATATGTATTATCAAATTAATTACATGTAATCTATTAGGATCGCCTAGTAAGAAATTTGGATAGTTTACAACATCGTATGCTCAAACTTTATTTTCGTCATTATGTACAAAACAAAAAATTAATCACAAGTTACTAGCATTCCTTATTATATTTTTGTCCTAGTTGTTAATAATAAATAATCATATTGTGTTATTTTTTTTGTTGTTGAATAAAAATTTGTAGAATGGAGAGACATATCCAGTATTATCGAGTATGGCGCCTGCAGAATTCAAATATAGTACATATACCCATATATAGAAAAGGTGAAATCATACAAGATTTTTAATCACTTTTTCTAACCCACATTAACAATGTTATTTTTATTTTTATACATGTATACCTTTTATAATTTATTTTCCTTATTTTGATAATATTAAGACTTGAGCTATTTTTGCGAATGACTTAATTAATGGCTCCAAACAAGAATGACGAGTACCAAGTCTTTAGTTCCAAGCTAGCAGACAAAGAGAATACTTGAGTGAAGGATATGTAAATGCAACTAATCCAGGTACACAATCATTCAAAGCTTGAATAAATGCAAATACTAAAGTCGTGAGATCAAAACTTATCTTGGCTAGTGATTTATTAAAGCCATGAGTGATGGATTCATGAGATTGATTAATCATTTTTGGTTTTTTTTATAAACTTTTTATTAAAATGGCTTTATTCTAAAACAAATTAATTATAAAAGTCTATTTTGACCAAAGTCTCAGGTGTAACATTCCACTGCCGTTACATTTTTGCTTGAGCTAAAATTATTATTGGGTTAAGGGTAAATGTCTACAAAAGGTCGAATTTCTTGAATAAGACTCCAAATGATTTCTAAATCAAATTATACATGGTATACTATACATACAAATCATTTGACAGCCAAAAAAACATTAAAAGCATCAACCACTTAAACAAAACACTCAATCAAAGTAAAGTTTATGGTAATTATATAAATCAATGATCTAACTTTGAGAAGAAGAAATGAAGAAAGGATAAAACTTTAGTTTCAAGATGAGAGTTTTATCTCACTCAAATAGTAGCTCCACACCATCTATATATATCATCCAAATTCAAAAAACCAATAGAAATCACATCAAAATCATGAAAATGAACATGTTTATAAACTTCCAATAATGCTCATGAAGGGAAAATGAAAATGGAAGATGAGATGGAAAAAAGGAGGATTCCTTATCATTGAACAAGCCCTCAAACTCGAGTAAAGGATTCCCACAAGGTCCCATGGGCAAAGGAATTTAAGGTATCAAGCTCTCCAATGAAGAGTTGTCTCTCTCTTCTTTCCATTTGCACCTCACTATTTCCTAAACTCACTCACTCCATTCTATATTGCTCAAGGTCTATTCATCTCACTCAAAACACCCTAAAACTTACTCTTTACACCCAAACAAGATTTTTTGCATATACAAACATAACATACATAGAAGTACCATACACCATCAACTCATACTTAATTAATTATATCACTTAAATTAAATTTAATTACTCTTACAATCTAATTAAAATCACTTAATCAAGCATTAAGAAAAATATAATGTTACACCAAGTCAAAAAATTTGAGAATCTGGAAGTTCAATCAGCAAAAAGGACGAAATAGTTATTTACAATAATTGTTTCACACTAAGATACTATAATGATTAGTTTTTGCTGAAACACTATCAAATCAGCATTTGATAGTGTTCTTTATAAGAAAAGGTTAACAGTTTGTTAAGGATATAACAAATTGAGTTTGCTAGATAGTCATTTAAAAGGAAGTAACAATTTGAAATGTTTAATTTTTTTTTCTCCCTCTAATGTTTTTTTAATTACATGGGGTTGTAATTTGAAATTACATTTATTTTTAAAATTTTGTTCGCTGTAATTTGTTTTGTTAATTTTTTACTTTTTGAGTTCACATTTTTTTTAAATTTTTTTGATTCTTGTAAGAATTTTTTTTTTCACTTTTTAGTCTTTATAAGTTTGTGATTTTACAATTTTGGTTCCTCTAAAATTATGATTTTTTCATTTCATCTGGTTCTAGTTAGTTGTTCTTTAAGGAGATAAAATTTAAAAAACACAAATGTATAGGATTAAAAATAATTTTTTATAGACACCAAAATTAAAATAATAAAAACTTAAAGGAATTAAAAAAAACTTACAAAAACTAAAATTGAAAAAAAGACACAAACTTATAATGAATTTGAAATCTTTTTCTTTCTGTCGAGACTTTAAGGCATTTATGTAATTTTGGATCCTTTAATAAGCTTTAATTTGAGACTTGATCACCTTAATCACACTTAAATTTCTTGGCATTAGTAACCTTTAATATAATCTCCAAACAAAATTCTAGTAAAATTGGTTGTATTGATTGTGTTAAGTTATCACAACATTCATCCCAAATTTTTAGAACAAACAAATAAAATACTACCTAAAACCATTATTTAAAGCCTTAAATATGTTCTAAGTCATTGTAAATTTTTTTATTTATTTTTAATTCTTATATGTGTGTGTTTTTCTAATTTTGATTCCCGTAAATAACACCTTATAGGAATTATAAATTAAAAAATTAAAATTTTAAAAGGACTAAAATTAAAAGAAACACTAATTTACAAAAATTAAAAAATAAAAAAAATCTCGTAAGAACCAAATTTGTAAAAAGTCAACTTATAAAAACTAGAATTAAATTACAAAAACTAAAAATGAAAAAAAAAACTGACGTACAGATGAAAAAAAAAACTGACTTACAGATGATAAAAGATATTTAAGCTTTATTTAAATTAAAGCATTCCTATGTTATAGCACAGTCTAGAATGCAAGTAGATAGAACAAGTGAATAACAAAAGTGAAAAAAAAATAAAAAAGTTTTTAAGAGTAAGAACTTAGGATCCGGACGTCGCTCAAGTTGTTCTTAGTTTAATCGATTGAAGGGTGTGCTCAGATTATTATAAATCTCTAATATTTAAGTTTGATTCTTATATATAGAAAAAATAAAAAAAGTTTCGTCTAATGTTTTGAATGCTTCAAACTGGTTTTGCAATATCAAGTGGCTATGGTGTCAATTTTTTTTTTCGACATTGACTCATTGTTCATCCCAATTCCTTTTTCCCTTCTAAAGAACAATAAACTGTAGAATATTCACTCATTTTGTCCATAAATAACCACTGTTACTAGAAACCTTTCCTTCTAAAAGATGAGAATTCAAAGCTCTATTCAAAACATATATGTGGAAAATAATATATTACGCACCCTTTATTTTAACTATTGTAATAATTCAAATCTTTTTCTTTTCAGGGAGTCTTTAAGGGATCTATAAGTTTAGATCCATTAATTCAGCTGTAAAATTAATGTTTAATTTGAGACTTGATTACCTTAATAACATTTAAAGTACGCACGCTGCCATTAGTAACTTTTATCTATACAAATTTAGATAAGATTGATTGTAAGATTAATTATGTTAAATTATTATATGATTTTTTTTAAAGCAAGTATCACATATTTAAAAGTGACAAGATTAATTCTTTAACAGATTATCAAATTATAAAAAAATATGTCAGTATACTTAAAGAACTTAAGTATTTAAGGGACATGTTTGATTTGTATTTTTATTTTTTGAAAAGTGTTTTGAAAGATTAGAATTTTAAAATTATTTTCGGTTTGATTTTTTGTTTTTTATTTTCAAAAAATAAAAACAATGAAAATACGTTTTGAAAAAAAATGTATTTTTAAATTCACTTAAAATTATATTTCTTTTCACCGTATTTTCATGTTACTCATAATGAAATTCCTGATTTTAACTAAAAACACAAAAAATGAAATTTTATTGTTTTCAATTTTTTATTCGTTTTCACTAAAAATATTTTCAAAAATTTAACCAAACATCATCATTTCCTATTTTAAGTGAAAATAAAAATAAAAAACAATCCAACCAATCACCCTCGTTATTACATGATTCATTCATCCCACATTTTTAAAACAAATAAAATAATGCGTAAAACAATAATTTAAAGCATTCCTAATTTCCTATGTTGTTTAATACTGCATACGCCACACTGCACCAGTCTAGAATGCGAGTAGATACAACAATTGAAAAGACAAACCCCCCACTCTCACTTACTCACTTCTCCGGCTATGCATAACTCCGGCGGCGGCGGAAGCGACGGCGTGTGCCACGTGGTGGCGATGCCGTTTCCGGGGAGAGGCCACATCAACCCGATGATGAACCTGTGCAAGATCCTTGCATCGAAGAGACCCAACGAGATTCTCATAACCTTCGTGGTCACCGAGGAGTGGCTTGGCTTCATCGGCGCCGAGCCCAAGCCGGACGCCGTTCGCCTCGCCGCCATCCCCAACGTGGTCCCTCCCGAGCGCCTCAAAGCCGCTAACTTTCCCGCGTTCTATGAAGCCGTCGTGACAGAGATGCAGGCGCCGTTCGAGCGGCTCCTCGATCGGCTCCAGCCACCGCCGACAGCGATCCTTGGCTGCGTCGAGCTCCGCTGGCCCATCGCCGTAGCCAATCGGAGGAATATTCCGGTGGCTGCGTTTTGGACCATGTCGGCGTCGTTTTATTCCATGCTGCATCACCTTGATGTCTTTGCACGACACCGGGGTTTGACCGTCGATAAGGATACGATGGGTAAATCGTTTCTTTACTTCTGATTTTGATTTGACAGCAGTATAAGTAAAAAAAAAAAAAAAAGATGTAATGCACAATTTTTTTTCCACCTTTAACTAAACCACTTTGTTAAATTGAGTCAACCGAAGGTCAAATATCAACCCTTAGTACTAACTGCTAAATATATTTCGTATTAATGTTGTTTTCTTAATTTAATTATAATGCATTAATCGTATAAAACCCTTTTATATATATATGATAAATTATTAACTTTTACAATATTTACTTTAAAAGGTGATATCTAAGGTTATTTCTAATTAGTAAAACATTGTATACTTACATTGTATGAAAAATAAAGTCCATTATTATTTTTTAAATTGAGACTTAGTTGAGTCCCTAAATTTCAAATATTTTGTTTTTTTAAATAATAATATATGGTTCATTTAAGGGATACGGTGAAGGAATTTTGGCTGAAATGTAAGCCTGGCCTTCAAGTTTAACACAAGCCATTTAAGGGACAATACAATTTATATTTGGTTGAATATTGGTTGGAGATACATTTGCATTCCTTCCTTCTCCTGATTATTAGTAATATAAATAAGAAGTTTATTAAACTACAACAACCTTCTGTTTCCATGTGGAGACTATTAACAACAATCTAAAATGGCCAGGGAGTGAATGTTAAATTTGAGATTAATGTATTAAGAATCTGGAAGTATGCTCATTGATCTGGGCAATCATTGTTCAACCTCTAACTGTGGTGATTGATGAGAAGGCATAAGTGTTAAAGGGTGAAACATTTTTTATTGCATATCATCAGCAAAAGATTGATGCAATTGTATATGGGTGCATGTCTGATCTGTGTGGTTTTATAAATGATGCAGATGGACAAGCCGAGAACATCCCGGGAATTTCTTCAGCTCATTTGGCAGACCTTCGAACTGTGCTTCATGAAAATGATCAACGAGTCATGCAGCTTGCTTTGGAATGTATTTCGAAAGTTCCCAGAGCAAATTATCTTTTACTCACCACAGTCCAAGAGTTAGAAGCTGAAACAATTGAGTCCTTAAAAGCTATATTTCCCTTTCCAGTCTATCCTATTGGCCCTGCTATACCTTATTTAGAACTAGGACAAAACCCTTTGAACAATGATCATAGTCATGACTATATAAAATGGCTAGATTCTCAGCCACCTGAATCAGTATTGTACATTTCTTTCGGTAGTTTCCTTTCAGTGTCTACTACCCAAATGGATCAAATTGTTGAAGCACTAAACAGTAGTGAAGTTCGTTATCTTTGGGTGGCTCGAGCCAATGCTTCTTTTTTGAAAGAAAAGTGTGGAGATAAGGGCATGGTGGTGCCATGGTGTGACCAATTGAAGGTGTTGTCTCATTCTTCCGTTGGTGGATTTTGGAGCCATTGTGGATGGAATTCCACTCTTGAAGCTCTCTTTGCTGGGGTGCCAATGCTGACATTCCCTCTTTTCTTGGATCAAGTTCCAAATAGCAGCCAAATTGTGGATGAGTGGAAGAATGGGTCTAAGGTAGAGACATCAAAGTTGGACAGTGAAGTTATTGTGGCAAAAGAAAAGATAGAAGAACTAGTTAAGAGGTTTATGGATCTTCAAAGCCAAGAGGGAAAGGAGATCAGAGACAGGGCAAGAGAAATCAAGGTTATGTGTCTCAGAGCGATTGCCGCAGGGGGATCCTCATATGGGAACCTTGATGCATTTATTAGAGACATTTCAAAACCACTGACTCATTAAGCAGCTTGGGATCAATAACACAACTAAGCAATGTATTAATAAAGGGTTGGATATTGTTGTTGAATGTAAGGATGCATATAACATTGTAAAATGTCTCGTAACTGAAACTGAAGTGCTCTCTGATTCTGATAGCTGAATTTGTCCTCTTAGATTCAGCAATTTGAGACGCTTGCTGCACATTTTGTGTAATAACTTATCAATGCTAAAGAGTGGAGTTTACTGCAGACATCAATGTCTTGTATTTGAATAGAGATGCTTCATTTTAGAAGCTTTGCGAGCGATACAAGAAAAACCATACTTAAGGCAGATAATGCTTTAAATGACCAGGGAGCTGTTACATTATGTTATCTGTTTAGGGTCTATTTGTTAGCCATTTCAAACAAGTAAACTGAAGAAAGTTATATAACTTAAAAAGTACGATTCTTATTATTTGATTACAGTTGGTGCCATTTCGTTTTCTGATCACTTATGTGTTTCATGAACTACTCCCGTTGTGTGTACACATGTGAAACATAAACATACTTATGAGTGTCATGTACATACGTATATTGCCACACATGTAAACAATTTTGATGATATTTTTTTTTATGGCAAAAAGCATTTTTCATTGAACCACCAAGTTCATGTTCATGTGCATGTGGATGAGCATGCGAACTTACAAATGCTGTGGTGTGTGGGGGAGAGTGATTTTGTGAAGAAGAAGAAACATCTACATCATGGTATTCAACAGAGTGGTTTTGATGATTTGATTACAATAAATCTTATTCATTTTTAGCATGTACCTATATCCTCAATAAACATAAGAGATCTCGTGTTTGGTTTCCCGTTTATGACGTGAAAATGTCGGTCCAAAAGCTTTCCATTACAGCTTTCACGTTTTTTTTCTCGTTCCCTGAAATTATGCGTCGGTCCCTGAATTTTTTTGGTCTGAACTTTGAATCTTCCAAATGTACTAAAATTTAAATTAAATGTAATCTTTCTGTAGAATAATGGTCATATGAATAGACTTTATGTGTAAGACTTCACGTTTTATTATAAACTTTCAAAATAATCTATTTATTTTCCAATTGCAGTGTATTTAAATATATTTGAAGCGCAAATTATGATTTTACTACTTAAGCTGTTTCATTACCACATCAATGCATCATTTGCTGCTAATTGAGCTATCTTAACATATGTTAATTAAACATGGATAATTTCTTAAGTTTCATAATTTTCCATGGAAGCAGCTCCATCATCATCAACTTGCGCCTGCAGCCACCTTGTGACCATGCCCTACCCTGCTCGCGGCTACATCAACCCCATGATGAACTTCTGCAAGATGCTTCTCTCCAACGACAACACCAGATTAATCCTCGTAACCTTCGTCGTCACCGAGGAATGGCTCGGTTTCATCGGCTCCGACCCAAAGCCCGACATTATGAGATTCGCTACAATCCCCAACGTCGTAGCTTCCGATCACCCGGGGTTCCTAGAAGCTGTCATGGCCAAAATGGAAGCGTCCTTTGAGGAGCTACTCAACCGCCTTCAGCCGCCGCCTACCGCCATCGTGTCTGATACTTTTCTGTACTGGGCGGTCGTTGTTGGAAGCCGGAGGAATATTCCGGTGGCGTTGTTTTCGACCATGTCCGCGTCTATTTTCTTTGTGCTCCACCACCATCACCTTTTGGTCAATTTGTCAGGTAATTATTTCAACCGTAAGGTAGACTCAGATATCCATGTTTTCATGTTTGTTTATAGTTTCATTATTATAAAAATGAAAAAATTCATTATTTGAAGCGGCATTTTGAGGTTTGTATATTGTTTTTCGGTGTTTGTTTGTTGATTAAGTATGTAAGTATCTGGAGGAAGCCATTTTGATAGTTCTTTGAGTTGGGATTAATGGCACCATTGGTTGAAGACAGTGGATGATCGGTATGGGTGGCAAAAGATGGTTATATGAATATTTTTGGTTTTTTCTTCATTATTGGGTGTATGAAAAAAATATGTTGGATACAAGAACAAAATCCCAAAAAACATCATTGATCGAAACTGATCTGTTAATAAGTTGTAAAGGAGAGTGGAGTATATATAAGTGCATTGAAAATTAAAAAACACCTTTAACATAGGATTTGTATTACACATAAAATTAATAAAGTGTAATCAATTTGATGTGTAAAATAATATAATTAGATGAGAATGTAAAACAATTTTACGGTGTATGGTTAAATTCAAATTAAATTTATATTAACATAAAATAATGGATTAAAATATTTTTATTTGGTTAGTTTTTATTTGTTTTATCTTTATCTTTTCTATATTATATGTTTTATTTATCAATGATATTTTTTAAATAACCTTTTTTCAATAAAAACGTTTTTAAAAATTCTTCTTACTCTTTTAAGTATTCCTATATATCCATTTAACTTTAATTTTAAATTGAATTTCAATATATATAATAGAAATTATCAATAGTTATATATTATATTATATTATAATATAAATCATTTATAATAAATTTAAAATATAATTTATATTTCAAAAATTATTTATTTATTACGAGTTTTATTTATAATATAATTTACTTTTTAAATTAATATCCTACTATAAATTTTAGTTATATAAATAAACATTTATCACATCGCACATACTAATCTGTTACTTTTCATAGAATGATGATGCAACCATCTGATATAAAAAAAGAGTAAATAATCTTGTACTATGTATAAAAGTTTTACAAGAAATTTTATATTATGATATAATTATAAATCGTCATAAATGATAAAATTAAATCTTAGAATAATTATCTTAAAAATCATATCAATATTGAATTTTGATTGATTGATGGTATAAATTTTTTGTATTAATGATAAATAATTATTACTTAACTAATTATAATAGTATAGCTCTTTAAATATATACAATTTGTTTAATTTTTAATTTATTTGCTTTTTTTATTTTTTATCAGAATTTTTTATTTTCATCATATTAGATCGGTAACGCATCCCTTAATTGAGTAGGATGTAAGAGTTGTTGTAAAATTCCTGCATTGGCTCCTATTCCTAGGAGATACAAAAAATTCAAAACAAATTATTTGAAATTGTATTAGATTTTAATTTTAATTATTGAAGATATTAAAGTTATGAATGTTTTGCTTAATTAACTGATGTATGCCAGAAAACGGTGGCGAACGTGTGGATTATATTCCTGAAATTTCCTCAATGCGGGTCGTGGATTTTCCTCTAAACGATGGTAGTTGCCGCAGCAAGCAATTGCTGAAAACATGCCTGAAAGGTTTCGCGTGGGTTTCAAAAGCACAGTATCTTCTATTCACTTCCATTTATGAGCTCGAACCTCATGCCATTGATGTCCTAAAAGCAGAGTTGTCATTGCCCATATACACTATTGGCCCTGCCATACCTTATTTTAGCCTTCAAAACAATCCCACTTTCAGCACCACAAATGGGACTAGTGATAGCTACATGGAATGGCTACAGGTTCTGTTCTTTACATCTCACAAAGGAAGCCATTTCTCGGTTTCAAGGGCTCAAATGGATGAGATTGCATTTGCTTTGAGGGAAAGTGGCATTCAGTTCTTGTGGGTAGGCCGTAGTGAGGCTTCAAGGTTGAAAGAAATTTGTGGGAACCAACACTACTACAAAAGAAGCATTTTAAGACGGTAACCATCTTAGAATGTAACACGGTGGCAAACTTGTAATTAAGTAACGAAAATTTGTTTTCTACGACATACATATTAAGACGGTCGTTAATAACCGTCTTAGAATGTGCTTGGTTGGCATGAAGAAAGGTGTGACATGGTGTGACCAACAATTGAGAGTGTTGTCTCATCCTTCAATTGGAGGATTTTGGTCTCATTGTGGATGGAATTCAACCAAAGGTGTGCTTGCTGGGGTTTCGTTTTTGACATTTCCAATAATTATGGACCAACAAATTGATAGTAAGATGATAGTAGAGGATTGGATGGTTGGGTGGAGGGTGAAGGAAGATGTTAAAGTGAATACTACCACTTTGGTGAAGAAAGATGAAATCGCAATGCTAGTGCAGAAATTTATGGATTTGGATAGTAATCTTGCAAGGGAAATCAGGGAAAGATCCGAAACTCTTCGGCAGATATGTAGTCGTGCAATTACAAATGGTGGGTCAGCTGTTACTGATTTGAATGCCTTTGTTAAGGATTTAGTGCAGACAATACATTAAAGCCGTAAACACCTTGTAAACGAACATGCACTCATTTTCAATTTCAATTATATTTGTATGACATTTTCTGGTTAACTTTCACTATCATTTGACTATTCATGTTATTTCCAAACAAACTGATACACTGCAACTGTCTCAATTTTTTTTATTGAAATAAACTAGTTTGATGCGTGTTGTACAAAAAAATAATTTAATAGTATTTTTTTTTTCTTTCTTTTATCTGTTCTTTATATCTTGTTTTAACATTGCTTTTCAAATCGTAAGTTTTCACTCAAGTCTCGACACTTACAAAAACTATCTTTGGTAAGTTTTGTTAGGTTCTTTTGTCTTAAAATCAGTTTTTAAGACAGATGGATGCTATCGTCGACCATCTTTATAGGTGGTCTACAATCTTTATCTAAATTTCACAATTCCACCCAACATTCTTTATAGTAAAATATACCTTTGCATTTTCTTCCTCAGACCCTTCCCCTCCAGCAACTCCTTCAACCACCGTTCGTTGCGGTCGGAGCCATATTATGCACATCTTTCGTTTCTTTTTTCCTCACAACCTCCATCCTTTCCTCCCTCCAGTTCAGATCGACAAGCGGCACAAAGAACTGATGAATCTTGATAATAACAACAATTTAAATTTGCAGTCGTTTAGAAGAAATAGCTTGTTCTTTGATACACTGGCTTGTGGTTTGGTTTAAAAAAAGTCGTAATCATAACAGAGGTCGCTGCATTGCATGAAACAACAAATAATAACAAATATACCAAAATCCAATAGCGATTAAGAGATGAAAAATTATACATGAACACCCAATATGCCAATTGACACCTCGTGAGAAAGAGATAAAAGTGGGAAAAGTATAGGTATTATGATTTGACATGAACAGAGATAAAAAAAAAAAAAACTTCGTACCCCATTGTCCAGAGGCTCTTCGCTATGCGAAGGTATGAAGGAGGGATATATTGTACGCAGCCTTACCCTTGCATATGCAAAGAGGCTGTTTCCGGATTCGAACCCATGACCAACAAGTCACCAAGGCATGAACAGAGATAGAGAGAAAGAAAATGTATTTTTTAGGTGTTTAAAAAATATGGATGTTCATGTATCATTACTCTTAACACATATATGACATCCTAGGCTATGGAAACACGAATAGAGCATGAAAAGGCAACTTACATTGAATACAGCGAAGTTACATTATGGTTTTGAATTGGTTTTATCATTTTAAATCTCGGCTCATGATCAAATCTTGATTTGCTTATGGCAGCGGAAAAGCTTTGGGGACCGCCGACGATGTTGAAAGGGATTTTGACAATGGAGGGGACAGGTAGGACGAGGTCGATACGACTGTTTTAATTCTCAGTGTACACAGTGGTCTTCATTGTTGGTGATGGAGATGAGGAAGTCACGGTCTTCATTGGGAGAGAAAGGGTGTTAGGAGAACAGAGGGAATAATCTTTTGGCACCTTTCTGTCTTTAAAAAAAAAGTTATCTTGCATAATCTGATTAACAAAATTATATAGACAAAATAATCTTTTTGGCACCTTAAAATACAGTTTTTTATTTGATTTTTCTTTCACTTCTTCAAATGAAATTGACATCACATTCTTGTTGACGCAACATATGTTAATTGCTAAGATTGAAATAGAATAATATTGGTGTCATAAGACACGAGAGTCAAGAATTACTTGCATAGGTTTGGACTATAACATTAGCATCGTCTCCATTGAGCAATAAGATCATAAAATCATGTTGGATAAAGACGTTGATAATTGTAATTGTTGCAGGTAATAATTAATACGGATTAATTCCAACTATTTTCTCAAGGACCGAAGAGTGACTCTTTACAAACATAATTTTAGTAAAGATCAATCACAGAGAAAATGTTTGGAACATTAGATTGTTTAAAAGAAATAGCAATTAAAATTAAAGAGAAACAATGAAACATACTGGTGACTAAATCCATGAAAACTTTGGTGCCATTTCCTTCTCTTCCAGCAATGGATTCATCTACTCACTTAGAAGAAACAAACAGCTGAGACGATTTTGAATGTCTACAATTCCATACTCAATATACTCACAAGCATGCTCACCAAGAACATCCTGAAACCTGTCAATAAATTTTCCATATGCTGGCAACAAGGTGCTGTCTATGGAATTTATAACTTGTTCCCTTAGTTGCTTATGATCAGAGAGAATCCATGTAGATTGAAAGAAGTATATCTTCTCAAACTGTAGGTTGAACAAATTGAGCTTATCTTTCATTGACTCTGCTACCACATTAGGTGGCGCCACTGACTCGTTTCCCTCTAGCTTCAAAATGTCCAGCATCTTATTCCATGAGCTTCTTTGATAGAGTTTACAGTTTTGTTCCACCTTTGTTGTGTTTTGTTGGAACCAATGATCATCTAATATGGTTCTTCCGTCCACAAGGGATCTCCATTTACATGCCTCTTGTCCAATGTACCAGAGATTATTCATCATAAAAACATAGCCCAATGCAGGGTCAGTGTAGTCGTCTCTGGACTTGGTTTCCAAAATGCTCTCTAACAACTCTATCATCCTGGCTAGCAGCTCAGAAAATGAAGATTTTCCCTCTCTTCCAGGAATAACCTTGTATTCTCGGACAGTTTCTCCGAAAGATTCACAAACATGATCGATGTAGTTCGTTGCTTGCTGGGTAATCAGATGAAGCCCTCCTCCACCGGCGACAGTTTCCTGAGCAGTATTAATGTAAATAAGATTTGCAAACGCCTTAAAAATTTCAAATCTTTCATGAACCTTCTTCACATCAGCTTCGAGCAAGATACCGTCCTTACAAAATCCGTGTAAGAGTGACTCCTGATTCAGCTCATGCAATGATTTCGACATTTCAGGAATGACACTGGACAAAAAACTTGGCAGCAAATAACTCTGATCAGTTGTTGTTGTTGTTGTTGTTATGATGGTATCGGCAAAACTCACTAGACAAATCGTCAATTTCATGCAAACCTCCGTGAAAGAGACGTCCGCAGCTCTATGAAACCCCGAGAAGACAATATTGCTGAGTCTCCTTTCATTGGGAAACATTATCTTTACCGCTGCCTTGCAAGTTTTTATCCAATTCTCAAAGTCCTCTATCTTGAGCTCTTGCAATTTCAACCCAAGTGCAGACAGACACTGTTCTTGAAACTCTCTTCGCCATTTGCTGTACGCTTCACAGCATTCCCGCTCAAACCCGGCTTCCATCATTTGCTTCGCGGTGTCGCTAAGGCGCGTGACGATTCCTGATGGCAGTGCATCCACCACCATGTTGACGTCAGGATAAAGTTCTGGTGGCGGTGGCGACAGCTCTGGTTTGGATTCGGAGTCAAGCATGGCTTTAAGATATTTGTCCACATGACTTGAAACCATGGGGACAAGAATCTCGTTCTCCTTCTCAAGCACTTTTATACAATCCATGAACTGTGGGATAAGACCATCATCACTGTTGTCTTCCTGTGAAGATGAATTGCATTGAGTGACTAAGTCCAGACCCAGAAGAGGAACACCATCAGCATCCCCGTTTTCTGGTGGTGGGGTATTTAGAGTACTATCACCTTCAGCATCTACTAGTTCTGTATTTGAATTACTTTGAATCATTACTTGACTTAGGTCCTCGAGCAGAAGACACTCCTCTGGAGTTTCCATAGGGAGACAAGGGTTGTGATGATTTTTTTTAGGTTAAAATATGTTTGTGATGGCTAGGGATCAAGAATTTATCTTAGTTTTTTCTTGAAGTTGTTGCGTAAAAATAGGATGTTTGTTAAGAAGGAGATATATTTGGGTGGAAGAGTTGCATCAGTATTTTTTAACAAACATCGAATTCTCATTTTTATCTAAATAAATTTATAATATTTTGAATTTTAAATAGTATCCTACAAATTTGAAACAGATAATTTAAAAAGATAAACTAAATTATTTTTTGAATTAAAAATATCAGATATATTCTCAACATTTTGCTTACAATTTTTTAATTCATAAAATTAGATAAATATAGTAATTGAGGTAATTATAACAAGTATTTTTTTTAATTTGAAATAAATTAATTATTGTCAATACATGTATATGTTTTATTTAAGTTCGTTAAGATTATTTTAAAATAGAAAAAAATAAATATATGTAAAACTATTGTCTTATATTATGAAATATATTTATAATTAATAAATATTGCATACATTTAAATTTCCAGGAAATATATTTAACTAATTACTTTCAATAGTGCGTTTATATTTCATTAAACAACTGTTAAATCTACATAAATATAAATATATTAAATGAAAAGATATACAACAAGTGAAAATATTGAATAAAATAATTAGAATGAGAATGTGCCAAATAACTATACAATTAAAAATTTAAGTAAATTAATTTATAAAATAATTAGAACTAGAATAATAATATGCCAAAATAAATATTATAATTCAAATATAAATATACAATAAATGATAAGATATAAAATTTTGAGACAAATTACAATATTGTAATTAATAATATAAAAATTTAAGTGAAAACTAATGAAAAATAAATAAAATGAGAATAATGATGGTAAAAAAAACACATTCCAAGGGCATCCTTGACTGGTTTATATAACAATTTCCAATATTTATATTTTTTGCAATGACAATCTATTAAACATGTTGATATTTATCTTTTAAGATCAATATTATCTCACGATCAATTATATGTTATAGTGTCCAGAATGACCCATCATCATAACGTGTTGATGATTTTTATTCATGATAGTAAAGAACAAAATAATTCAACCTCTTTGAATGTAGTGTATAAATTTTTTTTTAAACATAAATTAGGTTAGTTA
Organism: Glycine max; assembly: GCF_000004515.6. Lineage (NCBI taxonomy): Eukaryota > Viridiplantae > Streptophyta > Magnoliopsida > Fabales > Fabaceae > Glycine > Glycine max. Next base: position 47,207,249 of record NC_038250.2, read on the forward strand.
TTGAAATCATTACTCTAAATTTCATGTTTCACAATTCTTAAATAATATGTAATAAACATAAAATGACTACTTTGATCAACAAGTTTTGGGATATGAGTAAAATAAATAAACAATGTTGACATGAATCAAATAAATCGACAATGAAAAAACATTTGTTGTTGAGTAATCAGTAACGTACACAAGCTTCCATCACTAAGTCCATTAAAAAAGTATACAATAAATGAATAAATCACGAAGGTTAATTATTTGGAATTACTCTTGATTTTATGTTTTATAATTCTTAAATAATATCAAACAAATGTAAATAAAATAGCAACTCCAATATTTTAAAATACAATAATAACATGCTCATGCATCGCATGGATACTAGTATATATATTAAAAGTTCTATGACCATCCCTCCTCCTGACTTATTTAGATTCAAAAAATCATTTGAAATTGTATGAGATTCCAATTAGGATATTTGGAAACATGCATTGAAGTTATGAATGTTTTGTTTCACTACTGCAAGCCAGAAAACGGTGACAAACGTGTGGATTATATCCCTGGAATTTCCCCAATGCGCCTCGTCGGTTTTCCTCTGAACGATGGAAGTTGCCACAGTACGCAAATATGCCTGAAAGGTTTCGCGTGGGTTTCAAAAGCACAGTATCTTCTATTCACTTCCATTTATGAGCTCGAACCTCATGCCATTGATGTCCTAAAAGCAGAGTTGTCATTGCCCATATACACTATTGGCCCTGCCATACCTTATTTTAGCCTTCAAAACAATCCCACTTTCAGCACCACAAATGGGACTAGTCATAGCTACATGGAGTGGCTACAGGTTCTGTTCTTTACATCTCACAAAGGAAGCCATTTCTCGGTTTCAAGGGCTCAAATGGATGAGATTGCATTTGCTTTGAGGGAAAGTGGCATTCGGTTCTTGTGGGTAGGCCGTAGTGAGGCTTCAAGGTTGAAAGGAATTTGTGGGAACAAAGGGTTAGTTGTGACATGGTGTGACCAACAATTGAGAGTGTTGTCTCATCCTTCTATTGGAGGATTGTGGATGGAATTCAACCAAAGAAGGTATGCTTGCTGGGGTTTCGTTTTTGACATTTCCAATAATTATGGACCAACCAATTGATAGTAAGATGATAGTAGAGGATTGGAAGGTTGGGTGGAGGGTGAAGGAAGATGTTAAAGTGAATAATACTACTTTGATGAAGAAAGATGAAATTGTTATGCTAGTGCAGAAATTTATGGATTTGGATTGTGAGCTTGCAAGGGAAATCAGGGAAAGATCCAAAACTCCTCGGCAGATGTGTCGTCGTGCAATTACAAATGGTGGGTCAGCTGTTACTGATTTGAATGCCTTTGTTGGGGATTTAATGCAGGCAACATTGATACCATGAACACCTTGTAGATCATGCACTCATTTTGTTTACTTTCACATCATCGGACTATTCATGTTATTTCCAAATAAATGCACTACCAATGCCTCATGTTTCTTTTTATTGAAATAAATCAGTTCGATGCATACTGTACAAAAAATATTATCCAACGCAGGAAAAGTGAAGTCCAACAAATTGCCACAATGGCTAACAGACTCGAGAAAAACCCAAGTGCCTCAATGCTTAAAGGACTATGTGTACCGTGTAGTTTGGGCTTAATTCTTTTTATTATTAAGATCAAATAATCAAAAGATCATCACATAGAAAATGTTTGAAGGAAATAGTAATTAAAATTAAAGAGAAAAAATAAAGCATCCTTTGCACTTGTGACAATAATTTTTTCTTCTTTTTTATTCTAAATCCGTGCAAACATCGATGTCCTTCCCTTCTCTTCCACTGTTGGGTTCATCTCCTCACTTGGAGGAAACAAATTACTAAGATAATTTTAAAGGTCATCAATTCCATACTCAATATACTCATAAGAATGCTTACCAAAAGTATCTCAAAACCTGACGGTAAAGTTTCCGTATGCTGGCAACAAGATGCTGTCTTTGGATTTTATTATTTGCTCCCTTAGTTGCTCATCAGAGACAATCCATGTAGACTGAACCTTGCATGTCTCCTAGAAGTGCTGGTTGAACAACTTTAGGTTATCTTTCATTGACTCCGCTACCACATTAGGCGCCACTTACTCATTTGTCACTATCTTCAAAAAGTCCAGCATCTTATTCCAGGAGTTTCTTTGATAGAGTTCAAGGTTTTGTCCTACCTTTGCTGTGTTTTGTTGCAACCAATCATCATCCAATTTGGTTCTATGCCCTTTGTAACTCAATCCATACGCCTTTTTTCCTATGTATCTTAGATTATTCATCATAAAAAAATAGCCCAATGCAGGGCCAGTGTAGTCTCTGGACTTGGCTTCCAAATTATCATCTTGGCTATCTTCTCAGAAAACGAAGACTTTCGCTCTCTATCAGGAATTATGCGGTAACGGCGGACGATTTGGAAAGGTTGATAACTATTTAAGTTGTAGTGGCAAATGTTAAGGATGTATTTCATTACTTCCTTGGTAATCGGATGAAGCCCTCCACCAGCAACAGTTGCCTGCACTGTATCACGGTAAACAAGATCCACCACCTGCAGTAAAATACCCATTCTCATCCGAATCTCACAAAGATCATCTAGCAACACTTTGTCCATATAAATACTATGTGTGTTGAAATCCCGATACAACTCTTGCAATGACTCCGACCACATTTTAGGGATGATGCTGAATAAAAGATTCGGCAAATAGCTCAGTTGTTATGATGTTATCAGCAAAACTCAGTAGAGGAATTGTCAAATCCTTGCAAACCTTCGTAAAAGAGACATCTGCAGCTCTAATGAACCCCGAGAAGACAGAATCGCAGAGTCTCCTTTCATAGGGAAACAGTATCTTCCCAGCTGCCTTGCAAGTTTTTATCCAATTCTCAATGTCCTCCGTGTTGAGCGCTTGCAATTGCAATCCAAGTGCCAACAGACACTGTTCTACTAACTCCCTTAGTCAATTGCTGTACATGTCACAGCATTCCTGCTCAAACCCAGCTTCCATCATTAGCTTCACGGTTTCAAAAAGGCACATGAAAATTCCTGATGCCAGTGCATCCATCGCCAACTTGATGTCAGGATCCAATTGCAGCTCTGGAATGTGGCCCTCGTCTTTGGATTTGGAATCAACCATGGCTTTAACATATTTGTCCACATGACTTCAAACCATGAGGACAAGCATCTCATTCTCCTTCCTAAGGGACCTTATACAATCCATGAACCGTAGCGGGATAAGACCATCATTGCTGTTGTCTTCCTGTGAAGATGAATTGCTTTGAGTGACATGAGTCCAGACCCAAAAGAGGAACACTGTCCACAACATCCCCATTTCTGGTGGTGGGTATTTAGAGTACTATCAGCATTAACTACTTCGGAATTTGAATGACTACATCCTGGAGCTGAACACGCTGCTCTGGAGTTTCCAAAGAGGGACCAAGAATGACAACGAGGAAATAAATGAAACACCCACCAATGATGACTAACCAACGTTTAATCTCCAAGAGTTGTATGATTAGACCTCCACAGAAGAAATGTAGGAGATCAATCTCGAATCCAAATTGAGTCAATCTTGACAAGCCAAGAGACATGATAGCAACAAAAGAGGCATATGAGATCAGGCTATATGCATCTGGTTTGCCATTTGAAGTTTTATCGAAGAAAAAAGAGTAAATAGAAGTGGCCATGAGAACCAAAAATGCCAAATGATTCTCCAGCCTGAGAGAGGTGGAGGGCTGTCTTGAAGAAGGTAACCCAGATAAAGAAACTGAAAACAGTGTAAAGCAGTACCTTCCACAACAGACGAAGCAAAACATACGATTCTCCACACTTTTTGGTTGCATCAGCCATCTCAGAATTCGGTTGATCATTTGCATCATATTCTTTCTCAAGTAAGCAAGGTTTGCATTCAGCCATTCACCAGCAGAGAGCCACCCTGTTGGACGTGAGAAACCCTTCACTGTGATGGAGATTCCACCAAAAGGTAATGGCAAGTTACTATAGTTTCTCTAGTTGCGAACTCCTCAGTTTAAATTTCTATAAAAATTAATTAGAAGTATATCTGTCACTTCTCAGAATCTTTGTGTGCTCTTTCCATTGTAATTTCCAGAGAACTTACTCCACAAGTTGATGGAACTTCTCCATTGCTATTCGCTAGTGCGCAAGATCAGATATTGGGAAATTTGTAAACAATCACGTTGACTCTGTCAACGGGCTCCAGGTTTAAACTACCAGCTTCACGTATTCTTCCAGTCTGTTTGTTTGGACTGAAACCCACATAACGAAACATCAGGAAGAAAATTTGTATTTTCTTTTGTTTATTTTAACTGTCAAAAATGTCACAAATTATAAATTCAATATTTCTCATCTGGTATAGTTAATTCCATCTGCTGTGTAGGATTAAAAAAAGTATTTTACGAATTTGGAAGAATAAAAAAAAATTAATTTAAGGGACTAAAATAAGGAACTCTTATATTTAGGGGACTAAACATATGTTGAGCCCTTTCAAAGAACCTGCCATGGATATACACAAGCTTACAGAGGAAGCTTGCAGAGAAAACTAAAAGAAGAAGAATGAAAAGGTCAGATTATCATTGAATGAAAGTTAGCTTACAATGATTACATATTATAGTTTATATAGTTAGTTATAAGATTAACTAACTTGTAGTTAGTTTCAAGAATAACTAACTTGTAACTAACTAACTAAGCTAACTGTAACTCTAGTTACATGATAACCTATGCTAATAGCCCCCCTCAAACTAGGAATGGATGTTAGACCTGCCTAGCTTGAAATACAAAAACTGAAAATCACGAGACAGCAGAGCTTTAGTGTAGATATCTGCAAGCTGATTTGCAGAGGAAATAGGAAGCAATTTCACTATCCCAGTCATCACCTTCTTTCGAATTACTTGGCAGTCAATTTCAATGTGTTTTGTTCTCTCATGAAAAATGGGATTTGTAGCTATGTGGAGAGCAGACTTGTTGTCACAATACAAGGTAGCAGGTTGCTGGGAATGAACCTTAAACTCTTCCAGCAAGAAATTAACCCATTGCAGCTCATAAGTGGCACTTGCCCATGCTCTATACTCAGCCTCTGACGAACTTCTTGAAATCGTTGCTTGTTTCTTAGATTTCCATGAGACCAATGAATTACCAATGTAAATGGCATAACCAGTGATAGATTTTCTGGTGTCAAGGCAGCCAGCCCAATCTGAATCACTGAAACCTTTTAGATGGATATTACTATAGCAGGTAAGAAGATCCCTGCACCTGGAGATCCTTTGATGTATCTAAGAATTCTTGAAGTAGCCTGTTGCTGAGTAGAAGTAGGTTGATCAACAAATTGACTCAAATGTTGTACAACATATGTAATATCGGGCATGGTATTAGTCAAGTAAATCAATGTTCCAATAGCAGTTTAGTGGTGTAGTCAGAAGGAGTGGACACTGATTTGGAACCAAGCATCTCACTGTCATTAAGGATATCTAGAGCATATTTTTGTTGACAGAGATTAATACCTACAGGTGTTCTGGCTACCTCAAAGCCTAGAAAGAACCTTAAGTCACCTAAATCTTTTATTTTGAAGGCACTGTCCAATAAATGAGTAATGTTTCAAATCTCAATCAAGCCATTTCCAGACAAAACAATGTCATCTACATAGACTAGTAAAGCAGTAATGGTCTTGGAACCATGTTTGATGAACAAGGAGTAATCAGATGCACACTGCTTGTACCCATGTGATGTTAGAAAAGAAGATAATCTAGCATACCACTGTCTACTAGCTTGTTTCAGGCCATATAGAGACCTTTGGAGCCTACAAACCTGTCCTGAATGTTTATCTGAGGTGAGAAGAGGGTATGAATGTTTTAACAACAATAACCTTTCAAAAGATGGGTGACCAAGCCTAAAATGCTACAAGTATATGGACACTTTATTACATGAAAGAGTTGATACACTAGAGAATATATAATTTATAGTAGAATTGGAATTACACTCCTTGTCGAGACTGAGAGGAGACATCTTCAGCCCATAAGGACCTTCCTCCATATCAACTGTACCAATCCTCTGCAAGTTCTGCATATTCATGAAAGTTAACTTGCAAGGCAAACATGAGAGCAATTTAGATATCGAAATCAAGTTGAATTGAAAAGTAGGTATGCACAAAACATCCTCAAGGTATAAAAACTGAGAGAACTGAACTCTGCCTGCATGAGTCGCGCGCAGTGACTGTGTGGCCAATGGGTAGTTTAACAGTTATGGGATCTATCTTTTTGTAAGAAGAAAATAGATGAGAGAAGGCTGTGACATGATCAGTTGCTCTTGAATCAAGAATCCATTCACTTGGACTAGGTTTGCTTATACTGCAAGTGATAGTTAAAATCTTACCTTTGTGTATTATGGTGTGTGACTCAAAATCACAAAAGGCACAAGTGAGAAAGCTTTAAGAGGTTCTGTCATAACTGAATTCAGTTATAATAACTGAATGGGTCTTGGCACCAAAGCATAGCTAGAGTGCATATATATACTCTTCTTGATCATGTAATGCAGAAGAGTTTTGAGAGGCTGAAACCAGAGTAGTTGCAGAAAAACAGAGAGAGTTCAATAGAGAAAGAGAGCTAAGAGATTGAGAGAGGTTTTGAAAGGAGAAACCAAGAGGGATCAAGCTAGCTGCTGCTTGTGTTGAACTTGTAATGTTTCATGATCAATGTGATGATGATGAGCTGCATTTCCCGTGGATGTAGGCACATTGTCGAACCACCTAAACTCATGGTGTAGACTCTTGCTTGTTGCTTTGCTGTGTTTTCTGTTTTTCTTTTGATCTTGCAGGTTCTTTTGGTAGCTGAACAAAGGAGTAGAACCAACATGTATATTGCTGGAACCAACAAAACCAGTGACTATACCAATTTGATTCACATGTGAATTTACGTGAGCCGAGTTCTGTTGTTGTTGCAGCAGTGTCATCAAGGCCTTATACTGTAGAGAGTTCAGCTTTACTTCATCATTTTGTACTTCTTGACTTCTTTCTAGAACAAGGCTATCACCTTTTTCTTCCACAACATTAACATTGTTAACATTTGATCCTTGAGGCCTGTGAAGCTTGTGTCCAGGAGGATATCCATGTTTCTGTAACATTCATCAACAATGTGATTTGTGAATCCAGAATGTGTACAAACCTTGTTTCCTTTCCCATTAGAACTCCCTCTGCCAGAGCCTCCTTGGCTACTTCTTCCTCCTCTAGAAGTATAGTTTGGAGGAAAACCACTTTTCCTATAACATCTGCCCACTGTGTGATTATCTCCACAAACATCAAGTTGAACAAATTGAGCTTATCTTTCATTGACTCCGCTACCACATTAGGCGGCACCACCGACTCCTTTCCCTCTAGCATCAAAATGTGCAGCATCTTATTCCATGAGCTTCTTTGATAGAGTTTACAGTTATGCCCCACCTTTGTCGCGGTTTGTCGGAACCAATTATCATTTCTTTCATCCACAATGGATCTCCATTTACATGCCTCTTGTCCTATGTATCTTAGATTATTCATCATAAACACATAGCCCAATGCAGGGTCAGTGTAGTCGTCTCTGGACTTGGCTTCCAAAATGCTCTCTAGCAACTCTGTCATCCAGGCTATCAGCACAGAAAATGAAGACTTTCCCTCTATCAGGAAAATTGCTGTATTCCTGTACAGTTCCCTGTAAGCGAATTAAGTGGATGTAGTTTACTAATTGCAGTGTAATCAGATGAAGCCCTCCACCGGCAACAGTTGCCTGAGCAGTATTACCGTAAATAATCTTTGCAAACGCCTTTAAAATATTCAATCTTTTCTCAACCTTTTTAACATCAGCTTTGAGCAACATATACATACTGTCCTTACAAAATTTGTGTAAGAGTAACTCCTGCTTAATCTCGTGCAATGACTCCGACATTTTAGGGATGACACTGGACAAAAGATTCAGCAAAAAATAGCTCTCGGTTGTTATCATGGTATCAGCAAAACTCAGTAGACGAATCGTCAATCCCTTGCATACCTTCGTGAAAGATACATCCACAGCTCTAGATAACCCAAAGAAGACGGAATCACATAGTCTCCTTTCATTGGGAAACAGTATCTTCCCAGCTGCCTTGCAAGTTTTTATCCAATTCTCAATGTTCCATGTGTTGAGCGCTTGCAATTGCAACCCAAGTGCCCACAGACACTGTTCTAGAAACTCCTTGTGGCAATTGCTGTATGCGTCACAGCATTCCTGCTCAAACCCAGCTGCCATCATTAGCTTCACGGTTTCATGAAGATGCATGCTAATTCCCGATGGCTGTGCATCCATCATGAAGTTAACATCAGGATCCAATTGCAGCTCTGGAATGTGGCCCTCGTCTTTGGATTCGGAATCAACCATGGCTTTAATGTATTTGTTCACATGACTACAAACCATGGGGACAAGCATCTCATTCTCCTTCTCAAGGGACATTATACAATTTATGAACCGTAGCAGGATAAGACCATCATTGCCGCTGTCTTCCTGTGAAGATGAATTGCTTTGAGTGACATAAGTCCAGACCCAAAAGAGGAACACTGTCCACAACATCCCCATTTTCTGGTGGTGGGGTATTTAGAGTACTATCAGCATTAACTACTTATGAATTTGAATGGCTTTGAACGACTACTTCCAGGAGCAGAACACGCTGCTCTGGAGTTTTCAAAGAGGGACGAAGAATGACAACGAGGAAATAAATGAAACACCCACCAATGATGACTAACCAACGTTTAATCTCCAAGAATTGTATGATTAGACCTCCACAGAAGAAATGTAGGAGATCAATCTCGAATCCAAATTGAGTCAATCTTGACAAGCCAAGAGACATGATAGCAACAAAAGAGGCATATGAGATCAGGCTATATGCATCTGGTTTGCCATTTGCAGCTTTATCAAAGAAAAAAGAGTAAATAGAAGTGGCCATGGAAACCAAAATTGCCAAATGATTCTCCAGCCTGAGAGAGGTGGAGGGCTGTCTTGAAGAAGGTAAACCAGATAAAGAAACTGAAAACAGTGTAAAGCAGAACCTTCCACCAGGTCCAGTACTTTCCCAATAAATGGTTGAAAGAGGAGCTGAGTGCGTAACAGAGCAGTCCAACAACAGACGAAGCAAAACATACGATTCTCCACACTTTTTGGTTGCATCAGCCATCTCAGAATTCGGTTGAGCATTTGCATCATATTCTTTCTCAAGTAAGCAAGGTTTGCATTCAGCCATTTACCAACAAAGAGAGCCGCCATTTTGGAAGTGAGAAACCCTTCACTCTGATGGAGATTCCGCCGAAAGGTAATGGCAAATTACTTTTGTTTTCCGTGATATGTGAACCCATCAATTTCAAAAAAAAAATTAAATAACAGAAGTATATCGGTCACTTCCCAGTAATTTCATGTGCTCTTTCCCTTCATTATCTTCATGTGCTCTTTCCCTTCGTAATTTTCCAGAACTTAATCCACAATATTTAAATAAAATTGATGCAACTTGTCCATCGCTAGAGCATTAGATGTTAAAAAATCCGTAGATATTTACATTGACTCTACGGGATTGGTTTTGTTTTGGATTTGAACCTGTCACTGAGACCATTAATATGGTGAAGCAATAAGCAAACCATTAGTTCAAGTTGAGGACAGACTCATTGACTCTATGGGGTGTCAGCTTTTATACGTTATAAACAACGTGCTTCCTTGCATGCATCTGGCCGTGGAGATGTAGCATTACATTTGGGACAGTTTTTTATTCATCCACCTAGTTTAAGCCTCCACCTCAATAAAAATGAGTAAACATGCTATTTTCTTCTTTTTGTTGGGGCTTTATTTCAATTGTGGAGAGTGTGTAAAATATTGTTATAATATGTCTTATTTGATTTAATTATGTTTATTAGTTATCACTAACCTTAACAGTAAACAAAAAGTGGTAGAAACTTTAACTGTGTCTTCCTTGTTCCCCTTCTAAAGAGTATCCCTTCTTCTTGGTGAACTTTGTATTCCCAAACCCCTAAATCCCTTTTTCTTGGTCAACTGAGCCTATTGAAACCTCCATCACCATGTCTGTCCACACTGAAGCCTACAACCTCGAAACTGACGGTTCCTGCGATTACCTCTCCGCGGACCAAACCCACCTCCCTTCCCACAATTAGCAATCCCGATTTGGTTCTGTATATGCAATCCGAAGATTGTGATTGCTCACAGGTAGTATAGACTATCTCATCCCCCCACAGCACACAAGTTTTGCTACCAGAGCATTCTCGGAGTGGACATTGATTCTGGTAAGATTCTTATCTTTTCTAACTTCTAGTGCTGATTGGTATTCTTTAAGTTTAAAATCGAGCTTTGTTCTGTATATATTTGACGCACTAATATTACATGTAGCCACGAAAGTTTGGCTTCTTAGCTTCCATCAAAACCTGTAAAACTAGTCTAAAAGTGGTCCAAGGATCAATGTTCTCCAATTTGTCGGGCCGAGAATTCCATAAACCATAGCAGCGGAAAAATGCAAGAATAGACAAGGAACAAAATTTGAGTTTGCACCACAAAATAATGAAAGCTGCACAATGTTTTTGTTTATTAAATAGAAGTAGCTCACAGCTAAACTGTGTCGCATAGTATGCAAGTTGGAGAGATTGTGAATGGAACTCTTTCTTTTAGTATCTTCATAGAAGGCTGCAACCATTAGCCGTGACTTGTCCTCGACCCCAACAAGTGGCTTCCCATGTCCCAAACAAAACCATATTATTTTTCTCTAACAAACGTAGATTGCTAAATGCTAATAAATACCAAGACCTAGCATTATCAATACTTCTTATACTGCATATAACAACCAATCATATGAGATATGACTTCAGAATTAGTTAACCTTCTCACAAAGTCTCAGTACAATGGTGAAGAATTTGTTCTATTTGTTAGCAGCTTAGGTATTCTTGTCATACATGTTGGTACTTCAAAAATTATAACCTCAATCTTCATTATCTTATGTAGTGTTGAATAATCTCTACATGTTCCAGGTCTGGGTAAAAGTCTGTTAAGCATTTGTCAATTCTGTAAAATTTGATGTCTAATTTTATGCTTACCATTGCCCTTCTCAAATACTAAGCTACCAAAGAGATCCTTTTGCAAGACAAGCTTTTAGAGATGGATTGTATGTATTTGACAACCTTTTGTCTATCTCACCGTGTTTTGTGACACCAAGTTTGTAAATGTGTTTGTAACGATTCTTCTTTTATTTCGTGCATAAAAAATATTTTAAGTCATGTAACAATGTGAACTCTGATTAGTTAATTTACATTTTTAAATAAAATGTCTTTTGTTTGTGTACACATTGTCTCGGCAAATCTCTCAAATTGACTTTTCTAACAGTACGTAACACCATGTATGCTAACATGGTACTGGATTTGGAGGCAATGTGAACAAAAACAAGAGTATACTAAGTGAGAAAACTAATGAAAAGAGGACTTTCACTTTGGTGACAATATATGCTTTTCTCTAACGTGTTAATTTCTACTACTTGTCAATGTCAACACAATATTTTCTTTTCACAAACAAGTAACCTGCATGACTAATGTTGGGATATATAACAAAAAATGAAACTTGTTTGAATTGCTCTATCTTAATTTTATGTTTCAAATTAATTTCTTATTGACTAATAGAAATTAGTCAGTTCAAGTTTAAAACCTCAAATGGAACCAAATTAACGTAAGAATTCCTTGCTCTTGTCTCTTGTAGTTTATCACAATCAATAATATATATTGTCCCTGCTACTAAAATGAAAGCATCATAGTTTATCAAAATTTGAGTTTATCCCTAACCTCAAGTTGCTTCTCATTTAATTTACCTTGGTCCCTATTTAACTTCTCCCTTTTGACCCCCTTATTTTTGGACAGATTCAGATACTTTGTTGAAAGTGTCTATTCCTCCGTGGAGTTCTTGAGTCAGGGTTTTGTTCATTGTTGTTGCTGTTTGTTGGTTAGAGTCGTAAAGGTAAAAAAAAGATTTGTCCCTCTTTGTCTCTCTTGCTTACTAATTAAGTGTGTTTGTAGTGTTTCATGAATGCAATGAATATAATTACTGTTGGTGATATTCTAGATGTGAAAACTCAAAGACAATAGAATAAGAGGAAGATTATTTGGAGCTCACTAGCTCAATAAAATCATGATTTTATTTCAATTTTGGTTTGGCTAGATGATGAAACTAGTGAGTCCACATATTTATAGTGAACAATGAAACTTCCTAGAGAGCATTAATTCACTAGTGCATGAACTCTCATTACTTTGGTACATATTTTCTAGATACATGCATGTAATTCTCTAGGTACATGAACATAATTTTCAATGGATTTTTAGGGGTATCAAAACTTTTTAAAGGGTCATGACTGAGAGACAAAAAAAAATGATAGAGATATGAGAAAGTAGGAACAGGAAGTGAACAAAAAACATGAAACTAACTAGTTGAAAAATATGCATTTTCTGTTTTGTGAGTTTTCCAAGCAATCTTAAGCTATGTGTGGGTGTTAGTTTGTGGGACTCTGGAAAATTCTGACTCATATTCGAAGGTTGTAGTAAACTGTTACACATTTCAGTCTTAAAAGTAAGAAACTTAGTCCACGAATCAGCCTTATTTGTATTTTACATTTATAACAATAATTTAATTTTTTATTTGTATTTGATATTTGCACTATTAATTAACAATCACATTAAGAATAACCTTCGTAAACTCCATGCCTTCATAAAAAAAACGTAAACTCCATCTTAGAATGTATATGAGGTGGAAGAGAAAGAAAAGAAAAAGAAAATGACATATGCAATAAATTTTGTAATAGAAACGAAGGAAATAGTTAAAATAGAAAATGATGTGAAAAGGAAGATGAAAGAAAAAGTAAGAATTTATTAAACATCTTCTTAAAACTTATGGGATATATATATATATATATTTTTTTTTATCAATGATAGGAAATATTACTACGATTTGAAAAAGAGTAATGTATCCTCTCATAAAAAATGTACAAATGTTCGTACTACTTTTATAAAAAAAAAGATATTAAGTTTTAAAAAAAGTATTTAATGTATTAAAAATATAAAACACAGTCAATACTTTTTTTTTTACCATAACATAGTCAATACTATGGGGTATATAAGAGGATGTTTGTGAAAAATAATTAATGTACATTCTATTTTGGGGTATATAAGTGGAAGGGAAAAAAGAGAAAATAATATATATACTAAAACTGTAAATATTCTTTATGTTGTTATTCAATTATATGTGCTATAAATTTATTTTAAAAGTCATATTAAAGAAAAAAAATTATTAGTCAATGTTAAAAAAATTACACTGATAATGTAAATTAATAAAACTCTAAAGAAAGCAATAAAAAATTGAGAATAAGTAATAAACGTCCCAGATAAAACTATGAAAATAAGAGAATAAAAAAAATAAAAATGTGAGAGAATTGATTAGAGCTGTTATTAAGTATTCGTTCGATAGAATAAAAAAATTAATTTTAGATAAAAGAAAATTTTAAATTAAAATAAAGTACAAAAATATAAATTTCACATCATTTTATTACTTATTTTTCTTTTTCCATATCCTTTATCCGCATACGAACACACCTTAGTAGAGAAGGAATGAGACCTTGAATAATAGCGGTTAACCTTTGCCTTTTTCTATGCTTTCCCATCCGCATATTCTTCCATGATCTAACAATGTGTAGGCTTTTGTACAAAGATGGTGCAATTTCTTTTCATAAATCATCAAAATGGATAATTTTTTTTAGAAAAATATAAAAATGGAGAAATCATTTTTCAAAAAACAATTTTAACATAAAAAAAATTGTGTTTTCAAAACGATTCCATTTTTTTAATTTTTGTGTTTTTTATTTTTTAAAATAAATTATGATAATTAAAAAATTTCATAAATTGTTTCTTTAGTCATCATCAAATGATTATTTATCTATTTCTTATGTAGCAAAATAATCAGTACAACTCTTTTATAAAAACAACAACCGAAAAAGTGAAATCAACTTTAAAAGTATTATCTCTTTATTTTAAAATCGTTTTTCGAAATAAAGTTACCCATTTTTATAAGCTTTTTAAAATCTATCTGTTTTAATAATTTATGGGGAAAAAATTACACCATTTTTGTACAAAAGTCACCAATGTGTTTTGTATAGTCATTACCCACGTCATCACATACATATTCTTCCACGGTTCGATTCCACCGGAACCAAACAGCGTAAGAGTTAAGAATTCAAATAGTACTAGAACAAATTTAGTTCACGTTCTCCTAAAGTTGTATAATATTTTTTTATAAAATTTAAGATATCAATTATACTTCTTAATGTTTATACTTTATATGAAATGAAACAGACGGATACTTATAAAAGTAAAAAAAAAAAAAACAACAAAATTAAGAAAAGAAATAAATGTAAGGTAAAATGATTTTCTTTAAGAAATAACAGATAAAATGATGAAAAATAAAAAATAAAAAAGAATAAAAATGTGATAGGATAGAATAAAAGAGAATGGGACCTTTAATAATAGGTGTTAACATACCTCAAGTTCCACCAAATTTACAACCTCAAGTTCACACCCTTGTCTCTATGGATGATCCAATTGAAGTTCCACCAACCACCGCCAGCCACGTGGTGGCGATGCCATACCCAGGGCGAGGCCACGTTAACCCCATGATGAGCCTCTGCAAGCTGCTCCTATCCAAAAACTCCGACATCCTCGTAACCTTCGTGGTCACCGAGGAATGGCTCGGCCTCATCGGCTCCGACCCCAAACCCGACAACATCCGATTCGCCACAATCCCAAACGTTATTCCCTCCGAACACGGTCGAGCCAACGACTTCGTCACCTTCGTCGAAGCCGTTATGACCAAAATGGAAGCTCCCTTTGAAGACTTACTCAACCGGCTTTTGCCGCCAACAGTGATCATATACGACACTTACCTCTTCTGGGTGGTTCGCGTTGCAAATAAGAGAAGCATTCCCGTGGCGTCGTTTTGGCCGATGTCGGCGTCGTTTTTCGCTGTGCTCAAACACTACCATCTTCTCGAGCAAAATGGTCACTATCCTGTAAACGTATCAGGTCAGTTACTTTCTATTCACCATAAAACCATATCAAATTGGAATTTTTATATCAATTAGAGCTGTTTGATTGGTTCACCTAGCAATTAAATCTCAATGGGTAATATCGAACCAATTTTAACAAAAGATAATTGCATGTATTATTTATTCAATATGTTAACTGTGATATTTGAATCCTACTTAACATATTTGCCACAGAAGACGGTGAGAAACGTGTGGATTATATTCCGGGGAACTCGTCAATTCGTCTGGCAGATTTTCCACTTAATGATGGAAGTTGGCGCAACCGAAGATTGTTGGAATTGTCCTTGAATGCTATACCATGGATGCAGAAATCGCAATATCTGTTATTTCCTTCCATATACGAGCTTGAGCCTCGAGCTATTGATGCTTTGAAATCCGAGTTCTCTATACCCATTTACACTGTTGGCCCTGCCATACCTTCTTTTGGTAATAGCCTCATTGATGACATTGGCTACTTCCAATGGCTTGACAACCAACCCTCTGGCTCTGTATTGTACATCTCTCAAGGGAGTTTTCTTTCGTTTTCCAATGAACAAATTGATGAAATTGCGGCCGGTGTTCGCGAAAGTGGCGTTCGATTCTTGTGGGTGCAGCCCGGAGAGAGTGATAAGTTGAAAGAGATGTGTGGGGATAGGGGACTTGTTTTGGCATGGTGTGATCAATTGAGAGTGTTGCAGCATCATTCTATTGGGGGGTTTTGGTCTCATTGTGGCTGGAATTCCACCAGAGAAGGAGTTTTTAGTGGTGTTCCTTTTTTGGCCTTTCCAATATTAATGGACCAACCACTAAACGGTAAGTTGATAGTAGAGGAATGGAAGGTGGGGTGGAGGGTGAAGAAGGAGGTGAAAAAGGACACTTTGATAACAAAAGATGAAATTGCTAATCTTATTAAGAGGTTTATGCATTTGGGTGGGGATGAAGTGAGAGATATGAGGAAAAGAAGCAGAGAGCTGAAGCAGATATGTCACCGTGCAATTGCAAGTGGTGGATCATCAGAATCCAATATCAATGCTTTTCTCTTGCATATATTACAGGATGCCAAGCCTCATTAAGAACATAGTTATTTGGTACTTGGTCCTTGTACGCTGTTACTCATATTTTACATTATTACAAACATGTATTTTTGACGGAAAACCGTCAAAAACCCAGCATTAATGAACAAAAAAAAAAACTCTTTAAGTGAGTAACAATGCTGGTTTTGTTTTGATCCTCCAATTTCTTTTATATTAATTCTCCCGGCTAGAGTGTTGGATCCTTTATCAAATAAGGCCTAGTATTTCATATTTACCATGATTTGTAAGCGTTTGAACCACAACAATAGTAGAGACCAGAGAACTTTTATCTTGTTAGACTTTGGAAGATAATCTGTAGCATTCATAAAGATAGATTTAATTAGTCATTTGGTCCTATAGGTAAACTTTCTATTTCAGTTACTATACTTGAAAACATCCATTTTTAATCTTTATACATAGCAGTTAAATTTATTGTTGTCTTTGTACATATCATTTTAATCCCTTTTGGTCATGTCCTTAAATAGCAAAGATTAAAAGGAATTAAATCATAAAATGATTAAAATGGGATATTTTTAAGTATATGGATTAAAAGGAAAAAAATTTATAACTATACAAACCAAATGATTAATTGAATCATGAAGAGAATAAAGATTAATGAGCAACCTCTACTTTAGATGACATACAAAGGGAAAACAGATATACGAAAGAGAAGCATAAGCATGATAAATAATATAATAAGTGATGAAAAAAAAAGTGTTAGTGAGACTAAGATATTTAATGAAATATTCACGTATGACTATTTTATAAAGAAGGATGGCCTTTACATGGTTTGTAAGCTGGATTAGTGAAGTAATTCTTACACAATAGCAATGAGTGACCATTAGATATTGCAAACTAATAAGACTTTTTTTTTTATCATAAATTAATAAGACTTTAAACGGTGTGTTTGGAAAGATGGAAAAGAGAAATTTTTGAAATTTAAATGAAAATAATAGGAATGAAAAAATTTTAATCTTTATTTTTTTTTTCAATTCTTTGTAAAGTATTAATTTATAGCTTATGAAATGTTCTATTAAGTCTAACAAATTTTTCATAACAACTTAACACAGGAACTTAATTACAATTTTAAAGTTAATATAGAGACTTAATTAAATTTTTTGTAACAATATGAAGATTATAGATTAATTTAACCTTTTTATAAGATTTTTTTAATGGTTCCTTCTATTAATTATTTTTTTTCTTCAAAATATCCTTAATAATTCTTGTTCATAAATAATAAATATTGTGAGTTACATCTTTCTCTCACGAGAATTTGAAGAATGAAAGAATTTAATTTTAAAAAACTAAAACCTTGACTATTATTATTCTCTTTCAATGGATACTTATTTAAGAGTAAATTTGAAAAAAAAATATTATAATCAGTATAAAACTATATAAATATTGATAAGTAGTTAATAATTGGTTAAGTTAGATAATATTTTTACAAAATTTTTAAATAGGTGTCCAAATTTTTATTTATTTATAAAAAAATTAGCTTTTTAATCACATCATCACGTCACAGACATTAATCGTTCCGCAGGTCCACCTGGAACTAATTAAGAATTCTGATAACATTAATTCGCTGTCTTCAAACACTACCATCTTCTGGAACAAAATGGGCACTACCCTGTAAACTTATGGGGTCAGTTACTTACAACTCACCACAAAACTATATAAATGGGAATATTTTAAAATTGTTAGAGCTATTTGATAGGTTCACCTAGCAATCTCTAGCTGAAAATTAAAATTTAAATCTTAATATATAAAAATGAACACTTTTTACACTGTTCTAGTGTTATCCAATAGAAATCTTATATATAAAAGTGAACAACTTAGCATTCAAAGTGTAATGTAATGTGAGTTGATACAAGTGATGATGAAGCAATTTGGAGTTAATTTTCATCCTTTTTTTTATGAATACGAGGTTGATTCTCCTAGCTGCTACTAAAACTTTATTTGATACACAATTCTTAGGATGTGTTTGTTTGTAGTGAAAAAGAGTAAAAAAGAAGAGTGATCGATAAAATGACATGAACCTATACTTGTACACTTTACTTTAATCTTAAACTTTTATTTCAATTCACTTTTTTTTTTCATTCATTCTACCGAACAAATCTTCAGAGACAACCTCTTCATAGGGTTCCTCTAATATTTAGGAACTATTTTGAATTATTTAAGGTTTAACAATAATACTATGAGTAAGCCTTTTGTCGACAGGGTCACCACGCCATTGAGGTCATGCACAATGTCACTCATTGCCACATTGATGCTTCTATGAGTAAGCCTGAATTAGGTAATGGCCACATTGATGCTTCTAAACATGAAGGCATTGACTACTTTCAATGGCTTGACAACCAACCCTCTGGCTCTGTGTTGTACATTACTGAAGGGAGTTTTCTTTAGGTTGAAAGAGATGTGTGGAGATAAGGGACTAGTTTTGCAATGGTGTGATCCATTGAGAGTGTTGCAGCATCATTCTATTGGGGTTTTTTAGGTCTTATTGTGGCTGGAATTCCACCAGAGAAGGTGTTGTTAGTGGTGTTCCTTTTTCGGCCTTTCCAATATTTATGGACCAACCACTAAACGGTAAGTTGATAGTAGAGGAATGGAGGGTGAGGACAAAGGTTAAAGAGGACACTTTGATAACAAAAGATGAAATTGCTAATCTTATTAAGAGGTTTATGCATTTGGGTGGGGATGAAGTGAGGAATATGAGGAAAAGAAGCAGAGAGATGAAGCAATTATGTCATCGTGTAATTGCTAGTGGTGGGTCATCAGAAACTAATATCAATGCTTTTCTTTCCCATGTATTACAGGGTGCCATGTTTTTATTTTAATCCTTCAATTTCTTTTAGTCTTCCATTTTCAAATATCTTGATAGTAGAAGCCAAGAATTCAGATTTACCATGTTTTGAACTGTGCGTTTGAATCACAGTATATGAGTAGAGCACTTATCCAAATCTATCTTGTTGGAGCCTTGGAGGTTGGATGGTTCTGTAAGTTTTAACATTAATTTTAGTCAAATTGATTTTGAAAGAATTGAGGTTGAAAAGGTTAATTTACGCTTTAAATGATTTTAGAAAAAGTAATTTTATATGAATAATAAAGTAAAATTACTTTTAAAGTATGGAGATGGAATATAGATATACTTTTAAAATAATTTTGTAGAGTCAACAAACTTATAATATAAAAAAATAACATGATAATTTATGATTACAGATAATTTATAACCTTTCTTCTCGCTAGTTTTGAAATTCTTTCAAAGTTTATACATTTGATTTACTTCATGAGATTTTTAATGTAATTATTGAATTAGTAAAATTAAATATCTATAATAAAATATAAAAGATATATTATTTTACTAAATTTGTTATCTTTTATATTTTGAAAAGACTTAAGTATGCTATTACATCTATTCCATTAAATAATGAGATGCCATAACCAGGTTATGCAACAGAAAAAAATGATTTATTTGTGACATTATTTCTTACCGGAAAAATATATTAATAGAAATTAAAAAAATGTAATGTTTGAGTAAAATTAAGGATTAAATGAAAAAAAATTATACTGAAAAAAGTATTTTTGTCAAGACGAAAATTAAAATTATCTAATATTTTATGAATTAAAATTTATTTAATATTTTTAAGTATTTTTTAAAAAAAATATTTTGAATTAAAATAAATGTTTGGATCTTTCTTATCTTTAAAATGTCCTAATTAAGTTTCATTTTTCTTTTGTCCATTTAATTTTATATTCTTAACGAACCGACGTAAGGCTGGGTTATTTTAGAATCATAAATAGTCCGTTTAAAATGTCAGCCACAAATCTGGCCCGTTCAAATCTGGCCACAAATTTGGCTTGTTGATTTCTTAAAATGAAAATATATATAAAAAAAAAACTCAGAATTACAATGAAAAAAGGGCAATGAGTGATATTCTAAATTACTTTCTGAAATTATAATTAATGATTAATTTTGTCCTGAAAGTGTAAGAAATATTAAAAAGGCATTTACTTTAACCCTTATATAAAATGCTTAATACAAGTTTTTTATCCTCCTGATATAATAATATGTTTTTAGAAACTATAGACATCCTTCACAAAAAATAACAATAAAATAAAATGATTATAGACGAATTTTTTTTTTCTTTTAAGTATTTAAAAGCCAGAGTTACATATTGATTCGAGACCATAATTAATTATTCCACGCGTTCAATGGTGTATTGACTTTTTTTTAAGATGATTTCAATGGTGTATTGTATTAATATTTATTCCAAAAACTTAACATTTTACATTTTGATGAAAAAAATTCATTCGCAAATAGTATAAATGTCACTAAAAATTCATGTAAAATAATTTATACTACCTTCAGCTATAATTAAAAAATAACTCAGAGATAAATAGAAATAATATTCTAGAATAACTAAAATTTTCATTAAATTTATTATGCTTTATCAGAAAATATTTTTAGTGCTAAAAATTAAATGTAAAATATAATGTTTAAATGAATTCAAACTACTTAATTTTTATTTTTGAATTAAAATGTATAAATAAATTCTGGATATTTGCTTTACATAATTTCAACATTTAATTAATTTTTAAAACTAAATTGATCAACTCAAAGTCTTAAGAATTAATTTGATTTGTTACTCTTAATTTAATATAATAGTATGCACAATTTATTTAATAAACACTACTACGTTGGTGCTTATTAATATTTAGTCCTTTATTATATTTTAAAAATAATATCAAACTAAAGAATTTGACTACTCTAAATTGAGCGATGTGCACTATTTTGAGAATAAATTGCGCTCAATTTACAGTCATTGATTAGAATATAAACCGTTAATTATTGTGACAAAATCATATATATATATATAACAAAATCTAAATTTAATTACAATTTTAACCATTAGTCTTTTAATATGATCATTATTGTACTTTGTCCTCTAAAATACAATTATCTCACATTAGAGGAGTAATAAGTAATAGCATGTCATTACGTAAATTTAAAGCATCCATATCAATTAACTCATTTATATATTAACAGATATGGAGATTTTATTTGATTCTGATGTTTATTTTTATTATTATGCTAATGACAATATAAATTAGAATTTTTTTAATTAATTTGATCCTTATGGTTGTTTCTGTTTCCTTTGTGAAAAAAAAGAAAAGAAAGTAGAGCTGCAAATAAGCCATTATTTAACATAAAATCGATTTTTATTTCAATTTTTTTAATTTTTTTAATAAGTAAAGTCAATTTTCATTTATTTTTAATATCCAAAAAAAAATGAAAAAAAAAAAAAAACCATGAAGCAACCACACAGTAGAGGCACATTAAAATGCTATCTTTATCTTCTCTCAGCTCTCACGTACGGGAAACGAACACATATACCAAATGCTTGGTTGAGGAGCTTTGTCTGAGTTACGAGTCAGAAAAGTGTCCTTTTCTGGTTTCATTCAAAGCAGTGCCATCAATGGGAACATAACATAGCAATTAGCAAATGATCTTCACAAGACATGGCATCACTGTGTCTAAACTCATTACCAGTCCCACCAACTTCTCTTTCTTCTTCTTCTTCTTCTTCTTCTTTGCTTCTTCATAACAACAACAACAACAACAACAATCTTAGTCCCTTGAAACCCATTGTTGTCAGTGGAGACCCCCCAACTTTTGTTTCTGCTCCTGGTCGCAGAATTCTTGCTGGTTTGGTTCTCTTATTCCAACTTTGTTTTGTGGCATCTATTTGGTTTTGAATGTGTTTAGCAAAGCATTGAATTGTTCTTTTGTTATTGTTGCTTTGAAATAAAACAAAGAAATGTAAAAGGTCCACTCAATAGGCATGTTTAAAGTTGATAATTTGGGCTGAATGCTTGGAAAAATAATTTGCATGGTAGAAATATGGATTATATACTGACTTGTGTTGGTTTGAAAGTAAGAGACTAAGGTCAATTGAATATATGGTTTTGTGTTTGATCTTGTTTCCATGTGTATGGAAAAATATAATTAGGAGGAGTTTCCATCTTAAACATTGGTAGTTTGGTACCCAATATAGTAGTTTCTCACGATGTGTATCATATGGACTATGACTTTAAGAGAAGAATAACCAACCTTATAAATGCAGTGTAGTGATTCTCCGATTAAAGTTGAACTTAGTTTTGTTGACCTCTTACAAGCTGATGCATAAGTCTGTGTTCAACTTTGTGTTTTAGATTTTTTTATTATGAAATTTCAAGTGTACCACTCTCAGGTTTTGGTATTTCCTGATGGATCCTGCTGAAATGCACTTTTTTAATAGTTACTACTAATTGTCTTTGTTGACTTTGTAGTATGAATAATTATTTTTGTTTTATATTTTATAGCCTTAGATTAGGGAACTTCAATACAAACTCTCAAAATTAAAGAGATGAAGAGCTTCTGTGGACAGCATAGTGTCCTGTGATTAATTCACTGTCATGATAATGTTCTTGCTGATCATTTTCTAACCTTGTTTTGATTTTTAGTGCATGTTGTCTGTCAATTATGTCTTATTAAAGCTAATTTTCTTGCATAGTTGGAGATCTACATGGAGATCTTAAGCAAGCTAGGTCTGCACTTGAAATGGCTGGTGTATTGAGCTCTGATGGTCGAGACTTATGGACTGGTGGAGAAACTGTATGCTCACTGTTTATCATAATGGATTGCTCTTAGTTTTAATTCAAATTAGTAGCCTCTATTGTATACTATTAGTTAACGTAGTAAAAATTGTTGAAAGGACCAAGTTTATGAAATGATCAAACTTGTACAGAAGAAATCCATTGTTAAAAAAAAAAACAGAATATCATAGAAATGAGAGATTTTAACATATGAATTTATTTTTTTTCTCCATGCACTAGGTGTTGGTTCAACTTGGAGACATACTAGATCGAGGTGAAGATGAAATTGCCATCTTGTCCATGCTGCGATCATTGGATAGACAGGCAAAAGAAAAAGGTGGAGCAGTGTTTCAGGTGTGTCATTTGTGACTTTCAAACTCAAAAGTTTCAATCACTGGTATACAGGATTATAAAACATTGGAATTACTATCTCTAATAACTGAATGTTACAGACAACATCACCAAGGAGATGTCAATTCCTCATGCAATGTTTCCCTTGTCATTATTTTTATAAAATTTCTGTCTTTATCAAAATATAAGTATTAAGAAGAAATTATTTGTAAAATTAGAAGAAACAGATTCATTATTTTTCAGCTATTATCTTTCTCTTAAAGCAACTTTCCTTAACTCAATGTGCTTCATCTAGGTAAATGGAAATCATGAGACCATGAATGTGGAAGGGGATTATAGATATGTTGAGTCTGGGGGATTTGATGAGTGTAATGATTTCTTAGAATATATCAATGGTTCTGAAGGTGACTGGGAAGAAACTTTTACTTCTTGGGTTGATGTCTCTAAAAGGTGGAAAGAAGATCGAACAATGTCAAAAAGTTATTGGGGACCTTGGAATTTATTGAAGGTACTATAAATTTCTGTCCCACTTTTCTTTCACATGTACTATTCTCTTTAAGTCATTATATATTTTTATTGTTTCTAAGCATAAATTCCTCTTTCAAACTGCTTTGGTTGAATTAACCCCCCAAAAAGAATTGTACCCGTACTCCCAAATCAACGTATCAAAATACTAGAAAAAGAATTGCAATAAGAGCTATCCTAAAATTAGGGCAACAAGAATTAAACTTTATATCACATGGTTACAAGATTTTGATACCAAATCATGAACCAATTACCCCTAAAGCTTAAACTGTTTGGTGATAGCACATGAATTGTTTTACACATCTAACTGTATTCACCCCTTCACAGTTATGATTTGCTTGACACAATCAAATGTACATTTTACAGATTTAGGACATTTTCTGTGTAAAGGACAAACTGAAGGAAAACAAGTTAAATTATAATATAAGTCATTTAGTAATTTACATAATGAGTTTTACAAATAGATGGAACTTTAGTAAACAAGACCTTTTGAATTCAGTCAAGAGATTTAGATAATTTGGAATCAATAAATTGCCCTCTTAATAAAAAGCTAATAAAGGGAAATTTTAGAGAGCTGTATGATTATGTCCTAGTATCTGTCTGGGGTCATAAAGAAATACTGTCACCTTAGAAGTTAGAAGTACAACATAAGTTTTCTTATTTCAAAAGGAAACTCTATGTTATTCTGAATATGATTTTCTATTGTTTTTTGATGAAGTTTTCCAATTATTAGGACAGAGACAAAAGGGAGTCATTGCCAGATCAATCCTCTTTAGGCCTGGTGGGCTTCTTGCACGTGAGCTTGCAAGGCATGCTGTTGTACTAAAGGTCAATGACTGGGTCTTCTGTCATGGTGGACTTCTTCCTCACCATGGTAAATATTTTGTGGCATTTTTTCTTTTCCTTTTGTTTAACTTGAGATGGATTTTTACTCGAGCAATATCAACTATATATAATAGTACCTTTTTCGAATTTGTTCTACCTTGATTACAAATGCCTGATATTATTTTCTTCGTTTTCTGTAGTTGCATATGGCTTAGAGAGGATGAATAAAGAAGTGTCTGAGTGGATGAGAGGTCAGCATGAGGATGACAATACTCACAAAATGCCTTTCATTGCCACTAGGGGTTATGATAGTGTTGTTTGGAATCGTTTATACTCAAGAGACACACCAGATTTAGTGGACTATCAGGCTAAACAGGTAAGTCTACTGATGAGATTGTAACAGTATTCTTTAACTAATAGAAAGATCCTATGTGGAGTTAATAGAAACATGGTAACTAACCCTGCCCCCCTTGAAAGTATAAAGATTTTATTGCAGTGCAATTCTCCTTTTTCTGTTTTTGTTTCTAATGGATGGTTTACATAGGTATCTAAATTTTACTTTACATCTGGATATATGTCTTCTTTCTTCTTTAATCCATATTATGAGGCCAAAGGTGAGTTAATGGACTCATAAATGTTATTCTCCAGAAGAAGGATAAAGCTACAAAATGTACTCCCCCTGAAAGTTAAAATAAAAGAAGAAAGCACCTCTATAACTAAAAAAAAACTTGGAAAAAGTGAGTTAGTGTGACAAGACAGAGATGATGTAACAAAGAAGTAAAATGGTTGGAGAAAACAACAATTAACTGATGAGCTTTATATCCGGTATTGCTTAGAGAAACATGAATCTTTACAATGTGCATGCAAGAAGTTGCAAATTTATTTCATGCCTGCAAAGGCCATTAACATCTCAAAAATTACAATTAGACCTTCCTGATAACAAACTACTTGATACAATCTTTGCGCAACATTTTTTTATCAGTGTTCATTAAAAATGTCATAACACATTTAAATTATGATGGGGACTTTTTGCCACTTTATCGAATGTT
This sequence comes from Glycine max, assembly GCF_000004515.6. Classification (NCBI taxonomy): domain Eukaryota; kingdom Viridiplantae; phylum Streptophyta; class Magnoliopsida; order Fabales; family Fabaceae; genus Glycine; species Glycine max. The sequence goes on from NC_038250.2 coordinate 47,232,839, forward strand.
TCTTAATTTATGTCTAATTACTTAATGACATTCTTTAATTTTTAATTTCTGAGATCCTTAGCAGATTAATGGGATTCTGTTTCAGGCTGACATGGATTGACAATTTGAAACTAAATTTGATTTCCAGGTATGTTCCATTCTTGACGAGACAATGCAAGCAGTTGGTGCTAAGGCAATGGTGGTTGGACATACTCCTCAAACTATAGGTGTAAATTGGTAAAAGAATATATCTCTTTAAACATGGTTAAAATAACCTCATGTCTAAAATCTCAATAATGTTTATCTTACTATACTTGAATTTTAACTTTAAATGGCAAATACATATCTTATATGTAGGTCTTTTAGTTCATTGTGGATGGAATAGGTCTATTAATTGAAATTAGGTCTTTTCTTCCTACAGTAAATACAATTGTAGCATATGGCGCGTAGATGTTGGAATGTCCAGTGGAGTTCTGAATTCAAAACCAGAGGTAAAACAAATCCATGAGCATAATGTCCTTAATTTAATATTTAAAACCCTCAGCTAAGCATTTCCGTGGTTGAGTCAATAGAAGTTAAATACTTTTGGTTATATACTAGATGTTATGAGAGATAACTACATGCTTCTGAACCTTTCTTCTGGACATCCCAGTGCTCACTTCCCATAGAAAAGCATTGGCTTTTTTGTGGGAAAAGTATTACTGTTATTAGCATTGGAACTATGTAAATTAGTAAATTCAATTTATCGTGTAGTCTGTTCCTGTTTCTTTACAATCTTGATTGACTTAAAATAGTTTTTGGAATTTATAGTTGAATTCATATTTTCCAGGTTCTAGAAATTATAGACGATAAAGCAAGAGTTATAAGGTGCAAAAGGGACAGACACAGTGAACTTCAAGCTGCTGCATATACTTAAGAGAAAAACAAATTATTCAACAGGTATATTAAATTACAATTTGCTTGTTGATTGATTGTTGTATTACAGATTCAATTGAAAAATTTAAAGTAATTGTTATTTATTGACAATATACTTTAGTATTATGACATTTGCAAGTTGAAACTTTCCACCCAATAAGGGTGCCCCCAGCCTCTTGAATTTATACAGTTTATTCTTTGACTCCATATACCTCTTGGTGAGCAGAATGAAGTAAAAATTAAATAAATTAAGAGAAAATAGCTCATGCACTGCTATAAAATAAGCAATATGCTATAAAACCTATCAGAAAAAGAAGAGAAGAAAATAATTGAATCATGGAACTTTATCACTATTTTGAAATTTATTGATTTCTGGTTTTAATGGATTTATTGAAAATTTGATTTTAAATAAGCCCCAATAATATTTTTCAAACCATGTAGCCCACAATATCTAGGGGGATAAGGCTCTAGGCTTGATTCATGTCCTGTATGGTAGCAATTGCCAAACTCCTATCTGAGAATTATGGATGGGCTCCTGTTCTGCATTGTTGTAATTCCATATTTCCATGTCATGTGTTAGGATCTTTCGAGGCTTGCTTCTCTCATTCTACCCTTTAAAACCTTATGTGAAAAACCTCAAAAATTAAAATAATTAATTTTATTGTTTAAACAAGCCTGTATTATGTAGTTTTCACCCCATGTCAATCATAACTAGGAAGTAGGAACTTAGTTGGCTGGCTACAAAAGTAAAAGAGTCATTTTCATTTAGCCAATATTTTTTTAGGGAAAAATATGTTTAGTCCCCATACTTTTGATCAAAGAGAAAAAAGATTATACACTAACAGTATAAAAAGTTTTATAGTCATTTAATCACACCCACCATTCATGTATGATAAATTTGTTGAATTTTAAAATAATTATTTTAAAGTAATTCAAACAGTAATTTATCATTAGATGATAGTGTAAAACTTAGTGCATAAGCATTAAACTCTTGATCAAATATTGCCAAGGTCCCTATACTTTCATATTCATAAATTTAGTCCTTAAACTTAAAAAAAAAAAAAACATGTAGATTTAGTCCCTCATTTCTAAGAATTCATGTCTTTTAAATTTAAGAGGGACTAAATCCACGTATTCTTAAATTCATTGATATGAAAGTATAGGAACCTTCACCATGTTTGACCAAAAATATTGGAACTAAAATCACATTCTTTTTTACTATCTTATAATGCTACTTTGACCTGTTATTTAGTAATTTCCAACTTGTTTTGAATGTGTCGTGGTTCTTGGTAATAATTGTCCAATTATCCATGCGAATGCAATATAGTGGAGGATTTTAATTGTGGTTCATGTCTTAAAAATGAAGTACCTAGCAAATTAGTGATTTAGTAGGAACTAAAAGCAAAATCTCCATTAATATATATTTCTACTTCGCTTTTGCAGGAGGTAGGGGAATCCAACTAGTGAAGTCTAACATTGGCAAATATATGCAATACCCGATGACCAATGCAAGTTACTTGTTACTTGTGAAGAAAGGAAACAGTATACCTATTTTGGCAACCAAAAAAATCCTGAGAGAGAAATTCCAAGGCAGAAGATATTGAAACATTTGAAAATGGGTTATACAACAAGAGAAAGAAGGGAAGAGGAGAAGGGTAAATAATGTAAATATTGTATGCTTCTGAATCAGTTGCATTTTCACATATTACATTAACCAGTCCCATTCGAAACTGCTCGAATGTTTGTGATTAACCTCATCTCACTAGATCTAGCTTCCTCTGGCACTCTTTAACTAATGATATTTGTTCTATTTCAAACTCTTGACATGACTAACCTCTTGAAGCATTTTGTGCCACTTCAGAATGGATGAAGATATTTTGTGTATGTTACTGGGTGTTCATAGACTAAACTAAAACATTCAAAAGAATTAGTGTCTTGAATGTATTAAAATTTGTTAGAATTGATTGTTAACCATTGAAAATCATAAATATATGCGGGTAAATTAATCTTAATCATCACAAATGTTACATTAGAATGCAGGCTATAGTATGTGAAATTGATTTTGGTAGTAAATCGAATGGGCCCTTAAACTGAGCAATCTAGTGTCTGTTTGCGTAGGCATTAAACTAGATACAACGGAGAAGCAACTGCCTTGTTGTTTTGGCGTTTTTGCATTGTAACGTATATTTTTTATTTCCTTAATGCAGTCTATACTAGTTTGGTTTGTATAGTAAACATCACTAGTTTTTGTTCCATTTGGTTTTGTGTAGTTTAGTTTTTAGTTCACCCAAAAAAATCAGACATTTTCTTAGATGAGTCTGACAAATTGAATCAAACCATTTTAAAAAAATTTATAAGAGCTATGTTTGTTGCATATAAGAAACAAGTTGCATAAGTCAATTCATCAACCATTCAATTTTTCATTTTTCTCCCACTTAACATTCCCGATTATGATACCCTATTGGGGGAGAATATTCTTTTTTGGTGACGTACAGAGAAAAACAGAAAAAAGAGAACAAACACATGCAAAGCAATAATACTACGCTATCAAAGAGCCCACTTTTAACGCATCAGCAAACAGAAAATAAAAATATGGTTTGAATGCATATGTAGTTGAATGATGACATTAGGATTTAAGACATAATTTAATTACATTGAGTTTAAGACTTAATTTGAGAAGGGAGAAGGTGGATAGGTGCATATGTAATAAATTTAAGGCTTAAATATATTTAAAGTTTTTTATAAATGATTGAATTTTATTCTACGTGTTTATATCATTGGTTATCATTTGGTAAATTTACAAAAAAAAATGATTAAAAACCTAAAACAAAATTTAATCATTTGTCAGAAACCTTAGATATATTTAAATTTAAATATTCAAATACATTTCATGCCTGAGTTTTTTAATTAATATTTTGATTTATATATATATATATATATATATATATATATATATATATATATATATATATATATATATATATATATATATATATATATATATATATATATCATTCAAATGACTCGCTAACATCAAGTTTTATATCTACTTTAATCACGTTTGTTACTATTGGACATGAATTCAGCAGAAGCTGCTTTTGTAGCTCCTGCGACTTTTGACGTTAAAATAGGAAGAGATATGTGCCATAGAAAGGCATATATAAACGTGGACTTGATTCATGAGCCCTGCATATTTATCGTCAAAACTGCCATGTAATCAGAAAAAAAATGGAAAACACATCATCAACACATAATAATAGTTTAGGCCAGGAACAACTAAAGTGGAAAAGATAGACAACAAATAATAATAGTTTAGGCCAGGAAATGAAATCTCTTAAATTTCAGAATATCAAAATAATCTTTAACGTAATTAAAACTTACAACTGCATGAAACTATGGCAAAAATTTCATGTGGCGTAGTGGTGTTTCCATGGGATAATGTTCTGTCTAAATGAAACTAGCAAAAAGCTAAAGCGGGGGAAAAATCATAAGTAAAACTGACAATGTGTACAAGAAACAATTTCTCCAGTCGTAGTTAAACCGATGCTTTCTGTATATTTATTTGGGGTTAGAACGCAGAACTTGAAAAGGCTTGCTTGCTCACACCCCCGTTTGTAGCATTTTATCAATTTTGACAGACAGAATCATCTATACAGAATCATCTATAACGAATCCGAAGAATTATGTATATTCAAACTCTTTTATTTAGGTAACAGTGCCAATGTCTTTCTGCTGATTGAAATCTTGGAAAAAGGACTTTCCAGCTTCATATGTAGACCAGCAAATAGCAGCTGCAGGAGCATGAAAGAGCATCCTTGGAATCCATCCTCGCATGAGCCCTCTGTATCCATCTTTTTTCACTATGGTTTTGATAACGTCCCCAATTGATCCACTTTTGAACCTATCACAACCACAGACACCCTGCAGCATCAACCATGTCAATTTACTATCCAAGGAAAGGAAAGATAAGGGGAAAAAATTTGCTGTCTGATTCCCCCTAATTTACCATCATTCATAAAGCCTAACAAATTCATACAATAAAAAGTTGTTACACAATCAATTTACAGTTATCAACTTAATTAGCACCATATTACACAATACAAATAATAATAAAATAATAACAATAATAAAATTCATGACATGAGTCCAGAAACTACAATCCAATTTGGAACATTTTTTGTTTGATTGGAAAATATTAGGTTCCTCTGATGTATGATCTTAGTAATATAAACCTTTAATAATCCCCATATAAACAATAAAAGGGTGAAATAAATTTATAAGGATGCTGATCTACACAAGACGATCTTGTCAACTCCTCAATCTACATATGATTCTACAGAATCATAATAAAACGAACTCGTCCCATTTTAATAAGAAAAAATGCAACAAGAGTTGAAAGGAACATACAAAGCTATTCAAATCCAAACATTATCAGTCATTAGTACCATCATCTTCAGCACTCCAATTGAACACCATTTTGTCTGATTGAAGCTCTAAATTTCATAGGCTCAAGTGATGGGGTGGGGATGGAAATTTGCATAGAGACCCAAGGTTTATTTTCCTAAATGCCAAATTAACAGAGCTAAATTTCAATAGATTTTAAAAAGGTTATGATGGGATCAACACCCTACAACTTTCTCATCCTCTTACCATATTTCCTGCTGGTTTCCTTGTCTATTGGTCACCACTTTCTTAATTAAATCTCTGTTAAAATTACTTTCTCTATTTCTCGACACGGTTCTCGCTCCTCACATGTACCAATGCTCACCAAATTATAACTCTTCTGCTATTATATTACTCAAGTATAAATTGTAAAGTCTAAGTTTTATCATCTCTCTCTCTCTTTGCATTAAAATTACATAGAACCATAGGTAAAATTACAGCTCTAATGTTGGTTGATGGGAATAAGTCATATTTTATCAAAGGAGCACATGCTAAAGGAATAGATGCACACATTATACCATATGCCTTTCTGATATGTTATTTAAAAAGTTTACCGTTTTAATAATCAATCTATCCTTAAGCAAAATACACTACTAGCCTACTGGCATCCACTTTCATTTTATTTTTTTTGTTTACATAGAGGAAGAAAATTCATCGGCGAGAAAATGGTCAAGTACAACTATGTGAAGGATAACAAATAACAAATCCTATACAACAGAGAAGACTTAGAAAAAAGAACTAAGAATACAGCAAGGCAGCTCAAACTACCTGCAATCCTAAGAAATCAGATCCAAGAGCACAACTCATTTTAGAGCACCTGAGGCAGGCTTTTGATACCCAGTGTGTCCCATTACCCACACCCAATCGGTCAATCCCTATCCCAATAAGTGGGGTTGGCAACAAGGATCAATTAACTTCATTGGACTTTCTCAAAAACCAACTAAAAATCACAGTAAAACTAGTTAAGAGCATAATTTCTAAAGTCATCTTCCACAATTCTAATCAAACTATTTTCCATTGGATTCACTCTTTCCCAGAGCCTCTGTTGTAGTAGAAGAATATCTTTGTATGAAAAAACCACAGAAGCACAAAGAACTTCCTTGAAACTAACATAACAGAAACATAAGCCAAAATTATTATCCCATATTTGCACAGGTTGAATCAAAGGAATGGCAATACAAAACCTAAGCCTCAATCAAATGTACTTATCACACTCTCAAATTCGATTGAATATTGCCATCCACTTCTTTTCCCATACCACAGCCACATTTTTATTTTATAAGCACCAGTCACATTGCTCATAATATACTGAACCTTAACGGAAAGCTAATACATCAAACCTTAGCCTCATTCAAACCCAATTATCACACTTTAAAATTCAATCAATATTGCAATCCACTTCTTTTCCCACACGACAGCCACATTGTTCTTATACTGAACCATAAAGTCATGAACTAAACAATTCAAAACTCCAGTAAACAATACACATCCTATCCTACTTTCAAAACTACAACGAGGAAAAAAAAGTCAAAATTGCAAAATATCAACAACAACAACAATGATGATAAGCATTACAATTATACCTGACACTGCAATTGAGTCTTGACAACATCAAGTGGCGTGGTAACAGCAGCAGCCAAAGCCCCGGCAGCAGCCCCAGCAGTGGCGTGCACAACCAGTCTCTCATCATCCACACTCTCCGGCGAGACCTCCAGGAGGCCGCGTTTCGCGGCCTCATACGTCGTGAAATGCACGGCAGTGAACGGCGCGTTCATCAAAACAGTGGTCCTATAAGACGCATAGAACGCCCCAAACCCCTCCTCACTCATGACCCTCTTCACGCAGTCCCAAACCCCCTTGTAGCCACTGTTCCCCAGCTGCAGCCTCTGCTTCACCATGTCCATCGGAGTGAACACCGCGTCACTGGCCACGGTGGCGCAGACGCCGGACGCAGCGTGCGCCGCGGCGTTGCTGGGGCTGCCCTCGGAGAATTTCTTCTTGCAGGTCTCGTAGACGGAGAAGTAGACGGCGTGGGCGGGCCCGGCGCCGAGGCCCATAGCACCGATGCCACGGTAGAGGGCCGACGGGCCCTCCGATTGGAGAATGGACTTGAGGGCGTGACGGACCGTTACGGATTTGACGGGGCAGGAGCCTATGGCTTGCATGCGGGTCTTGACGGTGTCAACGGGGAACATGGCCATGTGCTCGACGCAGCCCGCGATGGATCCGGCGATCATGAACTGCCAGAAGTGGAGGCCGTCGTGAGTTGACACCGTTAAGTCCGCGTGGAAATCGGGCCGGAATTCCGGGTTTTGGAACTTCGCCCTTGCATCCGTCGCCATTAGAAGAAAAACCAAAAAATAAAAATAAAAAATTGAAAAATTAACGGTTGGGGATTGGGGATTTTTGTATCATAAAGGTTGATTGATTATTGATTATTGCGTGGAAGGAGAGAGAGAGAATGGTTACTAGTACTTTCTTTGCAGCTGTGACTTGTGATGATAAGAGGGTTTGAGAAGTAGCTAAGATGGGAATTGAAGATGGGATTGAGTCCAGGACTTTGTATCTGTACTAGCCTTGATGATAAGTTAATTTGCATATTAGGGTTCCAAATTTTTGGGAGAGAGGGCTTTTCAATGTGTTTTTTCTTTAGTAACAATGAAAATCTTTTATTAACTACAACTACTTCTAATATATTATAACAAGTGGATGTTCGTGATCCCATTTGGTACCATTCTTATAAAAAAATAGTTATCTAACCAAACATAAAAATTATATTCTGTTTAAATTTATTATCAAATTTAAATCAAATCAAATCAATCTTTTAGGATTTGTTTTAGATTCTTTTTTTATTTTTATTAACATATTATTTTACTAAAATTTATATTTTTCTATTTTTTAAACAAATTATATTAAAAAATTACTAATAATAATCTATAAAAATTATTAATATAACAAATATTTTATAATAAAAAACTGTCAAACTTTTATCTATTTTAAATTAAACAAATCTTAAAAAAAAGTTTTATATATAAAAGAAAGTGATATATACTATATAAATTTAATATAATAATATTGTAAAATATGATGAAACTCAAATAATATATACATATAAAATATAATAAAAAATAATATTTAAATGATAGAATTTTAAAAAAAAAAGTTTTATATACAAGAAAAAGTGATATATACTATATAAATTTAATATACATGATATTATAAAACTTAAATAATATATACATATAAAATATAATAAAAACTAATATTTAAATATTAGAATTTGACTTGATTTTAGAAACACAAAATCAAAATTCAATTTGAGCGTAAAATCATCCAAATAATCTAAGAAATTATTAATTTGATTTGTTTTTTATTTTTTTTTAAGTAATTTTTTATTTTGATCGGTTTGAATGTAAACACCTATATGAAACAGTTTTTCAGGATAATCTAATGAGCGTCAGTGCTTGTTTGGAAACAAGAGTCGCGCAGGTGTCTAAGAAATCATGAAAATTGAAAGAAAAATCTTCTTACATTAAATCTTAACTCGATAAGATTATATTCTAGAATGAAAACTTGTGTTTAATTCTCTTCTGGTTAATAATAAATCAGTGGAATATATTCAAGAGAGATTACCAAAGAGTTTTCAAAAGACATTCAATTGAAAGTTTGAAACTATTTTATCTTTTAACAAACCTCGTTTTTAAATTTAAATTCAGTAACAGTCAAAAGAAATTTAAATTCAGTAATGCAATTTTTATTTTATTATTATAAATAAGTTATATGAAAATTTATTAAATAACAAAATTAAAAACATTTAAGTTAAATTGTAATTGTGGTCATGTATAATTTTTTATCTATGAGTTTGTTCACTTATTATTTTTTACAATTTTAGTCTCTACGTCTTAAAAAAATATGTAATTTTCGTTTAATTCTCAATTTTGCTTAAATTTTTTAAGTTTTTTTATGTTTAGGTATAGTTCAATTCTAGATCTAATATATTTATTTAAGACATTATAAAAATAATTTAATTAATTAAAATTTTAAAAAAGAAAAGAAATAAATGTACACAACATTAAAGATTTGATCAAAATTGTAATCTTTTAAAATATATAAGAAGGTTAAAATTTTAATTTAACTAAATATTTACATTATTTCATTTTCCTGAACTTTAAACACCTTATTTTATATTTATTCAAATTAGAATTGAATCCCTTTTTGTTAAAAAAAAATTGAATTCCACGTTTTTCTCACGTTAGAAAGTGAGAGTTAACATGCACCATATTAAAAGTGGTTCATGATGGACCACTTCAATTATAACAGTTACATATATATATGAATATTTAAATCATCCACATATATGAGTATTAGATATTTTTTAAGATAACTAAAATAACTTTCGTGTGTTTACATCATGTAACGTTACTGGAATCTATCAACTTTAATTTAAATTATAATTATATATTTTTAATTATTCATTTATTTAATTATCATTATGTTAATATTTACTATTAGTTTAGTATTTACTGTTATTTTACGTACTGGTTACCATTATGTTAGTTAGGGAAAAATAGATACTTCTGTCTAATTGCTTTTTTCATGTTTTTTATTTAAATAGAAAGAAATAGAATAGAAGTTAGCTAGTGATTTGTGAATGTAGTTATAGAGATAAAATAGACATAAAGATGTATACATTAAAATACCTTCTTTATATATATAGTTATAACAATATTATCATTAAAATGTTCCCTAGACTGTTGTAGGGTTTTTCTAATTTTTTTACTTATTAGGTACTCGTATGAAATTTATAGCCCAACTTAAAATTAGCCCATTAGTCGAACTGTTTTGTTAGAGTGTTCGGCACCGACTATTTACACTACAATTTTGCTAAGTACATGCCATCACGTCTCTTTATTTTTAATTATCCCTTATATCCTTTTTCCTTAAAATGGTACACCCTCAAACCCACCCCCTTTTTCTTTTCCAAAAATGTATTCCTAGAACTATTAAATGTAGTTCCCATAATACATTTCTAGAATTGATATACATTATTTTGAAAAGACATTTTCGATAGTAATAAAACTTGTTTTAACCAACACATATAAGAGTCGATGTAGCTTGCAATTGTTGACAACCTGAATTAGAAAATGAAAACGTATTTAAAGGCACTTAAAGGTTAATAATATATGAAGTTAATGATAAACGTATATTAAAACACAATGTCACATAAAGGAAACCAAACAATATTAAATGTAATAATAATGGAAAATGTCGTATTTATATAATGAATATGGATGAAAACATTTTCAAAAAATAATAAAGATAGGATGAAAATATTCCCTCTGGTTCTTTTTATAAGAAACAAATGAGTCTATTGCTTTGGTCTTAATAATATGAAACATGAACTCACTTTAAGATGTATTACTTGCTAAATTTCAATTATACCCTTAACTTATTGCAAAAATATATTAATTCATTCTCCATGTGAATTGGTTCATTTATTGATCTATTAACATTACAAGCACACTCATTGGTGGAAAAAACAACATCCATTTAATTATGTGTAGTGTCATTCGATATTACCACTACTTACTATAGGTATTTTTGGAATTAAACTTTGTGATGTTATTAATCAAATGAACTAACTTACCTACTTTTATTGATCTTGATTAATTAGTTATTTGTTTTTTATATATAGGATGGTAAGGAGTAAGATTTTATATAGGATTCAAAATTAAGGTTTTAAAAAATAAAAATAAGATGAAAATAAGACTAACAAATATGGGTGTAAGATAAGGGTTTAAAGGGTAAATTTGGTAGAAAAAATATATGAAGGGGGATGGGGTGTACTTTGTAAAATAAGGGGCTTACATAGTATGTTCCAGAGTTGTTTCATGTTTTATGTGTTGTCCCAGGGAAATCTTAGCCCAACAGCTTAAGCAGTAATAATGAGAGAGGATTTAAGGGAGGATTTTTTTCGTATTTAGATTTCGTATTAAAACACCATCATAGATTTGTTTCGTATTTAGAAAAACATGAAAAAGAGAGGATTGTAGGGAGAATTTTTACCTCTTTATAAAAAATAGCTCAGTTTTTATAGTTTGGTTCAATTCAATTCGGTTTTCAAATGGTGCAATTCAATTTTTTTAATATAAAAATAGTTAAATTCATTTTTTTATAAATACAATTTTTATATTTTGGTTTAGTTCAGTTCATAACAGTTTGGCTCAATTAGGTACAATTTAATTTTTTTTAAGACCCTACTGGGGTGACTACATAACCAACGATAGCAAACACGCCGACATATGAATCTAGGACTTGATTTTAGTTCTTACTTTGTTCATAAACAAAATTAAATTAAAAAAAATTACTTACATAAGTTGTTGGTATAAGATATATTGGACAGCTCATTAAAATAAGCTCAAAACTTCTTATGGACCATCATAAGATCTTTTCATAAGCTCTCCCAAACACTAAAGATTTATAATAGAAGATAAATTTAAATAAGTTATTCATAAGTTCTTTTAAACTTTTGAAAAACTTATTTAATTAAAAAAATTCAGATTATTTAAAAATACTTTAACACAGACCAAAAATTAAAAGTTTATTAAGCTCAACATGCTCTTTTTTAATATTAATATTATTCTGAAAGTATAATAAGGTAGAACTTAACCACCTAATTAATTCAATGTCCCACCATATTAAGGGTGTTTGATTCACTCCCAAGGACATTGATCACTTGACCATCAATCATTCTCAATCAGACAATTATCACCATCAATTATGCATGTAGACAATATGAACATATCACACAATGAATTATTATGAGAAATATGACAAGTTCATGATGATAGAATTGCCTAACACTCTCCACAACCTACAAATACCTAATGAAAATCCTAACCAAGTACACATCACTAACACACTAATACTATTACTTTGTCAAATTTGACCATGGATGTTTAAGTCTTTACAGGTACACTTCCCTTGCTTCAACACTTGACAGAAAACTACACCAAGTTCAACGAAAGAAGCTAAGCTAGGTAGAATCCATCATGATAGCACTTGTACAAGTCCACACAACACAAATATTAATATGTAGGTCTATCATAATAATAATGCTAGTATAGCACTAAATTTGTATCGTAATATTTTTGAAATTATACATTATTAATTCTTCTATTTAAAGATTTTAACTTGAGTTTAATTAGATTATGTAAAAAAAATTGAGTTAGACTCGTTAATTTTATTTTTATTTTTGAACAGCTAGACTCATGAACTTATTTAGACGTAACTTTTTTTTTTTACCTATTTAATAGATTTTATAATAAAGTAAATTGAGTTAAATATTTTTTCTTGTCATGGTGAAAAAAAAGTAAACTTTTTTTACTGTATAAAAATAAACTTTTAAACAAGCTTTTAAATTTTAAAGCAAGTCCTATGTCAAATAAATAAACTAGATTGAAGTCATATTAGAAAAGAAGATAGGCTCCTTTGTTATAAAACCTAGCTCTTTTCCGCCTTTAAACTCCATTTATTTTCGTACAAAACTTCAGAGTTATGTTAGATATTGAAAACAAAAGTATATTTTACAAGATAATTATGTGTAAGTATACATTTGTTTTTTTTCTTCTTCTTATTCTCTAATTATCACTAGTACCAAACAGTTACAAACAATTATAATCGTACAACCGGAGTGGAAATGGAATCAAAAGATGTCTCCCAACATATATTCTTATAATCATATCCCCCCACTTGAAGGAAAGGCATTTTCAGCCAACTAAACCACTATATATATATATATATATATATATATATATATATATATATATATATATATATATATATATATATCGCATCAAATTTGAGTCATTCAACCAATGATTTTGGTTCAATTTGTTTCTATTATCCTACGACTTTTGTCTGTTATTCATCTTATGATAACTCTTAAATCCCAATTGAAATACTAGCAAGAACAAGCCAATCACATTGAGGTTCATAGTCCATAACATAGCTCATAGAAAAGAAGTCGTTCAAAATATAATGGTGCAAGACATGGTATGAAATTGAGATTATCAGGTCCATCCTTATCACAAAACAATTATCAAGCGCACCTACCCACAGGTTCCTCAATAATAGACTGCATGCCATGCAAGGACACACATATATGCCCTTTAAACTACTTTCAAGAGCAAATTTAATTTCAATATGTTAAAACATGGTTTTGTTAAAGCCAAAATGACATGGTCCTCATAGGACAAGAAGAAGAAGACGACGAAAGAAAGATTTGGTACATATAATTCAAGTGTCACTCACTCTGATTCCGAAAAAGGTGATCTATCTAGAGTTCAGAAAAAGAGAAAAGTAAAATGGCAATGAATTGGAGCACTTGAATTGCCAAAGAAGGGGGGTAACACAAGGAAGTGCAAAATGCCTAATTTATTTTTCCAAACATGGTTTTTGACGTAAGCCAAAGGCAAGTATTGTGATTTTCCAAGCCCTTTGGATCACGTAAATCTCGTACTCGTACGTGCGTGGTTACTTCACACCATCACATGTAGCCCACACATTTTTGGTTCAATAGCTAAATGACAAGACGATATGGACAAGAGTTCACTTGATTATTTAAATTTATTGTTCAAGTTGGTTCCGAATCGATGGAATGAAGCATGATTCGATCCTGTGACCTGTGACCAGCAATTGACAAATGTTATATTATATAAATATATAATAATAATAATAATTTATAACATTATATTATCGAGTTATGTAATTCAATTTTTAAAATTATAACTGTATATCAATGCTTAGAATTATACTTGAGAAAGCCTTGCAACAACAAATCGCTCTTAAATGGGAGAAGATTCAATTTTTTTAATGTTTTTTTAACCTACTAAGGTTGATATTTAGCGGTGAAAATTTAATTTTGTACAAGATCTTAGGTTAAAATTTTGGTGCTTCCATTGCGTAATTTTATTTCAGAAGTCATGCTTGCTGTTACGGAAGAGTTTATTGAATATAAGTGCGATGAAAGAACAACCTTTTATGTTGTTTAAATTTTTTTTTTAAAAAAAAACTTATAGTCATAATATTTCAAAGATAATATTTAGTTAAACGTTTTAAACAAATTAAGACTTGTATTTTCACAAATACAATAGAAGGATTCACATTTAAAATTTAACAATTATGTGATTTAATGTTTCTATATTTTTGCAATAATAAATTTTCAACTTTATATAAACTATGAATAAAAAAATTTCCATTATATTTATTTTGACATTTTAATTTAATTATTTTCAGACGTGAACAATATTTTAGTTGTTATTCTGTTTCTCTTTTACGTTAGAAAATAATTTTAATTCAATTTTAGTTGTTATTGATAAATTTTCCTTAAAACATACATCATATATCATATGAAATCTATATTAATTTACTATATGTCATCTTATATATTTCTTATAAATATTTTGTCACATTTTATGCAATTATTAATAATGTAGAAAATTGAAATATATATCAAGAGACAGATGACGAAGTAAATTTTAAAGAAGAGGAGAAAAAATGGAAAATCAATGAAGTGTTATTATCCACCCTATTAAATGCATCTCAGGGGGTTGTTAAATATTAGACTCTAATTAGGTAAATCTCAATCCATTTATTGCTTTTCTTTTCCTTAGTAATATACAACCTATTTTAATTGTATTTTGGATTCATTATATGGATCATGCACCAAATCTTAAATCTTACTTCTGAAGGATTCAGGGATCCGGATCCCATAATTGAGAGTCTCGTTATTCTTATAAGCTGTTATGTATATGTCCAAATTTCAGTTAAGTAAGCCAAAAGACTAACATCACTTGTTCTAATTACGAGTGACAGAAAAACATCTTTATAAAAGGCCGATCTTTTGATTAGGTATGTATCCTTTTAACATTCAATGCATCTCTATATAAATTAAGATAGGCTATATCATCTTTTGGTTAGGTATATATTCATCCAATTATTCGGTGCATTGTTATAATTTTCAGTATTTTTTCGTATGAAAGTACCTTTCATAAATACTCGCCCATTTTATAATTTTCATTAATTTAAGTATGAAAGTACCTTCCATAAATACTCGCACATACGCCTTCAGTTAGAGAATCGTCATTGAAAAAATAAGGAAGAAGGCCCTTATCTTTTGATGAGGTTGTGAGAGCCCCAACACTTTTAGGAATGTTGGGCAAATAATTAATTTTGTTTCAAAAATAAAATGAATGACTTGTTTGTTTCTTATTTTTTAAAATTATTTCTGTTTTTACAAATAAAAAATGTTTAATAAAGAGTTTTTTTTTTTAAAAAAATATTCCTTAATTAATGACAAGTAAATGACATGTGACAATCATATGGATGACACGTGACAAACCTTAGATCTTGAATCCATTCAAATGACATGCGAAGGAACTAATAGTAAACTCAAAGGGCGGAGAGTTGACTAGTTGTTCATCCATTGGAGGAAGATTTGAGAAGTGGTAGCAGCAAACAAATAAGAGTATGATCAAGAAGTAAATGTTGACTATGACACACGTCATTTTAGGACAAGATCGAAAAATAGATTGTCACTTTGTAGCATCTCAACAATGATATTAAGACCCTTCATACGTCGTCTGGATCTGCACTATCGTACTTTGCACTTGGGGCGCCTCACGCGCTCCATATTCCCATCTCAAATTTGTGGGTGTTGTCATCACTCTTGTTAGAACGCTGACCCTCGACAATAACAATGAAGGAGTAGCATGCTTAGTGGTTCTTAGCGACAAATGAGCATCACATATTAATGAGTCTCCTTGTGATGAGTGAGGGGGAGGCCCTTCCTAGTGACATTGTCAAACCTTGTGAGGTCATTAAGTTGTGCCCTTGTATGGTGTGGCGTGTCTCTTCCTTCTTCAAAGAGAATTGTTTGATTCGATATGTTGAAAATAGAGAGGACATTTTTGGGTGTGAAAAAAAAATGAAAACCTATCGGTGTTAGGGGAAGGAAGAACAAAGTAATTTGAAAAAATTAAATGAATGTAAGTGTAATATGAATAAAACTCAGAAGAGAATTTTGTAATTTTCTATGTGAAATTATAATATCTACAAAATTAAAATAAGCAATTAATCTATGTGACTATACATTGTAAATCTCTTAGATAAAAGTAAAATTGATTGAAAGATCAAATTTGTTTAATTTTAAACATAAAAAATTTATTTAACAAGAAAAAAACCTTGAGGAAAAAAAATACACATAATCTAAACTAAAAATAATTAAGTCCTAACTAAGAATTTATAGAAAGCTTATATATGATCCAAATGAATCGTTGATGATGCGCCTAGGCAGTTTTGAAGATAATTGGACCCCCTTTAAATTTGTCCACTGGATAGAGATTTTGCATCACCACAATGAGTTTTTCTAGTTGGCTTGAAGATCCGTTTAGAGTTTGGAAAACTAATTTTGAAGAGAATTTGAATGGGATTAGCTGTGGCATCATCCTATTCCTATCATTGTACATGTGGATGAGCTTAGCCATTCCGTAGTCACTAATGCTCTGACGTCTAATAAGAAAAGAAAAACACTTCAACTTTTCATGTAGACCATACGATTATAACAGAAATTTTCCAATTTTAGAATTGAACTTAAAGTTATAACTTTATACTTTATTATTCATGTAATCTGAAAAAATTATGGGAAAATTGGGTTATAGTAGCAAGTAAAAAAAGAAGAAGAAAATCGTTAATTTTGATAAAATTCTCCATAACCATAAATACTTATACGTGAGAAAAAAATGAAAAGGTAAAATATATTGAATATCTCCAAAAAATTAAAATCAATTTATACATATAATTTTGATTTTGGAAAAATTAAACTAAAAGAGGTTTTATTGAAGTTAAAGTTTCATACTATCAGCAACATTAATGCAAGTGTAAATCCGTATGTTGTTTGTATTGTATTTCATAATATATTTCTTTTCTAGACAACAAGTGTTTTAAACAAGAGACAATGTTCGAATCTTATAAAATCAGGGTAGGTGATAAACTCATGATTTCATGTTTAAGACTTAAACTTAAGATTACCAATTAAGCTGAAATAGTTTCGTATCATAAGTTAATCCACGCATTTGATATAATTCCATAAATTATTCTTTATGATGACAATAATATTTAATCTTGGAGAAAAATCTCTGGTCTCATAATCAATTATTCTGTATAAAACATATAATATAATATGGTTTGGAATGCTTGAAATGAGATATAACAATAAAGAAAAGATTGCTGGCCTTCTTTGGCTTTTCAAAAGTCAATAATGCTTGAAGAAGAATATCATGGCAGAAACTTATCTACTAGATTTAGTTATATATATTCTCCTAATGACAAAGCAACTGCCTCCATAATAACAGTCTTTCACGTTTGGTCACCATATAGAAAAGAAGAGAGAATGAACCCAAAATATACATCACTTATCCAAGCACTATGTAGTTTGAGGTGATTGAGAGAAGAAGAATCTTGTAAATCAGACATGTTTCATAATGGTGCCATTCAATTCGATTCCTTATGCAAGTTATGATTGCAGAGCAGTACTGCAGGATGAAAAAATAGAAACGATATTGGTGACTGTTAATGGGAGATTATTAACTTATGATGATTACTTTTGAACCAGTGCAGGTCCCAAAAGTAAAGCTACAGGAAATGTTGGGCTAGTGAGGGTATTCCCTTGACCATTGATGTAACTACAACCGGCCCACCTCTCTATTTATTATTATATGACTAGTCTTTATATATTTTATCATTATATGTTACTTTTTATACTGTTTTATGTATTACAGAGAGGTCTAGTGCTTGCACATGACCCTTTACATGTGATGAGTCTTCTGTGTACCCATTGAACCAATCTAATCTTAGATTGTACACCCTTAAAGCTGCTGACGTATATCAATCATACTATATATACCACTCTGGTATGAACCTTTCTAGTATATATATAGTGATAAGTGATGGTTCTGGAAATTAAAAAGAACTCTAAAGTGGTGTGAATTGTATATATAAATTGGCTGGAGTATACTAACCAGGCTGGCAAGAGAGGCATCCATATGATAATTATCATAAATGGTTTGATTGTCGTATGCAAGTGTTGATGGAGAGGGTTGAAATAACAAGTAATGTTTTAGAGATGATCACAAAAGGAAAAAGAAAAGAAAAATAGCTTTATTTGCATTTAATTATATGTTTATTGTTTTAGGACATAAAGTGGAAGAAAAAAAAAGGACATAGAAAAGAAAATAAACTTGAAAAAGACATGATTTTTAAGTTGTTAGTTGATAAAAAAAAATGATATGAAAAGAAAGATAAATATTTCCTTTCCCTCTTGTTTAGTCGTGCAAAATTTGAAAAGAAGAAAATGTGCATAAAATAACAAGTATCCTAAGTAAAGAATGTTATTGGATATAAATAAGAATATCTTTTTTATTGTAAAATGTGATATAAATAAAAATATATTTGTTTTTTTAAAAAAGAAGCTTATTTCCCTTTTTTTTGTAACGATTATGAACGTTATTGGCATCAAATAATATGTTTCTCAGCGATAACAAACATGTTGACACATAAAAATACTTTTTTCCCATTGATAATTGGTGTGTTGAAATAGAAAAATAATCTTTCACAACAATTGTAAATGTTGTTGATATTAAGTAGTACTTTTTTCTAGTAACAACAGATCTTTTCCTCTGTGATAACATGTTCGTTGGCATAGAAAAAAACTTTTCACAGTGATTATGAATATTATTGACATTAAACAGTATTTTTTTTAACGACAACAAATATGTCAACTTATAAAATACCTTCGCAGTTACATTGATAACGACATATTTTGTCACTAAATATTGCCAACAACTCTATTTATTGTTGAATAAAAGCCTCTATGAATATGATTTTTTCTCGTAGTGATGCACTCCTCTATTATCAAAAGTGTTTTTATGATTTTCATTTTAGTTTAATTTAATTAAAAAATACATAAAATCTGGCGAGCCTATACTTTATTTCAGCAATGATCCTTGTCGCATTTTGTTAATGATCCAATATTGGACCAGTTTTTTTAGTAATATGAATAAGATAAATATGCTTTCGAGACTAGTAAGTGTTAATTTGCTTCTAACAAGAAAATATAAATTTTAAAAAAGAAGAAGACAAGTTCTTATTGCACAATTCGAAATTTGATATAAATTAAATATAAAAAAATTGAATTAGAAAATTATAGAAACAAAATATTCCTGAATAGCCTTAAAAAGAATTGTGAATGTAACATAGCCTTATGTACTATCAAATTGTGTATTGTTGTTTAGAAGTAATTAACTTTCAGTGTAGGGAATCCTAGCCTAGGTTAGTATTACAATATGTAGTAGACGATGAATATTGTTTTCACCTATTTTTTGGGAACTTAAGCTAGGTTGTGTGGCATCTGAGATTCTTAGGTAACTTCCCGGCAAAGTTACCTCTGCCGAGAAATTTAAG
Source organism: Glycine max (assembly GCF_000004515.6). Taxonomy (NCBI): domain Eukaryota; kingdom Viridiplantae; phylum Streptophyta; class Magnoliopsida; order Fabales; family Fabaceae; genus Glycine; species Glycine max. The sequence goes on from NC_038250.2 coordinate 47,252,696, forward strand.
GTTTTGTGCCTATCTGTCTGGGGTTTAAACCTTCAAGTCCACTCCACTCCACTCCCTAATCTGCGTCACCGTATTCCAAGTTTTCGTTTTCACAACAAAATTTCGTAGTCGAAAACCTACCACTATAATAATCATTTTCAATCATCACAAATGCTTCTTTTTCGAAAGGAAATTTAAAAATATTTTTTCCCTGCATTAACTATAAGACCACAGTCAAGTTTTAGAACAATTAAAATAATAATCCTCGATTAAAAGTTATATTAATAGTTAATTTGTGATAATATTCATGTATACATTATATATTTAGCTATTATATATAAAGTTAAAATTAATTTGAAAGGAACCATTTGATTTGAGAAGAGGATGGTTTTCGTTTTTATTTTTCATTACAACAATATGGCTTTATTCTGTCTTTTTTTTAAAAAAAATGTATAAAAAACACTGAAAATAAAAACAAAAAATAATTATTTTTAATATTTCTTATACAATTCTTTTAAAAATAAAGAAATATGATTAAAATAAAATATTGTTATATAGGATTCTTTACATTCAGCTCAATCATTTTAAAAAATATTTTCTCAAATTAAATCCCAACTTTTTATCTCAGTTCTCACTCCATACCTTAATTTTATTATCCTATAAATAGGCTCATAACCCCTTCCCTCTCCTTCCCCACCAAAGTCTAGCTTCTATTCTCTTCCTCACTGTAATTTCCTTCTTCAGTCTTCATGGCATCGCCTTTATGCATGTTTGTTCTTCTTCTGCAAGACACGGTTCATGGATCATATATACGCGGGGTTGCAGAGAGTATGGGAGAATCTGTAAAGCTCAGGAGGGATAGCACCGTGATACTGATGATTATATGTTCATAGTTGTATACGTACTTGGCGCTATCTATCTTGAGCTTCATGGCTTCTTCATACTGTATATATATAACACCACACCTGCATGTCTCTCCCTTCCATGGCCTTTCCCTTTTTCGCAGGTTACAATTCATTATTATTCTCTATGATGCAAAAATCAAGATCTTGATGATGATGATGATAAGGAATCTTACTCAATTAAACTTCATCTTCTAGCTAAACATGTTTAAAGTCATAATGTTATGGCTAGCTACTACTTGCCAGTTAATTAATTTTATGGATTTTCTTGCCTTTTAGCTCTGACTATATATGTATATTTTTTCATGGTACTGGTACACTTTCATCAAAGGTGATGACAAATATTGGTCGGGAGCTGGGAGCTGTGAACACAAATAGGTATTTTCTTTCTAACACAGACTCAATTTATATCTAAAGATTAATTAGGATTTGAACCCTAAATTACTTAATTAAAAAATATAAGTCGTTTTCACTTGTTCCAACCATTGTAAGTTAGTTCAGGCTATATAGGCATGCTACTTAGCAATTGTTTTGTTATGATTTGTGTCAAATTAAGCAAATTGTTATGCTATGATTTGTGTCAAATTAAGCAAAGTGCAGCAAGGAAATGGTTTGTAATTCTTAGATTTTCTTTGATTTCTTCCTGTTGTTTGAACTATCAAATTAAGTTTTGTGTTTCTTCTTAGTTCTTACTCATTATTTAGTTTTGTGCTTGTTCTCTTTCCTCGTAGTTTGATCTCTAGAAGGGTTGGTTTTGCTGATCCATTTCTCACCGGCAAAGCTAACAGGCACGGTCACGGAAAAAAATATGCTGGATAAATTTTGATAACATATCCGAGCTGGATTCTTGTTCATGGTACGGTATCTAAGAATTAGGGGTTACAGTGTTCTGGATTATTATGTAACTGTTCAATGATTTTCATCTGGGAATTTTTTCTTCAATTTTTTCACTGGAAAATAAAATCATTCTGCAGTAATTACCAGTTGATACAGACAATTTGCAGAGAAGGTTCTCATCTCCCTCTTCCTTTAATTAAACATTTTTCATATTTCACACACTAAGCTCATAAATTATCTTTTTTATTTATTTTTTATTTATATACTTAATTTTATTAAATTTTTATTCTTCTTTTCTTTCTATTTCTAAATTAAATTTCAATATTTTTTTAAAAGAAATTATTAATAATTAAAATAATGTAATATTATAATTTAAATTATTCATTGTAAATATAAAATATAACTTATATATATTTAAAATAATATATTTATTATGAATTTTAATTATTTAAAAATAAATATTGATCTTATATATACAAATCTAAAATACTAGTATATGTTTGCATTTAATAGTATATTCTTATTTATTTTACAGAAAAGTATATTACTAATACCCAAATTTCAAATTTTCAAATATTTATAAGAATACAAATTGCTAAAATAATTTTTGAAATGTTGCTAATGAACTTTAACTTATGTAAAAGGAGTAATTTAATAAATTGAAACATATATTTTTTAAAATAATTCATAAAAATGTAGGTTATAACATGTTGTAAAATGTAAGAATATATTTATAGCTTTTCTCTATCTTTATATATATATATATATATGATTAACTTGTCTCTGCTTTTCTGTCTCTGGAATTATCCGAGCTTTGTTCTAAGTAATAGTATTCATTTTTTTAATTGGGTATATTGATCAGGAATGTGCAAAATTTTATAAGAAAATGTAATATTTAATAAGGGTGTTATCAATACATTTTCAACATATTTTTTCTAATATCTTTTTATTGGTTAAAATTTATATAAAAAATCATAAAATCTTGAGTCTAACTCATTAAATAATTAGAAGTATTATCTATAAAAATTTATATTTTTAAATAAATTTTAGTTAATAACAAAGAGTAAATAAAAGTGTGTTACCAACATGTTTATATACTACTATTTGATTTATTAATGTTTCTTTACTTTGAATTTTATTAAAAAAAATTTTAAAAAAATCTATTGCTACATTACTCCATTTTTAAGGTTGACACACAAATTAAGGACACTTTAATGAATATAAAATATTAATTAATATATTCAATATAATTTTAATCACCATGACATTGATGTGGGATATTTATAAATTTTGTTAATGATTAATTCCTGTTGAATAATTTTATTGATTACCTTTAATGAAATGTCTTCTTTGAATAACATTTTTTCTCTCGGTAAGGATCAAATCTGAGACTTGTTTAAAGGGATTCCATTTAAACCAATAACTTATTGGCAATTAATATATTTAGTATAAAACATCCTTATTTAATATAACATACAAATATGTTTTGTAGCATAATGAAGTGTTTTTTAAGTTTGTTGTAAGCGTGGTATTTTATATGTGAAGATCAAATTTAGTTATTTTGAATATGGTAAGTGTGAAAAAAATAATTAATAAGACTTTAAATTTTTAAAAACACTGATAATTATAGATTAAAAAGAAGAGGTTAAAACTTTTAATCCTTTTACACCAAAAGCAGTGATCCAAAATATTTTTTGTGGGGACAAAAAAATTAATAATATTTTTTATAAATAAAATATTATAATTTTTTTTAACAAAATACATAATGTTTTAAAAAAATTAAACTTCTACGAATTGTAATTGTCCTTTACATAATTTTATATTTTAAAGTTTGATGTTGTATAATTTTATTACTGTCACTATTATTATTTAAATTAGAAAGGTAAAATAATAGAACTGATATCAATTTATTATCTCTTTTTATCTCTTATTATCGTTTATATTAATTCATTTTATATAAGTGATTAAACACAAATGGTTAATATGTTGAAATTAAAATTAAATTATTCGGATAATATTTGAGTTTGATCTTTGGTGAAAATAATTATTGACTAGATTTCTTATCACCTAACTTAACTCTAAATTGAGAAGAGTCTATTTCCCTGATGAATTGAAGAGTTAAAACAAAAAATATTGTTTCATTTTTAAAAATTATTTTATGGAGACAACATCTTTTTTTTATGGAAAAAAATAAAATTTATTAGAAACATTATAGTATAATTTTTTTCTCTCGTGGGAGCAATTGCTCCCATTGTTGTGAACACTGGATAGCGTAGTGACCAAAAGGATTATAATTTAGAATGCACAAGTTAAAGAGTGAGGTTGTCATTCTCTTCCCTCTCTTAATTAGACATTCTCAAAATTCTCTTATTTTCTGTTGAGATGCATTTCACACACTACCATTATAATTGACCAAATTTTTTTCTCCCTCAACCATTTCAAACTATATACTTTTTTTTCTTTAATTTATTTTTATACTTTATATTGTTCATTGTTCATCTCTTTCAATCTATTATGGATTTTAACAGTATTTTAAATTTTAATTACATAAAATTAAACACTTATCAACTATAATTCACAAACTAAAATACTACTATAGTTATCTATTGATTTCTTTATTAGTCTTTATAACAGATTCATAGTTAATTTTCAAGCCATTTTTAGTTCTTAATTACTAAATATTTATACGCACACTCCTATTCTTTCAATTGATAAATTCACTTATTGAGTTAATTTTCTAGCTAGCCTCGATCTGTTTGTCTACAAAGACCTACTACAAAGTTCGTGAAGAGAAAAGCTTTGAACTATTACCTAAAACAGTTGCTGTACCTAAAACTTTGACTTATTCAGAGCAAAGCTCTGAACTAATTACCTGTGTCTTTTTTTTTTAATATTTGTTTTCTCAAAGAGAAATTGAGGTGTTATGAACAATAGTAGGTAGCAATCTTTCCCCCTTCTGAGGACTCTTGTCTCGCCAAAAGCTAAAACAAAGTCTTTCTATTGCAGTCTTTGACCCAGAAACCTATTTAAGTTTATTATGGGATCTAATGAGATAGCTAGGGTTTCCACAGTCTTAATATACTGCAACTTTTGCAGGCCTTTTTCATCTCTATTACATAAATGGTGTGTTAGTTGCTGTGTATACATGTTACTCGGTTCCAACTTGGTTCAGGAGGCCACATGTTTTGTCGCTTTCTTCTCCATATCGCTATAACAAATCAATAAATTCTCATTAAAAGCAAACTTAATATAAAGAACAAAAACATTTACCCCGATCCTCACCCCCTTTCTTTTCACTTTAAATTTTTTCTATTGTTCTTTTTACTAGAAGTACTTCTAATTCCACAATCAAGATCATCTCTTGGCCTTAAAAATGTCGACTAATGTTTAATTTCGTATATCCTATGCATGTATAGAAAAAAAAATATTTTGAGAATCTAGCTCTTTAGTGTGAACAAAATGGCTAGCCTTTAATTATCAGCTAGATAGAATACCATTGATACATATAATTTTTTTTTATAATCTCATGCCAATTAAATAATTTGAATTATCTCAGAACACTATATATGCTGTGTTTGGCCGTCAAAATTAGGCAATCTTCCAATTTTTTATTCCATTTTCTACCTTTCCCTTTCTTAAACCCTTTACTTATCTATTTCCTATATATTAGACATATGATATTATCTCTGGGAAAAAATGTAAATTATATTAAATCCAAAATGATACAATAATAAATGAGACATACCCCGCAGTTAAAGAAAATCAAAAGTCTTCCTAATAAACGGGGCATATGATATTATCTGGTTAGCCATTATGTGTGGTTGGGATGCAAATTCAGGGCTTTTTTTAAAAAAGATTTTAGAACTTTGAATCAACTTTAGGGTACATGAGGTGTCACGTTGTACGGGGACAAAACAACAAAGTTTCTAGCATTAGATCTCCAAGCTTATTGTTATTATAACATATCTACTATAGAATATAAATAGATTGACATATATCTTCAGTGCACTAATTGGTAATGTGGTTCAACAGGAATCTCCACCTACAGGTACAATTCAATCTTCGCGATTTTTTTAAAATGTTGTTTCCAATTGTTACAATGGAGTTCGGAAATTTTTGCCATTCTAGAAATGCTACTGTACTTTGAGCTCAACTTTAATTGTACAGATGAAATATTAAGGATCTTACTAAAATTAATGTATTTTGGTTTTAAAAGAAATTAAAAAGAAAAAGTATCAAATGAAGGAACACGCACACGCTTGTATAATTATGTGCAAATTATCTTGTTTTTGGCAAGTAATCGATTTTTGAAAAAGCTATGGGTAGAGGCAATGGAAATATGGAATGATATCCATATATTGTAACAACATCCAGCAGGAATTAATTTGCCATAGGCGATGTGGTGGGAGTGGTGGGGAGTGGCAGACCAAAATGATTATAATGGTAAGAATGATAATGATTTCGAAAATATTTTTCTATCATTTTTAGCCTATTTGTTTGAAAAATCTTAAATCACCTCACAAAGATAAAAAAAAAAAAAAAAAGAGCCAGTGCAGAAGACATTTTTAAGTAATAAATATAAAGGAGAGTGAAGAAAAAGTTAATGTGAGATAATCAGGTTGAATAATTTGATTAATTTCTAGCATCGATTAACTATAAATTTGATGAAAACATAACCACTTATTTGTCCTGGAACTTTGCTTTTGGACATGGATGCAAATTACTTGGTCAGCTAATCTTTGTGTAAAATGGAACTCACGTGTGTTCTTTATATTTCTCTTTCATTGTTCTATTGACTTGATTAAAATTAGAAGAAAAAAAATTGAGTAATTATTTCTGGGTAACCCATGTACGTTGGGTAATTGGGAGATTTATTTTAAAGTGAACTAATTTCAATCAGACTAAGACAAAAAAGGAAAAATAAAAGTGCATTAAACAGAAATAAATTAGTAAATAAAAAATTCAAATCTCTTAGGATAAAATCCTAGGTGTGTGAAATAGGTTTTTTTTTTTTTTGTGTGTGTGAAATAAGTATATGGAATAGGTAAGACAATATTAAGAGAAAGTTTAGGATTTATAATAACAGTAACCTAAGGCAAAGTAAAGAGAATAACCAATATAATAACAATATTAATTGTACTGATAATGATATTAATAACTCTAGATTTTTGTAATTTGATAAAAGTTTAGGTGTGTTGCTTTAATTTTCTCATTGTAATTTGCTCAACAATAAGCAAATTACAGTAAAACTCTTGAAATTTTGTGTAATTATACAAATACTTTTATTTTTTTAACAATTACTTTTATCTTTTTTTATAGAGAATGTTAGTATAAAGTTTGAGAGAGTATTAGTATAATATTTTCAAATATATAAGGGAATGTTAGTGTAATGTTTTCAAATTTAAAGGAGGATTAGTTCAGGAAAATGAAAAAATAGAGTTATGTATAATTTAATAAAGACTTAGGGAATGTTCTTGTAATTTAGTCTTTCATTATTTACTTTATTATTTGTAGGCTCTTTGAAAAATAAAAAATCATTCCAATATATATTTTTTTTGGAGCAAACGTATAACGAGACAACAATGCCAAGGGAGGGAGCCAAGAAAGTCCATACAATGGAAGGCTGATTATACAAGGGTCTTGCTATTGTCACACTCTGATTTCTAAGTTCACCCCAAACTTAATAAAAAGGTTTTGTTAACTTACACGTATTCGTTTTTTTTTGAAGGAATACGCTAGAAACTTATGCCTTGGATATATTTTAAGAAATTTGTAGTTATAATTTGTTTACTTCTTCTAAAAAATAAGTAAGTTTAAGTTAACAAATCCTATATATATTTGCTACCATATGTTTAAAATACACCTTAAGTGTATTTAAAATAATTTGTTAACAAACTACACTCCTTTTAAAAAACAAGTAGATGTAAGTCTTAACAGCATCTTGTTAGAGTTAGTTATGATAGTTATTTCTGTTGTAACCACTCTCGTGCTTGTACATATATAAGCCCTCACGTGCATTTAATAAGATGAGTTGCAGTTTTGATCATCAAGAGCCAAGCGTAGCTTTTCACTGCACCACCTGATATTTTTCTTCTCAGAAACATGAGTTTCACGTTTTTCTTCCAGCTTAGTTCAATATTTGTTTTCAACATGGTATCAGAGCTCTTCTAAACGAGGAGCTCTACTGCGCACTCTTTTCTTCTTTCCTTTCTCCCAAACACTAAACCTTCACCATGAACGAAACAGTACTCAATAGCACTGAGAGCTATCTGTATCTCCATCCAAGTGAGAACCCAGCTACATCTCTCGTCTCACCTGTCCTGGACTCGACCAATTACCATTCCTGGAGCCGATCCATGATCACGACATTAAGTGCCAAAAACAAGCTGGAGTTCGTCGACGGAAGCGCGCCGGAACCACTCAAAACAGACAGAATGTATGTAGCTTGGCGACGATGCAATAATATGGTAGTGTCTTGGTTAGTTCATTCCGTTGCAACCTCCATAAGGCAGAGCATCCTTTGGATGGACAAAGCGGAAGAGATATGGCGAGACTTGAAGTCAAGATACTCGCAAGGAGATCTTTTAAGGATTTCCGATCTTCAACAAGAGGCTTCGACACTGAAACAGGGAGCACTCTCTGTGACGGAATATTTCACTCGCCTTCGTGTTATTTGGGACGAAATTGAAAATTTCAGACCGGACCCGGTCTGCACCTGCAACATTAGATGTACCTGCTCCACCTTCACCGTCATTGCACAAAGGAAAACAGAAGATCGAGCTATGCAGTTTCTACGCGGCTTGAATGAGCAATATGCTAACGTTCGATCCCATGTGCTCCTCATGGACCCCATACCTGCTATATCAAGAATCTTCTCCTATGTGGCACAACAAGAACGACAACTAATAGGTAACTCAACCCCTGATCTCAACTTAGAACCTAAAGACATTTCTATTAATGCTGCAAGAATTATATGTGACTACTGTGGACGTACTGGTCACACGGAAAATGTGTGCTACAAGAAACACGACGTGCCCCTTAATCGTGAAGGAAGAAGCAAGAATACAGGTGGGAGGAAGACGTGCACCCACTGTGGTAAAACCGGCCACACCGTCGACGTCTGCTATCAAAAGCATGGTTATCCGCCGGGATACAAGCCATACAATGGAAGAAACGTGAATAATGTAGTAGCTACAGATGGCAAACCTGAAGATGATCACATGCAACATCGTGAATCCCAGGAACTCGTACGATTCTCACCGGAGCAGTACAAGGCCCTACTTGCTTTAATCCAACGGCCGACTGCCGGAAACTCAGCAACTGATCAACCCAAACAGGTTGCTTCCATCTCGTCGTGCACTATTGATAAAACATCAAGTCCAGGTAAGGCCCTACCTCCTGTAACTACAAAATCTACCTCCTGGATATTAGATTCAGGAGCCACAGATCACGTTACTTCATCTCTCGACAATCTTCATTCCTATGAATGCATCAATCCAGTCACTGTAAAGCTTCCTAACGGTCATCATGTCCACGCTACTCATTCCGGAATCGTACACCTCTCACCCACTATAACACTGTTTAATGTCTTATTTATACCCACATTCACATTCAATATTATTTCCATTTCAAAACTCGTATCATCTACTGATTGTGCATTGATATTTTCTTCCAATTCATGCATGTTGCAGGATACGAACAAACGTATGAAGATTGGTATAGTTGAAGCGAGACATGGTCTTTATCATCTAATACCAGACCTGCTAACCACCAAAACTATATGTTCAACCGTTGTTCACCCTAAGTGCAATATCCTTCCCATAGACCTATGGCACTTTCGAATGGGCCACCCCTCAACTGAGAGATTACAATGTATGAAATCGTACTACCCTATTCTAAGCAATGATAAAAGCTTTACATGTAACACTTGTCACTATGCAAAGCATAAGAAACTACCTTTTCCCTCTAGCATCTCTCATGCATCTCATGTTTTTTATTTACTTCATATGGACATATGGGGCCCGTGTTCAAAACCATCTATGCATGGTCACAAATACTTCTTAACAATTGTCGATAATCATTCACGATTTACATGGGTACATCTCATGCATAATAAAGCTGAAACACGGCCTATTATCATGAATTTCATTACGTCCATTGAAACCCAATATGATAGCAAAGTTAAAATAATAAGAAGTGACAACGAGCCTGAGTTCATGATGCATGGCTTCTATGCTTCAAAAGGAATAGCGCATCAAACCACGTGTGTAGAAACGCCTGAACAAAACGGCATAGCTGAACGAAAACATCAACACTTACTTAACGTCACACGTGCACTTTTGTTTCAGGCAAATCTACCTCCCGGTTTCTGGTGCTACGCGTTAACTCATGCTGTATATTTAGTAAACATCATTCCCACTCCTTTTCTGCATGGCATATCACCATACGAAAAACTCCATGGTCGTCCTTTAGATATAGCTAACCTTCGGGTTTTCGGTTGCTTGTGTTATGTTAGCACGCTCAAAGCAAATCGAAAGAAACTCGATCCCAGAGCACACCCATGTATTTTCATTGGTTTCAAAGCAAACACAAAGGGATATCAGGTTTACAACATGCATTCACATGACATCATATCATCACGAAATGTCATCTTCTATGAGAACTATTTCCCACAAATTTCTGAATTACAACAACTTGACTCCAATTCCAGTACACCATTACCAGCCTCGTTCTCCACTAACCAATATGATTCACCTATAGAGCCTATCACACAAGAACCCATAAACGTTGACCACCTAACGAAATCTTCTTCCTCACCACCAAGACGTTCCACACGAGCTAGACATGCACCCACCTATTTGCAGGATTATCATCATGATCTCTCCATCAACAATACCAGTGCTTCCACGTTTGTTCGTTATCCCCTAAGTTCCGTTTTGTCATACTCGCGTCTTTCACCCACACACAAACACTTCGTCTTATCCATATCATCAACCGTAGAACCTTCTTCTTATGCTGAGGCTTCACGGCACGACTGTTGGATTAAGGCAATGAAGGCTGAACTACAAGCCCTACAGTCGAATGAGACCTGGAGGCTCACTCTTCTTCCTCCACAGAAAACCGCCATTGGTTGCAGGTGGATTTACAAGATCAAGTATCGCGCTGATGGTTCAATTGAAAGATATAAAGCACGTTTAGTGGCAAAGGGTTACACACAGATGGAGGGTCTTGATTATCTTGATACGTTCTCTCCTGTAGCAAAGTTGACTACCGTTCGTCTTCTTCTTGCCCTTGCTGCAGTGAATCAATGGCATCTGCGGCAACTGGACGTTAATAACGCTTTCCTCCACGGAGAACTTGACGAAGAAGTTTATATGCAGGTTCCACCGGGATTGACTGTTTCGAATCCTCAACTGGTATGTCGCTTGCAGCGTTCCCTTTACGGCCTCAAGCAGGCGAGCCGTCAATGGTTCACAAAGCTGTCAGGTTTCCTGGTATCCCATGGCTTTCAAAAATCTAATTCAGATCACTCTCTCTTCTTGCGGTTTACTGGTTCTATAACAACGGTGCTCTTAGTTTACGTAGATGATATCATCCTCACAGGGAATAGCATCAACGAAATACAAGACATAACCATGCTCCTTGATCAGGCATTCAAGATAAAGGATCTCGGGACTTTGAAGTTCTTCCTTGGGTTCGAAATTGCACGCACTTCAGCAGGGATACACTTGTGTCAACGAAAATATGTTCTAGATATACTATCCGATTCAGGAATGCTCGGATGTCGACCAAACACCACCCCAATGGACTACTCTACCAAGTTGCAGGCTATGGTAGACACTCCCTTATCCGCTGAGTCTTCTTCTTCCTATCGACGACTTATCGGGAGACTCATATACCTGACTAACTCTCGACCTGACATTGCGTATGCCGTCCAACAACTCAGTCAATACATGTCTAGTCCGACCAATGTTCATCAACAGGCTGCTTATCGAGTGCTTCGGTATCTCAAGGGAACACCTGGGTCTGGCCTATTTTTCCCGGCAACAAACACTCTTCAGCTTCGAGCCTTCAGCGACTCCGACTGGGCAGGATGCCCAGATTCCAGGAAATCTACCACGGGATTCCTGATCTACTTCGGTTCTTCCCTCATCTCTTGGCAATCTAAAAAGCAATCTACTGTTTCACGTAGTTCTTCGGAAGCCGAATACCGAGCTCTAGCTTCGACTACCTGTGAATTGCAGTGGTTAACATACCTCCTCCAAGACTTCCGTATCACATTCATCAACCGCTACCTTGTATTGTGATAATCAATCCGCAATTCAGATAGCAACAAATCCTGTCTTTCACGAACGCACGAAGCACATCGAGATCGATTGCCATATTGTCCGTCACAAAGTCACCATGGGTCTCATAAAGCTTCTTCCGGTTTCATCCTCTATGCAACTCGCAGATATCTTCACCAAGGCTTTATCTCCTTCTATTTTTCAACACCTTTGTACCAAGCTGGGAATGATGAATATCCATTCCCAGCTTGAGGGGGGGATCTTAACAGCATCTTGTTAGAGTTAGTTATGATAGTTATTTCTGTTGTAACCACTCTCGTGCTTGTACATATATAAGCCCTCACGTGCATTTAATAAGATGAGTTGCAGTTTTGATCATCAAGAGCCAAGCGTAGCTTTTCACTGCACCACCTGATATTTTTCTTCTCAGAAACATGAGTTTCACGTTTTTCTTCCAGCTTAGTTCAATATTTGTTTTCAACAGTAAGTTAGCATCAACAAATATATAAAATGCTTGGCAGAGTGTACATTACTATACTACCTACGTGCTTATCTATTAGGAAAGCATTTGCTATTTCTTTTATGATATATATTTTCTTTAGTTCATTATTAAACTTGATGTCTTCAAATGTGGAACTGTTGTGCTATGCATGAACACTTGTAAAAGAAAAATAGTAACTCTTTATAGTAATGACGAGAGATCACACGCTATGCTATTTTATGTTCTAAAAGATTAAAGCACTACCACTTGCATCCAATCAAGAAAAACACAAACATAGCTGCTCAATTGAGCATGGTCCAATTCTGGACCTTGAAACAACACAGACAAATACTGTCTATTTAGCAAGTATTTAAAGACCTCGTAAAACAACAAGCCAATAATTGAGGAACATAAAATTTATGACTAATGATGCTTTGTTGATCTTAACACTGAGGCAGATCCGGGGGTGGAGGAATAACTGACTGTGATGGACCAACTCCATTCTCTACCAAAAGTGCCGTTGCCAGACCCCAATTCAGATGTGAGTCTATGTGACAATGCAAGAACCAAATTCCTGATTTGCAATAGGGAAAAAAATCACATAATTGGTTAGTATGCAATGCTAAGCCAAATAGTACAAGGAGAAAACTTAGATGCATTCCTTAGGTACTTCTGGTGTCATTCTCCAATCAGAATTGGACTTTTACTTAGGAATTTTGCATAATAAAGGTTTGTATTAAAAGTCAACATAAATTATCGAGGTGAAACTCTAATTCTGATAGGAGAATAACACTGAAAACACTTTTGATCTACGTCTAAGTTTTGTCCATAATATGAACTCTGCAAGATAGAGAACATTTATGTGAGTAAATATGCTATTGCTACCTGGATTATCAGCCACAAAACGAATGGCCACCCATCCTCCTGGTGGTGTTCCAATGGTGTTCCTCACAGGTGGGTCTACAAGGTTAAACCTTGCAGGATCTGTTGCTGGGTTGAAGTTGCCAAAGCCGGAACCAACTACAAAGAAGTGGAATCCATGAATATGCATAGGGTGATCCTCAGTAGTCACTATGCTTGTGTCCTGCAGAACAATTTGAACATTGGAACCATACTTCAACTTGAAGAGCTTAGTTCCTCTGGCAGGAGTCCACAGTCCCCGGGGTACATTGCCGGTGTAATTGAATTGTAAAGGAGGAACTGGAGGAAAATCTGTGGTGAAGACACCAGGGATACCGTTATAGTAGGCTTGCATTAAGGAGGTGGTTGTTGGGAGCACAAAGGAATGATTGTTTATGCTGGCCGCGAATCGGGTTCCATTTGGTCCTTGGCACCTTGGACTATTAGGATTTGTGCAGTTGATTAGCCCCAACCCAACAATGAAGTATAGGTTCACATCAACTTTTGTGAAGACATTGATTTTGGAAAGGCCTCTGATCCCAGTTGTGTATGCTGTTGCAGTGGCAGTATCATTGAAAGCCGGCAATACTGGCAGTATTGGTCTAGGAAGTTGTCCATTTTTTTTGCTGCAGCTGGCTGATTTGTATTCTAGGATTGCAGTGGTGGTAGTGTTGTCAAATGCAGCATTCATCGCAGTTTGATATGCGCGTGCTGCCATGTAGTATCGCCCGGGGGTTTGATCAGCAGTGACCAGGACATTGATTGTCTGACCAGGACCAATCATGAGGACATTGGTGGTGAAAGGCTTGGTGTAAGCAGCATCTGTAGCAACAACAGTCATCCTGTGGTTGGCAATTGCGAAGAAGAGTTCTTGGTTGAGTGCACTGTTGATGATTCTCAAGAGAATTGTCTCGCCAGCATCTACCGGAACTCGCACAGTTTCTGAATTGTATGTTTATGGTATCATTTTAGCCATGTGTATATCATAAGAGAATGCAAAATCTGCATGGAAGTTATGGCTCTAGAAAGAGTAGAATGATTCCAAACCTTGACTTGAACATCTATAGAGATCTCCAGGTTGACCATTAATTGTGTATGCAACAGATACATTTGGAGGTGCTCCTGTGAATTGTGTCTGCCTTAAGAGAACCATTGGATCCCTATCAAACCATTCCGCTGTGCATCATCATAATACAATTGTTATGGAATTATCATTGCTTTTGGAAAAATGAAGAGTTCAGCATTTTTTGAAGTGTCCACTATTGAGTAAAAGTTACTGCTAAGGAAATTATAGTACTTAATCGAGCAGAATAAGTGATGGCTTTAGCGATGTACCTAGAAGGAGGGGATATTCTCTCTTAGGCATAGAGAAAGGATAAGGAGAACCCAATTTTGGATAAATGATGAGAGCTCCATACACAGTGGCTCTTAGGAAGCCAGTGTGAGCATGCCACCATAGTGTCCCCTCTTGGTTTTGGATTGTAAAGCGGTATGTGTAACTTCCCCCTGGTTGAATGGGACACTGAGTCACATAACTAGGCCCATCTGCCCATGGATTTCTCAACATCCTTAATCCATGCCTGATGAAAAGGACACATAAGATTTCAATTTTCAAGTATGTATCATTAGCATAGTGATTTTTTATTTTTATTTTTGAAAGGCAAAGATAAAGAATTTTATTAAATGGCATACATGGAGCACAAGTTGTGTCCAAATCATTAGCATAGTGAATTAAAAGGTTAATTCAACTTCTATAGGGAAATAGTTCTGACTGAAGGGTAAAATAAAATGACTTGGCATGAAATTTAAGTGAGGATAAATGATGATGCTATTTACCAGTGGATGGAGATGTTGTATGGTCCAGCATTTACTACTTTGATTGCAAGAGAATCTCCATTTCTTGCTTCCACTGTTGGGCCAGGAAACTGCCCATTTACTGTGAGTATGTTTTGGGTTCTGCACAGCCTCTTCACTGGCACAGTTTGGATCTGTTTCAATCAAACATTGAAGTAATTAGTAATTACAATTAAGAATTGCTGCAAGTCATACTTGGAAACTGATGACAAATATTGGGTGATCATCACATTAAATAAAAAACATTTACAACAAACTCATGGTAATGATTCTCTGCAGCTGAAGCAAGGGAAGCAATGATTGAAAGTAGGCCAAGTAAGAACCAAGAGAACCATGACTTTCCAGGGAGGTGGTAAGTCTTCATTGTTGTCAATGGAGTTACTTGAGTTATGTGGCATTTGGTCTAAGGTATAGCTATTTATAGAATGATAAAGCGGGAAATGCCTAGATTAAACCTTGTTTTAACTTTGAAAGAGGATCGTTTTGGCCATTATTTAATGAGTTAACAGTACACTTAATAATTTAGGATTGTTAGTCTAACCTCACTGAGAATTTGGTGCACCCACTAGCGCAATCAGCTGTGGAATAAATGCTAGATTCTGTGGTTTAGATATATTGCAGGGAACATTATGTACGAGAATACATATGAACTATTAACAAATCATCTTCAGAAAGTGCTTCTTAAGATAACTAGTAAATACTCTTCATTCCCTTGCGTGTATTAAATTAAAAATAGGTTAAAATAAGTTTGTCATTCTTACTAAATATCCGAATTTCATGTTTGTTCCTAATAAAAAAAAATCTTTTTTCTTCCTAATAAAACAATTGTTTTTATCCTTGATTATTTTATTTTTAGTCCCTAATAAATTAACGAATTTTATATTTATTTTTTGATATTTTTTCATTTGTTATTAGTATTTTAGATAAATTTGTTATTTTATCATAGACTAAAAAAAAATTCAAGAACCAAAATAAAAATTATTATTTTATTAAGGATTTATGTAAAAAAATTATAAAAAAACATAAAATTTGAATATTTATTAGGATCTAACCTTCAAAATAATTTATTCTAGTTAATGCAAAATTTCCTTTCTTTTCTCTGAATCCCTTGAATTTTGAAGAAGTCAAAATTGAGTAAGGAGAAACATTAGTCCTCCCCCCTCTTTCTTAATTTTGAACCATACAACAAAAATTTATGAAAATCCCTCCTCTCCCTCTGTTAAGAAAAAGTTCCGTGTTTCTTTTACCTAAAGAAAAAGTTTTAATTTTGGTGTAGAATAGAGAAGAAATACTGATAACCACGATTTAAGTTATATTAATCTCTAATGTAATAGAAGTTGCAGCATCGTATTTTTCAATGAAAGGAAAGTACTCCCAAATCAGTAAAATTTGAGAAATTTTAATTAGTAATTGGTCTTTTTCGTGCACTGTTAAAAAAGTTTGTTTTAAATTCGTACCCAAAAAAGAAAGAAAAGGTGTTTGTGAAATCAGATCGTCTGTTCAACAATTCAAACGCCAATATGGTCCACACGATCATGCATTTTCCTAAACACACAAGTCTATATTTCCTATGTTTATTTATTATGTTCTCACAGTGAAACATAGGAGCATCTTATCAACCTTGGAAGAAAAGATAACTGAAAAGAAGTTAAAATAAGGGGCAGTTAAGGTCGGGTTGAATTTTGGTTTGGTTTGGTTCGGTAGTGCAAAGAGTAGTAGTTCCGTGTTTGGTTGACTATACTAAAGTTATTAGCTGAAACAGTGCTTAATTTTCATTAGCCAAAAAAAAAAAGAGAGTGGATTTAACACCTTCACTCACTCACTCACTCACAATACATTAGCTAAGCTGAACAGAACATGAATGCAAGGGTCAAATGGCCACAAGGATAGCAATTAAAGTAGCAAATTAATGAAGGTGTGATCCAGCTACAAATGGAAAACATGAACTCAATAAGTCTCATAGTAAAAACATCTTGATACATATATTGTCTAGTTGACTATTTAATTAGAATGCATTAATATAATGTAGAAGTTAATACTTTCATCTAGTCATAGGTTATCATGGATAAAATTGTTGACTTTCACAATAATTTAGACTGATTTCTAAAGCAGAACGAGTTTTTGTATATTCATCAATCCTGGCACAAATTTATTTAATTAGCACACCACTTTTACACAATCTGTTTATTTTTATTTCAAATGAAGCAGGTTTGATACGCTTACTTTCGATGTTTTCTTTGTAAATGGTACCTGTAATGTCGTTAGTGTATTGATTGGTCACCCTAATATTCATGTATTAGGTAGGCTGCCACCTGACTTTAGAACGATATAATCAATTATGAATTATTAATTTGTTAAGTTCTAACCATAACCATTTTCGAATACCACGTGTAACGTGTTTATCAATATCATGTAGAGCTATACATGAGCTTGGTTTTCTTAGGCGCTTAAGCCTCAATATTCCTTGTCAAATTACAGCAGCATAACATCAATGTCAAACTCTGAATTTCAAAAGCTCAATAGACAATAGATAAGTTTCTTTCCGACCTAGTTGCTCTGCTATTAATATTCATGTTCCTGTTGAATATAAGACATTAAGGCCAATCACGAGATTGGATAATGCTACAAATCTGGATTGCTTTTACTCCGAAGGGTCAAGTTCAGTAGAAGTGGATAAATCAATCAACATCCATCAAAATGAAACGAACCTGGATCCTTTGAAAAAGAAGTGTGAGAGGAGCAGTTTGTCATATAAAAGTTCACATTTGTTGAATAAAGTTTTCAATAATACTTTAACATTAATGATTTAAAATGTTAAGATGCTCTGTCTTTGTTCTTCTTCTTTTTTTTTTTTTTTTTTTTATAATAAAAGTGGTAGTGCATGGAAACACTCCCAAACTATCGGATAAGACACTAATAACATGGAGCTGTCACTATAAGATAGTGAGTTGAGATAGTAGAAAATCAATTTCATAAATTAAAATTCAAATGTCACATGTTAATCATAACCTAATTTAGATTATGCTAAAAGATTAACTTTGACAAAACTAGAAAAATATTCTTACCAACCAAGAAGTTATAAATAAGGTATAAAGTTTTGATAAATAAGGAAGATAAGACGTTCTTTGAGGAAAAAAAGAAATAGTCCCTAAAAAAGAGAAAAACAACTGTATGATTTAACAATGAAAATGAAAGCTATAGAAGAAGATAATAAGATTATATATTTGACAAAGAGGGTAAAAAGTAATGCTTGTGATTATCAATTAAAGAAGGTAGAAAGTAATGCTACAACCTTTAACCAAAATTGAGTAATAAGATCTCAAAAAGATTCTTTCAAGTCTTGTAGTATATGTGCACAAGCCAGTGGGATGACTTGTGTTGTTCCTTGTTAGTAGTGAAGTGTAATTTGAGTTGATGCTCCAACTTGTCTTAAGAATTCAATAAAATTCTATGGCAGTGAGGTGAACCATGAGCGTGTTGCCTTGGGAAACTCCCTACACATGATGGGCACAGTTTCTCCTTGGAAGACCATAGTCAAGAAAAATTCATTGATGTGTTAAGGGTCTATGATGCCATTATACTCTTCTAGGTTTATCAAAAGCTAATTCTTCAGCATAAGGTTTTTCATGTTTTTCTTTTTTAAAAGGATGGAGACATCCAACAATGTTCAGACTTTTACCCTAATCATAATGCGGAAAAGCTTTAGGGGAGGGTTATTGGGGCTCTTACTATTTTGGGATTGATTCACTTCTTTGTTTTTCTTTGCCTCTTTCTTGTTTTCTTTTTTTCATGTGCTCAATAAATGGAACTTGATTAGCAACCAATATCTTTAGTTCTAAGTTGTTAGTTATATACTTATATATAATTTTTTTTTTCTCTTTTTATGCTTTTTTTTTGTTTTGACACTCTTCTTTCTTCTTTCCTAACATTCGCATATAAACTAATTTCTTTAGTCATTAGTTCCTTGTTTTTAGGTGTTTTTCTCTTATTTTATTTTGATGCTCTTCATGTTGCCTATCTAGGCCATTAAATTGGATTCTTAGTTTTCAAGTTGTTATTACAATGACTTTTCTTTGTGTTAACCATGTTCTGCCGGAAAAAGGTAAATCTTTCTTCACTTAATGACACTTTGAAGTGTAAGTTAACAAATAAGTTATAGGTATGAAATATAGAGGGAGTAGAATGTGATGATCTCACCTAGGGGTTACTTCTCTTTATAGGGTATGAAATATAGATGCATACAAAGGATTCGAATCTAAAACTTTAGTTAAGTTGAAACAATCACACATTAATTAATCTACTTACTTGGTGGTACAAAAGTAAGGATCATACATGATGGTGTCTCTTAATAGTAGATAAATCCTTGAGGTTAAAATCTTTATACATTTTTTTGAATTTTAGTCCACAACAATTTGTATGAGCATTGAAAAGGAAGTTAACTAAGTTAACATAATTGCTTAGTAGCTAGAAGACATTCAAGAAAATTGTTAAATTTTCTTTAAGTAGCTCCTAGAATAGTAGCAACACAACATCTCCAAGAATATAAAAGGATGAAAAAATATTTATTATATATATGTTTATCTTAATATTGAATGACATTTAATGCCAATTCACTATGAATGAATGATTAACATTAAATGTGCTTTTGAAAGTGATGTGTTAAATTAAACAGTAAAAATATTTGAACATTCACATATATATTACATACACTTAATTAACATTTGACACTATTTATTTTATCTTATTTCTTTTACAGAATTTATTTATTTTATTAAATTATATCACTCATCACTATTAATTAATTGAAACTCTTTATTTGCCCCCTAGCTCCTTTTGTAATTGTTTTTTCTGTTCTCATTTATATATTGGGGTTTGCTATAAAAAAATATCACTCATCTATATGACTATATTTCTCTAAGTATAGATTAACACAAAGTGTTCGTAAACAATTTTTTTTCTTTCTAAAACAAACATACTGTAAGGAATAGGATACATTCAGATAATCACAAAGCCAATTCATTGAACAAATTGGATGCATTTGCACTTTCCTTATCAATTCACCTTAGCATTAAACAAATTTATATTTTTTTAGATGAAAGAACAAATATTTCTCTATTATGCTGACTTGTCTGTAACATATAATTATGAAATACTGCTTTCTGTAATTTGAATTCTATTTGAAGATGTGTTTGTAATTTCTATATCCTAACGTTCAATTTACTTGATAGATATTTTTATTATCAGTATTTACTTGATAGTTTGTTAACTCAATGAAATTACCTCTTTCATTTAAGATTATGATGTTTCATCATATTGCAAGTCTGGAGTTAGATGTATCTTAGTTCTTAAGTAGAGACGACTTGAGATTAATTCCTCATTCTAATTGACTTCTTTGCTTTGGATTTTTGTGGTGGAGTAATATGTTTTCTTTTAATTGGCTTATGTGCCAGAATGGGTGTACCTTGGTGTTAGAGAAGAAAACACACGTCAAATAGACACGTAACAACATTATAGAGTAAAAATACGAAGAATAAAAAAATTAATGTTTTTCTCCTTTAAATTTAACTTGCACCGTTAAAAAGTGAATGAAAAGTATGCTAATAAAATTACGTGTTAAAATATAAATAAAAAAAATGGAAAACTTCCTAATAAGTGAAAGGTGAAATGTTTTTGGCTCAAACAACATGAAGTGTTGAATTATAGTTTACCCTAAACTTAAATTCAATATTTTTTAATTCACAATCTTTTTTAAACAATAGTATAGGCATCGACCTATGGAAAGATACGCCAGAAATCATCAAAATAGGAAATTCAAATACTAAAACAAAATGTATTTTGATATTAATGTTAATGTTAATATTGTTCCTATTCTTTAATATTACACGTTTATCATTATGGTAGTATAAGACATTCCAATTAAGGGGATTCAAGAATTTTAAAATGGAAAGTTATGATTCTTATGTTATGTTTAGTATCTAATTAATAAAAAAAGATTATTACAATATTATGATTCACATAAATTAATTTTAACTCATTTTTTTTAAAAATAAAAATATTTTTAAGGAGGAAAATGAGAATCCCACCTTTTTAGGTGGAAAATTTTTTTATTTTAATTTTCAAAAAATATATAAAGATTAATCAAACATTGTTAGATATTCTCAGGAATCATCATTTTCAGAAATCGATTTTTTCATCATGATTAATCAAACTTCTCTCCTACAGAACCTGGCAGGTTATACTTGTTTTTCTGACTCTCTCTCTGGTTTTTTTTTAGGTAGGCAACGAAAATTTACTTGCAATTAGTTTGGATTTTAATTTTTCCACGTATACTGACCTAATCTGAGTGGTGCATCTGGTCCCTGCATGGTCTTCTTCAACCTCAGGATTCCAACTCATCACACCTCGGCGCACGTTAGCCAACAGCTCCCAGTCCCCTCACACAGTGACTCTCCCAAATCCCTAATGCGAATCTCACCCTAATCCCTCTCTCCTCGTCCATCATCATCCATCTTGCAAGCAGCAAGCTGCAAGCTCCATCAACACTTGCCTCACTTTCGATTCCAGAATTTCCCAAATTCTCATTCACCAACCACAATGATGGAGGACCACCCTCTCTCCGTGCCCCGTGACGAAATGGAAAACCTCGTACTCCACGACGACGACGCCGCCGCCGCCGGCAACAACGGTAACGATGATACCGCCGCAACATCACCGTTCTCCTCCAATTACCGCAGCGCCATGTCCACGCTCTCCGAGTCTCACCACCACCACCCTCTCTCGCCGCCGATCCTCGCCACCCCCGCCGACTCCGATCCCCTCCTCTCCCCAAACCCCAGCTCCCCCGACGCCTCCTCTTACCTTGACCCTCCCTCCTACGCCGAAGCCGTTTTCACGCCCTTCGACGGCGACACTAACGGCATCGAGTCTCCATCTTCGCCAATTTCCCTCTCTCGATCTCCGTCTTCGAGTTCGGAGTATTTGAAGATAACAGTTTCGAACCCTGTCAAGGAGCAAGAAACCTCGAATTCGATTGTTCCTGGCAGCAACAATTACGTGACCTACTTGATCACCACAAAGACTAACATTCCGGAATTTGGCGCCGGAGGCGCCGACTTTGCGGTCCGGCGGCGGTTCCGCGACGTGGTGACGCTCTCCGACCGGCTGGCGGAGGCGTACCGTGGGTTCTTCATTCCCCCGAGGCCGGACAAGAGCGTGGTGGAGAGCCAGGTGATGCAGAAGCAGGAGTTCGTGGAGCAGAGAAGAATGGCGCTGGAGAAGTACCTGCGGCGGCTCGCAGCGCATCCGGTGATCAGGAAGAGCGACGAGTTCAGGGTGTTTTTGCAGGTGCAGGGGAGGCTGCCGCTGCCGACGACCACCGACGTGGCGTCGAGGGTGCTCGACGGTGCGGCGAAGCTTCCCAAGCAGCTGATGGGGGAGAGTGTGCTTGCGCCGCATGAGGTTATGCAGCCGGCGAGAGGGGGGATGGATTTAATGAGGCTGTTCAAGGAGTTGAGGCAGTCTGTGGCCAATGATTGGGGAGGTTCCAGGCCTTCCGTTGTGGAGGAGGATAAGGAGTTTTTGGAGAAGAAGGAAAAGATTCAGGAGCTTGAGCAGCAGATCACTGGTGCATCTCAACAGGTGCTATTTGGTTTTTATGTTTTCGGTGAATCACAGTTGGTTTCTATTTCAGATCATTAGTCTGTGTGTATGTAGCTGTTTAACTTGTGTTACATTCTTTTACTGAGCTTATGACCAAGGTTTTAAATTGTGATCATGGTTGCATTATTGTTGCAATGTAGTATTGTCACAATACTTTACATTGCGTGCAAATGTGGCTGATGTGGTCGCGATTGTGGTTGCAGTGTGCCCAAAAACCTTGACATTGCGGCTGATGTTGTGAACACTGACCAATTTTTAAAACCATGTTTATGATTGTATGATTATTGGTTCCTATGAATTTTCCAGTCATGTGCTAATTTTGATGTAGGCTGAATCACTTGTCAAAGCACAGCAAGATATGGGAGAGACAATGGGTGAACTAGGGCTGGCATTTATTAAATTGACAAAATATGAGAATGAAGAGGCTATTGTGAACTCTCAGAGGGTACGGGCTGCTGACATGAAAGGTGTAGCAACAGCTGCTGTCAAAGCTAGCAGATTGTTTCGAGAATTAAATGCTCAGACTGTGAAGCATTTGGTATATGACAAAATTATATCAAAATTTTCAATGATACATTTTCCATTGAGTTGTCTGTTTTAAGCAACAATATGTATCGTGCTTCCCGATAAAGGGCAACCCACTAAATATTTTGGTGATTTTCCAATTTATGCATAGCAGGATACGCTTCATGAGTATCTTGGATTAATGTTGGCTGTTCATGGTGCATTCTCGGATCGTTCAAGTGCATTATTGACGGTGCAGACTCTTCTGTCAGAATTGTCTTCTTTGCAGTCAAGAGCTGAAAAACTTGAAGTGGCCTCATCTAAAATTTTTGGGGCTGACAAATCAAGGGTTCGTAAGTTGGAGGAGCTACAAGAAACTATAAGAGTCACTGAAGATGCTAAGAATGTTGCAATTAGAGAATATGAGCGGATCAAGGTATGGTTTGTCTTCAAATAGCTGTATGGTTTTGTCCACATTTTAGAATTTTATTGGTTTCTTGGGCTAGATAGGTTGTCTTCAAATAGCTGTATGGTTTCATCCTCTTTTTTAAATTTTATTGGTTTCTTTGGCTAAATAGCCTGTCTTCAAATAGCTGTATGCGTTAAGGATAATTTGTGTTTCAAGATGGTATTTATGCCTCAAGCATATATGATTCAGTTGACACTTGACAATGTTTCTCTTTCATGCTATCCATCGAAGTTGTGTTTTGTTCAACTTCTTGTTTTATATCCAATCCACAATGGAAACATTTCCTAAGCATTAAGATGTTATTAGGGCTTCTACTCGTGGTATTGACAATTGACCCAACTATTAGTAAGATAAATCCTGCTTGAGGAGAGTCACCTTTCTCTTGTATTTAGCTCATCATATTTGGTTGTACAGTCTCTTCTCTATTTTCTGTAGTATCTCTCCTCAGTATCCAAGCTAGAATCTGTTCTCATGTATGCGTTGTTGGTGACTCTCTTCTGCTCTGTTAATAATCTTATTCTTCTTAATATTACTTTCCTTTCTTGTCTTTATCTCTTTCGCTACATAAAGTCTATGATTTAAACTTTTCAGTGCCTCTATGACCACTCTGATACTATGTCAAAAACCACTCCTATAAGCTTAAGCTGTTAAGTAAAAGGTACTCGAATGGTTTTATAAATCTAACTACCAGCATTGAAGAATTTTCTGGTGAACTCTGTTTTTATTCCAGACAAAGTCCGTCTTCTGATTTTTGGATTTTGTCTTGACTGGAGTTGGAGGTGATTTGAGTAATTTTGCATGGTGTTTCTCCTGTGATTTTGAGGTTTTCTGTCAAATATCCTCTTTGGGTCTGCCTTTCTTCTTTCTATTATTGCTGATTCTTTGGTACTTTTTGTGGTTTCTTCTTCTTGTGTTTTTGGTTTGGTTGTGGTTTTTGGTGTGTTGGGTGCATCTCCAACATCTTGTAAGTGTTTTAACCCTATTTCACTCCTTTCATCTCTTCAGTGTTTTTTTTGGGGTGGTCCAACATTCTCCAAAATAAACTTTTGCTTTTTCCCTTTTTGATTGCTGAATTGCTGTTCTGCCTCTCTTAGGCATTTTTAGTTTTTGTTCTGTCTTGATTCGGATTCCAGCTTTGCATGGCCTGTTTGGCATCAGACTAAGATGCTATTTGAATAAGCTTTCAAATAGTTTTATGTGGTTGAGGGGACAGTGAGGAGAAATGTCAAAGATTTTCTTGGGAAATGTGTAGAGATTATAGGAGCTATCTGTGTTAGGACTTTGCAGAGATTTGTGATTCATGGGGAATACTAGTTGTGTAAGTTTTTTGGCTAGATGGGCTGGGGTTTATTGCCTTGTATTTTTGGGTTTACTACTTGTCATGTCACGGGCTAAAGCATGAGGGAAAGTGTTAAGATATTTATATTAGTATTAGGTTATTAGTCTTATGCAGAGCAAAAAAAAAAAAAAAAGGTTATTAGTCTTATTTTTATTGAGCTCAGGCTTGTACTAATAGTATTGGTGCATGACCTAATTAGTATAAATAAGAGTTTTAGATTTGGGTGCTATAACCTATTACATATATCAATCATATATTGTGTTTATTATTGTTATCCACCTTTTTCTCTTCTTATTTACTAACCCTCTACCTGAAATTCTTAATACCAAACATATGTGAATTTTTTTATTTATTCAATCCTTTCTGTTTGAGTAAAAAAAAAAAATTCAATTCAAAACGCTGTTATTTGGAATCACAGTGAGTACCCCATTGAATAAAATGGATAATGTGATCTGGTATAGGTGGGATCTTTTGCTCTGTCTTTAACTCTGCTTTGTACACAGTTTTTGTTATGAAGGCTACATGCAAATGATTATGTGCTTCTTATGTAGCGATCTGTTGGCAGCATTGCTTTATATGGAATGATCTTTTATCTCATTTTTACTTCTTCCTCATCATCTAACATCGGTTAGGTTATATTTCATGCAATCTGGTTTGGCTCTGCTGATAGCATCTCGTTTATAATTATTATGTTTGGATATACCATGTCTAAGTCCAATCCTAAAATGTAGGCTGTCTGTATTCTGAATTTATTTTTAGTTTACTTTGTCTATATTTTGGATAATGGACAATAATGCTGCCAATGCAGGAAAACAATAGGAATGAACTTGAAAGGCTTGATAAAGAGAGGCAGGCTGACTTCTTAAACATGCTGAAAGGATTTGTAGTTAATCAGGTATATGATATAATTATATATATCTTTTCTTTTTAAATTCCTCCTTAAGTTGAAACTGTATTTTCTTTTAATGGTTTCCACTCTATACCTACATATAAACACTTTCTATTTTGTTGAGTGTTTTTGCTGAGATAAATTAGTGTTACAGTTTTTTTTGTTGACATATGTCTCTTGTAATGTCAGTGGAGTAACTACTAGATAATTGATAGATCATGCAAGTGTCTGTCTGTCTGAACAAGTTCATTTAGATGTGAACATGACTGTTTGCTAAAGAGAAGTAATGTATTAGTTTTAGACGATGCTATGCTTGCAACGAGAGGGAAGCATGAGGAAAGAGAAAGATTAGAAAGTAAGAGCAAATGGATTAGCTTATTATGACTAGAAGTTTCAATGAGATGAAGAAAAATTAATGAGATGATTTCCTTGGGATCAAGAAAATCTGCTGTAGTATTTACCAAAAAAGAAAAAAGAAAACTAGTTAGAAATAGTTATATGATAGGGATTTAATAAGCAAAGTGATAAACTCAATAAATTTTTTAGGAGAGAAAGTTGAAATTTGGTTGGAGAAAACGCATGTTCTTATTTGATTAGCTTTTTTGTTTCTCCCAGTGTTTGTTCAGACAATAAAGTTGTGACCTTGTCCACACGAAAACTTGTCATGTTATAGTCTTGCCTTAGGTGGCTTCGGCATACATGGAGAAGACCTATAGAAGCCCCAATTAGGAGAGTAGATTAGATGGAGAGTAGCCCAGTAGCTAGGGGTAGAGGGAGACCGAGAAAAAGGTACATGAGAATCGATTAAGAAGGATCTAGAGGTCAATAGTTTGTCTATTGAGATGTTTCACAGTAGAACTTCATGGTGTCATTTGATCTCACCAAGTGTCTTGGTTATTGTTGTTGTTGTTGTAGTAGTATTGTCCACTTGAGATATGAAGTCATTAGCCTTCTTGTACACATCAGTCAACACCTACAGCCCTTAATAATTTGATGAAGTCCATCTTTTTAAGATGTACAACATCAATGTCATATATAAATTTTGGTGCAGTGCCCCCCCCTGAAGAAACATGGACCCACAGTGCATGCAACTGAGACATGGCATCAGCATACAGAATATCAAACATATAAATTGTTTAATATGTAAATATAACGTATCCCAACTCTAATAAATGTCTAATGCTCAAAACCAAATGCACGAAACACAAAATCAAACACATCAAGCCTAAATATGTAAAAGTCGGCAAAGTTTAAGTGCTGAGGTTCTACTTACAGTGTTGCCTTCTAAGCAACATCTAAAGAGATGTGGGTTTAAAACTAGAAGTATCATACAACATCACATGAAGCCATTGAGGCTTGAGAAAAAAAAAAAGTTCTCATTTTTCTGTTCATATTCCATTCTCCAATAACAAATTCATTCTTGTTCTTTCTATCTTTTATTCTATTCTTGAATTCAGTTGGTTTGTAACATCCGTTGATCTCTTAGTTAAGATGTTAAAATTGTGAGAGCATGCTTGAGAAGCTAGAGACAAGAGTCTACTGTTCTACTTGTCTATGCTTTTAAAATTAGTTTGAGAGTGGTTTAACTGCATTGAAATTCGCAGGTGTGTGCGTGCTTGTATTCTTATGGTTAAATTAATGAAAATAAAAAACTGTATTTTCAGTCAGCTTTTGTAATTTGTCGGCTCAGATGCCAATTTTTATATGCTATCTTTAGGTGGGGTATGCTGAGAAAATAGCAAACGTCTGGACAAAAGTTGTTGAAGATACCCGTGGATATGTGGATGAGAACACTTGATCTGTGGCTGTAAATGTAAATCTTCATTTTATTCATTGATGTGCCACTCTCCAGAAATATGTCTGTAGTCATGACAATAAACTAACGGAAGCTCTTCGTGGGTTCTTAGGCTCGTTCTCACACTTGTACCTTTGAGAACATTTCTTACACATCATTAAAAGCATACTTGCTGTTGTACATTACTTGCTATTTGGTTTGATTCCTGCTGCTTTTCCTAGGTTTTGTTTTTGGTTGGTTGCATAAATCTTTTTCCAGTTGACTAAAGCAGATCATATTACTAAGGGGTGTTAAAATATACATACTGCATATGAATTTACGGCGCACACTAACTGAGTTTCATTTGTGTTTGATGTGTTGCTGCGCATATTAGAGTCTCTTTTTGAGATGTTTACAAAGCAATTTACTTTAGAGGTCCATAAATCTTCGTGACATAACTAGAAAGACATCAAACCCCATAAGAGTTACTAGGCTTGGCAACTTTATTAGCCCATTTGATATTTGGTGTAAAATGCATATACATCATTTTGTTACATGTATTTGATATAAAATATTGTAGACAAATTTAGTGCCTAAGTAAATTAATTTCCTTTATTAGTGTATAAAATCTCTATATAACTTGTGCAGAGTAAAAGAATTAGTTTATAATATATAAAATCTAAAGCAAAAGTTTATAATATATTAACTGAATTCTACTGCATCTATTGCCAAAAACTGATGTATATAATATTCAATATTTATTTTTTCATAATCGTTGTAGAAGGTACTTTAGAATACATAATTTTATTCACATTTTACATCGGTTTCAATCAAAATCGATGTAGATAATGATTTTCAACATTGATTTTAAAATTGATGTTGAAAAAATGTTTGCTTTCAATGATGATAGTTTTAACATCGATTCTAAGTCGATGTTGAATTTTTTTAAAAATGATGTTAAAGTCTTTTTATATAGTAGTGTTTGGTGTTGAGGTACATACTTTTGACTAGATCACCTTGCAAGGGGCCTAGACTCTTTCCAAAGCATATGAAACTCAATGGTAAAGTCCTTTGGTAAAGGAAATAACTGGGTTTAAATGTATATAAAATTAAAGGAGATAAAATATAAAAATATAAGTTTTCTTTACAATTTTTCGTAAAATAAAAAAATCACTTGATTTTTTTTTTAAATGAGGGAGTATGCTTTCACACCTTGACTATAATGTAGGTCCAACCCCATGCTAATATGTTACCTTGAAGAAGGATCTGAGACCTCCCTTCTGCTCTTCATTTAGACCTAGTCCTCACTTTGAGCCCAGTCAAATGTCACCTTGAACTAGGATTTTAGACCTAATGTTTCTTATCTAGGCTTCAGTCTTAAATCTTGCAGATTCACAACCAAAATGAGCACCAACACGAACATCCATTCTTGTCACTATTTCAAAATTACCACTGCATTCACATGTGATCTTTAGTAATATTTTTTTAACACTTAATAAAAATGTTGCTAAAATCTTTTGGCACCATTTAAAACTATCGTTAAATATAAATAAATGTTATTAATATATTTTTGTGACATTTTATCAAATTGCGAAAACATATTAGTGACATTTGTTTATATTTGATGTCATTTTTTAAATGTTAGGTTAAATTACTCATTTGGTTCTTATAGTTTTACGATTCTTACCTTTTTGGTCCCTATAGTTTGAAAGTGGTATTTTTAGTCTCTATAATTTATATTTTAATTCTCTATTAGTCCCTATAGTTTTAAAAGTGAGTTTTTTAATCCTTATAATTTTTATTTTAATTCTCTTTTAGTCCATATAATTTGAAAGTAATCTTTTTAGTCCCTATATTTTATATTTTAATTTTATTTTAGTTCTTACTATCAAAATATGAGTAATATTATCAATTATAATTAACTACAAAAATTTATCAAAATTTTGTAATAACATTTTAACTAAGTGTTATAGACAAAAAATGTGATTAAAGGTGACGTGTAATGTGTAGTGGGTGGTAGTGTACCTCATAATCTACCCACTAGTTTCTATAATATTTTTTGGTATTAGATATAATTCCTATAACTATGAATTATAAAGTATTTTAAATATTTATTTATTAAGTAAAATTTTAATTATTTTTAATATTAAATGTAAGCTTGTGTGACACTGAATTGAATAACCAAACGCAATCAATAAAATAATAAGCACAAAGGATATCAAATAATTTAGTGAAAATTTTCTCTGAGTTATGTTTAAATGACTAACATGGTTCAATTCTTGATTCGTGCAAGAAAAAATATCTCTGGGAGAGGTTAACCCTTTAAATAACTCTTAGTATCTCGGGAGATTTGTTCTTGATTTTTTTGCTGAGAAGACCTTGTTGGTAAACAATCTTGAACTCTATCAGTTTGGAAGCCAACTCCAAAAATTACAATAACCCTACTTTGGGTTATGTTTTCATCATGAACAATCGGAGGTTCATAGAACAAGAGGAAAAACTGAATCGACTGGGACCTATTTTTGGCAATGATTGGCACAAAAAAAAAAAAAAAACACAACAAAATTCCAACAAAATCTTGAACTCTATCAGAGAAGCTCATGAAAAGATTGTGGACTTTTTGATGCTGGACATCAATGATTCGGAGCTTAATGTTGCGGCCGAGTTGATGAATGACAGACTCCATTGGTTCAATGAACACTTCGATGAGACGTGCAACATTCAGTTAGCATGGTCAGTCTGTGATGAGGAGTTAAGAGAACAAATAGTAAAATCCATAGAAAACGTCTTGTTGCCAGCATATGGAAACTTCTTTGAAAAGTTTCAGGAATTTCTTGGAAAGCATGTTTATGAGTACATCAAGTATGGAATGTTTGAGATTCAAGATCGACTCAACAATTTGTTTCTTGTAAGGAAGCAGATGAGTCTGATGCCGGAAGAGAAGGAAAGTCTACACAAGTTAGCGTAGATTTAGAAAACAAAAACTTTATTATCACAAAGTTCTAAAGGAATTGTGCCCAGGTGATGTATACAAGTGTATGTTTCAATACAAAATCACAAACATCTGTTTCCTTATTATTTTGTTTCCATGTTTAAGATTGACTTGGCTCAAATTCAAGTTTGGGTAGATTTCCATAATTCTATGCCAGAAGAGAAAGAAATGATATTTAAGTTTAGATAGATTTAGAATACAGGCTTGACTCAAATTCAAGTCCAAGTAGTAACAGGGAATAAATCTTTTGTTTTGTTAACAGATGGTTATGACGGCAAAGAAATAAAATCACACATCACTAACAAGCCCCTCTCCTTACAACATTTAGTCTAACAAGTCAATACAAAGTTTCTTTGGTACACATGAAAGTGAGGCAGAGTTATAGACCACAACATCTTGGTTTATTTGGAAGTGAAGATACAAGGCTTTTTTATCCTGAGTCCTGACTACTTAAGAGTTAAGACCTATTGATCCAATCAGATAATTGACTACAAGATGGAAATTTTTCCCTTTAGACGGCACTGCACTGATAATTCAGTCATTTGGTGCGATTAATCTAATGACTGCCTCTTTGAGTGAATGAGTTAAAATAACCAGTTTGTGTAAGGAACATATTAATTGGCAGGATTGACCAGGAACTTAGGTGACACTTCTTCATTTGTATCTATAATTGATAGTTGATTATTGAAATAATATTTTTTTTCACAACAAATATAATAGTTTAAAGAATATTGACTAGTAAAGAATGTGCTTAATGCCTCTCTCTCTTTTATTTTTTTGATGGATGCTTAATGTCTCTTCTAAAGTCTAAAAGATGGACTCTACGTAATTTAAAGGGTAAAGATACAAGTATTAAACAGTAACACTGAGATTTTGGATTAAAAAAATACAAAAAAAAAAACACTGACTTTGGTAAAATGTATACACGTGCAAACACAAATCATAAATTTTTTAAAAATCATTTTTTTTAATCAACCGTGTTACTCAATTTAAAGTAGTCTAGGTCGTTTAACTGTTGTAAATATACCATTTCCCCCCGCTGAATATGAATGAAATGCTAGTAGTAGATTAATACTCTGTTTATTCCATTAGATCATACTAATGAGTGTCTAAGAATTCATATTGAAAAATAGAAAATTGAAACACATCTAATAAAATAATAAGGGTTTGATTGATATTTTGGTTCTCACCATTACATTTTCAACTGCATGCTTTTAGCAAATCTTGATATGTAGATAGCTTAACTAGCTAGCTAAATCACTTCAAATAACAGTTTCATTTTTGGTATTATGAAGTTGACGAACTATTCATATTTTGGGATAAATTGATGATTGTATTATTACCTCTATTGTTGGTCCAAATTCATCTTATGCAATTATTGATATGATTTCAATTAAATTACCTTATGCAACCGTGTTTTTCATAATTATTTTATTTTAATTATAATATTTTTAACATTTTTTTTTCATATGAATTATATATATAATGGAATGTGAAAGACTAAAAGAATTG
The DNA here is from genome assembly GCF_000004515.6 of Glycine max. Classification (NCBI taxonomy): domain Eukaryota; kingdom Viridiplantae; phylum Streptophyta; class Magnoliopsida; order Fabales; family Fabaceae; genus Glycine; species Glycine max. Next base: position 47,285,073 of record NC_038250.2, read on the forward strand.
TTTATAGCGGGTCCTCTTTGGTGCAAAGTGAGCAATAGAGAAGAGAATTACAAAAATGGAAATATAGGATTTTTTTTTACGGTAGAAATATAGGATTATAAATGATAGATAAGAGGTAAAATTAATAAAAAAAATATGAACCAAATTTATCTATCGCATTTGTTATTATTGTAGATGATAGAAGATTATCCAAAATGATTTATGCATGGTTAACTATGTTTGAGATTCATTATTGGCAAGCTAGGGCAGGTGCCTGATTCTGTGACCACTCCTCTGTTAGTTCATGTGCCAGATTTTGGGACCTCTCCTCTGTTAGCTCACAAGAGGTACTTCTGGAGTATTAAGGATGTAGTTGTTTTACGATTAAAAATCTGTTCCCAAAAATATAAATATGGGAATTTAATATTTTTTATGTTTGTTACAAGTTTTAAAATTTATTTTTAAGTATTGTTGATTCTGGAAGGTTGAAATGTTGTAGTTTCCTTTTTTTTTTATTATGTTTTTTAATACTTTTATTCTCATGGGAAAGGATGAGAATATGATATTTTCATAAAAATATGAAAAAACCTGAAAGACTGAAATGTTGCAGTTTCCTTTTTTTATTATGTTTTTTAACACTTTTATTCTCATTAAGAGGTCCATAAAAATATAGGAAGTCAGACTCAGAAATCACATGTAACTTCTCTTTTACTTTTTATTTACTTATTTTTAATTTTTTTTTTAAAATAATCCTAAAAATATTAAAATGTAACTAAACATGTTTTTTTTTAATATATCCAGAAAACAATATTCCTAGTTATCTTCATATTCAATAAAAATATGATTTCCTGTGAATCAAATGTCTTCTAAGTGTTTATGGTGGGAACCAAAATGCTTTCATAGTTCATCCGCCACCACTTCCACACTGCCATATTAGCTTTCATAGAACATCTTTTGGCATATGCAAATTGAACCTGCCATTGTTTAGCACGAAAACAGATATCAAGAAGGGTCTCAACTCTCAAGGAAGGCTTCAAAAAAGAAACATCTTACTCATAATACTTTATTTCAAGCATTTAATACCATTACACAAAAAATAAACGCCATAGATTATTTTAATACCTAGTTTTTGTACTTATATAAGATAAAGTTTGCAAGTTGATTTTAATCTAAAGTGGTTAAAAAAGTATTCTGATTGGATTTTCCTATTAAAAAAACCCTGCGATATTTCACACTGAAAACGACTGAACAACGTCCTGAAAAGTGTGATTAAAGCAAAGAGAACTAACGACACGAAGAACGGCAAGATTAATCAAAAGATTCATAGACCAATTGGGTTCCGAAAGAAGATAATTTTTGTTTTTTTATTTTTTTATTTTTGCTGATGATCCGAGAGAGAAGATAAATACTAAATCTAAACAGTAACAAAAAAGATAAAATTAGTGACCCAAAAAATCCAACTTAAGAAATAGAATTATGCATCACATCGATATTTACCAGTCGTTCCCCATTTTTTTCTATTTTTGCATTAAAAAGTGGAGTCAAAGGTCAAAAGACTTAATAGCAAGGTTGGAAATTGGAATTATCAAGTACTAAAATCAACGAATAAAAACATAAAAGCAATAGAAAAAAACAAAGCTACCACCAATCAAAGAAACCGCAACCCACGTTCACTCTCTTCTTCTCTGGTCTCTGCTCTCTATTTCCGCGTTGTCTCCGTTTTCCACTTTTGCCCTCAACTTATTCAACAAAGCGCGTCTCCCAAGGGGCATAACGGTCATTCCACACTTCTCTGCCCCTCTTCTTTTCCTTCCGTGCAAGTGATGAAATTGAAGCAAACTAACTTGAGCTGAGAAATGTCCGAAAACGGAGAAGAGAAATTACTCGCTGTGGCGCGGCACATAGCCAAAACGCTGGGCCACAACAACACCATGTCTGATGACATATTCCAAATACTATCGAACTTCGATGGAAGATTCTCGAGAGAGAATCTTTCTGAGAAGGGCGCAGATGTGGATCCCAGAGGCTGCGCCGCACTGGATCATTCCCTCAAATCCCTAGACCGCCGGATCTCTCCCTACGTCTCCTCCGACCGCACAATCTGGGCCGACGCCGCCGATTCTGCTGCCTTCCTCGACGCCGTGGACGAGCTCGTCGCCGTCGTCGCCGAGTGGAACCACCTCGCCTCCGACAAGTCCGTCGCCGCCTGCCTCGTCCGCGCCGAGGACATGCTCCAGCACGCCATGTTCCGCCTCGAGGACGAGTTCCGCTCGCTCATGGAGCGCGGCGGCGAGGCCTTCGACCTCACTCGGAGCCACCGGAAAGGCGACTCAGCGGGGAATTTGCCGTTCGAGTCAGACGAAGACGTCGACGAAGAAGAAGAAGAAGCGCGGAACGTTGGAATAGGAGGAGGAGACGAGGAGGAGCAGATTCCGGTGGCGCTGCCGGTCACGGACTTCGACATCGTCATCGACGCACTGCCGTCGGGGACGATCAACGACCTGCACGAGATCACGAAGCGAATGGTGGCAGGAGGCTTCGGGAAGGAGTGCTCGCATGTGTACAGCAGTTGCCGGAGGGAGTTCTTGGAAGAAAGCGTGTCGAGATTAGGGTTACAGAAGCTCAGCATCGAGGAGGTTCACAAGATGACGTGGCAGGACCTCGAAGACGAGATTGAGAAATGGATTAAAGCCTCCAACGTCGCTCTCAAGATCCTCTTCCCCAGCGAGCGCCGTCTCTGCGACCGCGTCTTCTTCGGATTCGCCTCCGCCGCGGACTTCTCTTTCATGGAGGTCTGCCGCGGATCGGCGATTCAGCTGCTGAATTTCGCCGACGCCGTCGCGATCGGGAGCCGGTCGCCGGAAAGGCTGTTCCGAATCCTCGACGTGTTCGAGACGCTGCGTGACCTATTTCCGGAGTTCGAGGCTCTGTTTTCTGATCAGTTTAGTGTGTCGCTCAGGAATGAAGCGATTACGATTTGGAAGAGGTTGGGGGAAGCGATTAGGGGAATTTTTATGGAGCTGGAGAATTTGATTCGCCGGGACCCGGCAAAGATTGCAGTTCCTGGTGGCGGACTTCATCCGATCACTCGCTATGTGATGAACTACCTCCGTGCCGCATGTCGGTCACGGCAGAGCTTGGAGCAGGTTTTTGAAGACTATGGCTTGAAAGAGTACCCAAAGCTTGATGATAGGGTTCCTTCCTCTTCTTCTCTGTCAGTGCAAATGGATTGGATTATGGAACTGTTGGAGAGCAATTTGGAAGCAAAGTCCAAAATTTACAAGGACCCTGCTTTGTGTTATATTTTCTTGATGAACAATGGGAGGTACATTGTTCAGAAGACCAAAGATAGTGAATTGGGAACCCTCTTGGGAGAAGATTGGATCAGAAAACACGCTGCAAAAGTTAGGCAATTCCATGTGCACTATCAAAGAAGCTCGTGGAATAAGCTATTAGGGATTCTGAAGTTGGATAGTAATGGGTCAATGCCCCATATTAACTTGGCAAAGTCAATGAAGGAGAAACTCAAGTCGTTTAACACAGTTTTTGAGGAGATATGCAAGGAACAGTCTTCATGGTTTGTCTTTGATGAGCAGCTTAGGGAAGAAATAAGAATTTCGCTTGAGAAAATCTTGCTTCCTGCGTATGTAAACTTTGTTGCAAGGTTTCAGAGTGTTCCTGAGCTTGGAAAGCATGCTGATAAGTATATTAAGTATGGAACGGAGGAAATTCAAGCAAGACTCAATGGTTTGTTTCAGGGAAGCAGTGGATCAACTGGTAGCCGAAAGTGAAGGTGAAGCTGCTACTAGTTCTTCTTGTGTATTTGTAGTGTAATTAAAATTAAAATACAATGTTTTGATTATCACAAAATTGTAGTCTTGTAGTCGTGTACTATAAATACTACTGTATGTTATTCTTCTTAGCATCATAGTGGAGGATTGAAAAAGGATTTTCAAGTAAGAGCTACGAGTTACAAAATTAACCTTTGTGTTGTAACATTTGAGGTGGTTCTTATATTGGTCATTGGTTTCATCAACTCTTTTCTTGTGCAGGGCTTAGAATAGTATAGTATCAGTATGTATTTTACTGAATCAAGCAATTTTGTATGTTATATCATTTATGTACGTTTTTTGGGTTTCCTTGAGTAGATTTGCTTGGTTCTATTCCAAAAAGTTTAACAAATACTTCGACGATTTACAAATAGTTCATGTACGAATATTTTAACCTTATTGGTCCTAAAAAACTGAATCCGTTCTTTAGTCCCTTAAGGATCAGAATATTCCTCCAAAGTATATTAGAGTTTTACGAGTTCTTATTTTTATTAGTTCATGAAAGATGTTTGATATGCAGGACAAGTTAAGAGTTAATTGGTTGTTCTAACTACTAATTAGTAATTAGAGAGATTCTGTGTCGATGGAATTTGATTGAGCCAATCAACGATATTTTTGCTTTTGTTTTACTCTAGTTAAAGGAGATAAAGCGCAATGTACTGTTTATTTCAAGTAGTGGTTTATGTGCAGTGTAGCATTAACCTTCCCCCGTGTTTGGAGCGATCTTCTTCCTATCTTTATACCAAATATTAATTCTGAAGTGAGAACACGAAACCCCATAGCTGATTTCTAATTACCATCAGCCTAAATCTCTAATCTATAGTGTTAACTGATTCTATTATTTAACATATTTCACTGCAATCGAAATTTTGAAAATGTCCTAAAAGTTGGAGACGAAAATGACCACACACCTAAAGCTTTTTCATTACCTGAATCGTAGCCAGCTTTGTCTAAACTCTGAATTCGTTAAAGTCATGCATTGCTGTTAACAATTCGTAGCATTTATTTACGGAGTAGCAAAAAGAAAATATCAAAGTAGACAGCCACTTGCCAACTAAATTTTGAGATATTTAGGATTAGGATTGTTTTTCTAAACTAGATTTTTTTTTAACTTGGGGTTTATCATGTGCAAAACAATTTTGTTGATAGGCGAGAAACAATTATCATACTAAATTTAAGATTAAACATAATATCCAAAATGCTGTGAAGACAATTATGTAAACAAGGTTTCAATATAATTAAGGGGTAAAAACATATAAGAAAATGTGTAAACGAGGATATTCCCTTTATATATAGATATAGTTAAACAAGACATTAGCTTGTCCAACTTTGCCAGTAAATGTATGTAAGGTCATCTTAGGGGTCATCTTAGGAGTCCTGGCTCTGGAAGAGGGCATCTTGTATGCTTGGAGGTAAGTAAAACCTGATCTAACTAATTTAGAGTTCGGACGGGATATGTTGCTAAAGTCTAATAAAAAATTATTTTTGTCAATGATCGAATTCGAATAATATTTAAACGATTTCAATTTTAAATTCAACACATTAATTATTTGTGTTCAATCACTTGATACACTGTACTTCTGTGATTGAATTATAGTTCCACGACACCACAATAACAATAAAAGTCTAAGCTACCTCAAAATAAATCATACTAGATTATTATTGCTGAATTGATCATAATTCAATAACTATTTTTAAATAAATTCAAGATATTTTTATTTTAGATCCCCAAAAAGAGTCAAATTTGATTTAATTATGAAGCTTGATACCCTCCATTTTTTTGTTATGAAAATAGCTAAATGTGTGTGTACTAAAATTCATGTTCTACAATATTATGTGTCGATTTGGTGAAATCTATTAGTTATGACAAATCATTAATTATGGAATGACAAATCATCATGCACTTCAAGTAGGGTGGGAATAGGCCACACCAGGTTTTAAAAGACATGAGCCTAGCCTACGATGAATTTTTGAGGTTTGAGTCTGGCCTATAGCCTATCAAAGGTTTTTATTTTGGCTCGGCCTGACATTTTTAAAAGCCTAGCCGGGCTTGATAGCCTTTTTAAAGGGGCACATGAGTCACACCTAAATTGTAATTAAAGTCTTACTTGATTATAGAAATGGAAGTTATAGAGCAGTAATGTGTAATCAAAGTCCGTTAGTTTTAAAAAAAATAATTAATTGTACCCAAAAAATAATATAAGTATAAATTGGTACAAAATATATATATATATATATGTCGGCCTATCAGGCTTATAAGGCTTTTTAATAAGCCTAAGCCTGGTCTATTTAATTTAATAGGCTTTTAAAAAAGTCTGAGTCTAACCTTTTAATTAAATAAGTCAGTCCAGGTCAGACTTTATGTAGGCCAGGTCATAGGTCCCTGTAAGCCGACCTGGCCTATTCCCACCCGTAACTTCAAGCATGGTTTGAGTTTCGATCCTTGGGTTTGTGCATATGAAATAACATTTATTGGAAGATGTCAATCCTTGAATATCAATACCTCAAAGGATCAATCAAGAGATACCTTGTGTTTAGCCAAAAATAAAATAATTTAAAAATATGAAAAAAATGCAAGGCATGTATGAAAGGCAAAAAAATATAACATTTTTTTTCTAATGTGTGCAACATTACACAAAATAAGACTAATTAATTATCTAATTTTACCTAATTCAGATGAACACTTATCACTAATGATTCTTTCAAATTTATTATTATTTTTTCTTTATTTAGATTAATAGTTTCACTTTCAATCAAAATAATAAATATTTCTCTCATTTAATCAATAGATTCATTTCCTATAATATTTTTATCTCCAAATAAAATAACTTATCTCTTTCGAAAAAGATAAAAATAATATTTAAAAGACATTACTATATTCATTTTTTAAACGACCATAATTAGATTCATCGATTTTTCATTTCCTGATATTTTTCCTAAAAAAAAAGCAGTTTTCTTTCTTATTTATTAAATAAATTCAATTCCTTTAGAAAAAACAATAATTTTTATAATACCTCTCCCTCCAATAAATAATAATAACTATTCTCCTTCTTCCGTCAAAAATATCAATTCTCCTTCTATTTCTATTCAACGTAACATTATGTTGTTGTTCTATAGTCAACTTTTGAATCTCATAACCTCTTTAAAGTGTCATAAAAATCTTGCATAGAAAATATATGTTGGACAATAGTAGATAGGCAAAAAAGCTATTGTTCTTTTTATATCTTTTAAAATAAATGAAATTGATGAATATAATTATGGTGTTTAAATATTATTTGGATTTTTTTAGGGAAAAATATTTTAGGAAATGAATCTATTTAATAACTGAGAGAGATTGATAACTGCTAAATAATAGTGAATTAATAGTGGAAAATCGGTCTAAAATTAACTTAGAATTAATTATTTAGCAATTATTTATGCTTTAATTTAGAAAGATTTAATTAAATTCGAATTTTGATTGCAGATGTGAAAAAGGGAGGTACAACAAGCAAAAATGAGCAGAAATAAAGGAAAAAAAAAGAAAATCAAAAGAAGCCCAAGTCCAGCAAGGCGCTAAGCGCAGGACGCGCCCAACGCGCAAGAAGGCAAGGCGCTAAGCGCGACACACTTCCTGATAGCTCAGTTTTCAAACCTCTGGCACTCAGTTCTCTCCTTTTTCTTCCCTTTTCTTATATTCTTATTATCTTTCTTTCACCCCCTTCTCATTGTAAAACCCTCATAACTATGAGTGGTTAATCCCCTAGCTAGGGCCTGGCAGGCCTAAAAAGCTAATGATGTATGGAGCATTTCAAGAGTTATCAATAAAAAGAGGAATTCCCTCCAGGTTCTTTATTTATTTACCGTTCTTTCTTTTTACATCCTGTATCTCGGAACTTGCTTTCTGTTAGGGTTTAGTTCACTAGGGAGAGGGTAAAGCCTAATTAGGGGTAAAGAATAAATACTTGAATCTATTTTAAGGGTTAGGCCACTTGGGAGAGGGTAACGCTTAAGAGAACACTAAAAGGAGAAAATTATCGGGTTATCTTTTAGAGGGTTTTTCCTTCCAGTTTCTTTTATCTGCTTTTCTTTCTTGCTTATTCTGCATCTCGGACTTTGTTTTCTGTTAGTCTTTAGGCCCCTCGGGAGAGGGTAAAGCCTAATTAGGGATAAGGAATGAATGCGTGAATCGGTTTTAAGGGTTAGGCCACTCGGGAGAGGGTAACGCTTAATAGAACAATAAAAGAAAGAAATCATTGGGTTAGCATGACTTAATGCCTCAATGCCCATGCTTTAGTATAATGTAAACTTAATGCATCTTAGTTATTGAGTCTTCGCACCGGCCATTTGGAAGATAGGTGATTAAGGTAGACTTGTCATCATGAGGCATCAGGGACAAGTAGATGGATAGATGTGGGGCAAAATTAGTTTATTGGTATTGATAACAGACAAATCCATAATTCATATATCTAGGCTAATTAAACTTGTCAGGTTTTAGCGATTTTATTATATAGATTTTATTTCCTATTTTTATTGTTGGTTTTTCTTAGAAGTAGTTATTTCTTATTTTACTGTTGAGTTTTAGGAGTAAGCATTTAGATTTAGTAGATTTAGATTTTATTTATTTGAATTTCGTAGAAGTAGTTATCTTTATCGCAATTTAAATCTTCTAATTTTATCCATTAATCTTATCTTATCTATTATCTTTATCTTTTATTTTAAATTTTAAATTTCTTAGATTTAGATTGTCTTGAATTTTATACACGAATTTTACAACTTGCAAACTGAAGAGTACTTCACATAAGTGCAACAAAATTCCTGTGGTAACAGAGATCTTTATTATTTTTGATTGAAAGTGAATCTATTAAACTAAATAAGGAAATGATACTAATTAATTTGAAAGAATCATTAGTAAATATTTATCTGAATTAGGTAAAATTAGATCATTAATTAATCAATATAAGTAGTTAAGAAACTTAACTACTTGTATGCAGTGAATACTAATTACATCTACAAAATTAGCAAGTGAACTTGCTTAATTTGCATTTCAACTTTTTCCTTTCATGAAACTTGTCTTGTAATGCGAGAGTTGACACTTTGGTGTGGTAGTTGACTCTTCAGTGTGGATGAGTTGCATTATTAGACTTATGGTTCCTTTGGTGGAAATTTCATACTTGTTATCCGAGACCAGGTTTTTTTTTATCCCTTTTCTAGAAATTTCATCTGAAGAAACGGATGGGCTTCTCATCCTTCTGGAAAATGCTTTCTCTATAATCTCCATATATCTGTCTGTGAAAGTAATTCTCTATACCCATTTCAGATAGAACATGAATTCTTTGACCACACAAATCGTGACATGGCTGAAGCAGGTAGCAGTATGGAAATTTGTTGTTTTTGTTTCAACTGTTGTTGGACTTGTTTGTTATGCTCTCAGCTCCTCCTTCAGCTGTCTATTTGGAGAATGGAGCATGTTGAAGATCTTCATCTTCCTTTGGAGTCTGTTTCCAAAGGTATGTCAACACTCAACTAGTCTCCTATTCAAAGCTCTTTCAGCATTCTTGGTTTTGACCATCACATCTGTGTATTCCTATTTCGCTGATAAAGCTGTGAATGGAAAACCATAGACACCACATCATACGAGAATCTTCGAGTCCAAGATGATTCTGTAGTGATTGATGTCAACAATGCTAGGATGATGCAACAACTAATGACTTGTATCAGTGCGCTTCAGCGTGGAAACTCAAATCTCACCAACATACTTTTTGAGTACCTTGATGATAAATCTGAAGTAGCAGGTATTGACCATAACCCATTTGTTAAGGTAATTGTTCGGCCAGATGTCAAGGAGAATCCAATGACCTGTTGTGTCATGGACTACTTGGAGCTAATTTTAGAACAATTCGTATGTTTGCTGATAGAACAGGTACAACTTCTTCGATTTCTAATTGTAAAATTGGATCCTTCTGATTTTCAAAAGTAACAATTTTGATGCCTTCGTCCATTTGCCCGAGTTGATCGTTACCTAATAACATTGACCAATCTAATTGTTATGTGGCGCAATGATTTATTGGTTATTAGTGAATAATTGGGATTATTAGTTTGATTTTGTTAATAGTAAATTAATTAAAATACTTTTATAACAGATTTGAGAAGCCTCACTGGATCATCTTTGTGTGAATCCGCATAGATTTGTACAAGATCAATAAGGTGCTCCAGATAGATTTGAACAAGACCATATATACCCTTTGCAATCAACAGTCGGTTGCAAAACATCACTATCACAATTTAATGGCTTCAATCCACAATTAAGTGCAATGCCATTGCTGCTTTCAGTAAGATTTTTTCACTCCAATTCCTTCTCAAATTCCAAGTAACAGCATTCTAATAGAAACTCGGTGTTACGAACATAACAAATATGTCTTATCACTATAGGCCAGTTGGTCCAAGTGACACAAGGACACAAGAAATGAGTGTTGGGCCCCATAAAAAGAGACCCAAGCTTGAGAAGACTACTTCAGTGTGGCCGAAGGACTACGTTGGACACTAGCTCTACCATTTAGTTTTAAGAGTAATTACTTTTATCACCTAAAATTGATCATTTTCATATTGTTATTAGAATCTGAGTTCTGTTTGAATTTATTACTCGTATCCTCAGGTTGTTAGGGGAAAAATCTATCCTATATGTATCCAAGCACGGAATGAAAGAAGGCAGAGAAATCATTACTCAGAAATTCCCTTTTCAGTCTCTTTGCTATTTTGGAGTTACTCTTACTTGAAACAAGTCCTCATTCCTTTACTCCTCTCTATCACTCGGCCAGAAAAACAGAAAAATAATAAAATAAAGAACAGAGAGAAAAGAGATGAAGCTGAATTAATATGATTGCAGAAGCATAAGGGAAGATAAAGAACAGAAAAGTACAAATATGTGTGGCAATAAGATTAGAAAGATTAGAAAGACTATAACAAAAGGAATGAGGACTCTTATGAAAACTCAGCAATGTCACAACACGTGTGGCAATAAGATTAGAAAGATACAGAATGATAAGAACCACTACACGTTATCATGATGGATTTAGTAAGACTATAACAAAACTCAGCAATGTCAGACAAAAGGACAAACCCACTTGCATTGCCATTATTCCAGCAGTTATGAGAAGCACTAAATGATTATGAGCTTAAAACCTTTCATCAACACAACTTTTTGGAGTTTGTCAGCCAAGTATTCCGGGGGAGACTTAATATGCACTAGTAGTAACATAGTCACTGACCAGAGTTGTTGAGGAAGAAACAAGTCAGGTCATTGGATAATGAACATATGTCGAAGTTGGGGCATTGCATCTTTCTCTAATCTCCAATATTTGACTCTTATTCCTCTTATATGAAACACTTGGAGTTGCAGGAAGTTTCCCTTGCAGAAAACCATATTAAGCACAACATAATCGTGTTTTGCAATTAGTTTCATATAATTAGCTTATAATATTTTTCTTAGTCATTTGAATAATTAGCTTCAACAATTAGACGTGCTAAATGAATTTATTTATTTTTTCTTTTTCTTTTGAGTGGATGTGAAGGAATATGGTTAATTTCCGATGGCTATGACGACTATGATAAAGTTAATTACTTGTAGGATCACTTTTGTAGTGTAGTAATAATATGTTGTGAGGAATGGTTAGTAATTTAAAATTAGATACAGTTAAGCTATATATACACATAAGTTTTTCATGAAAACTTTTTAAAAATATTCTTAAAAAATACCATTATACATTAATGTTAGTTTTTAACAATATATATCAAACATAAGTTTTTTAACATATGGTTTCCAACAAACTAAAAACTTTTGTTTTACATGATGCCCCCTTAATTTAATATATTATTCACAAAAAGAAAAAAATACTTTAGGTAATATAAATCTGTAATCATGAGACACAACTCCATACACGGCAAGGAAGCAACATCCATTCTCAATTTGAATTTCCTGCTATTTCAAATTGGAAATTTATTTGGACAAAGAAAATGGAAATGTAAATATTGTACAGACCCACTTAGCTCCAACGGTTGTGAAGCATTAGAGACTATGAGCTTACAGCCATTCCTGGGCTCCAAATCTTTTAGACTGTTAGCCAATTCTTTGGGGGGCCACAAAACATGCACCAGTCGTAAGGCAGTCAATGACCAAAGTTCTTCTGGAAGCTCAGACAATCTATAACATTTATCAATGACCAGATGTCGAAGTCGAGGCATTGCATGTTTCTCTAATCTCCATTGTTTTACATGTATTTGCCTCATATGAAGCAATTGAAGTTGCGGGAACTCTCCCCTGCCAATATCAAGAAGAATATCACGGATGTTTGGAGTTAGTTTCAAGATTTGAAGGTTGGGAAGTCGTCCTAGTGTCTTCAAGAAAGGTTGGGGATCAAGGAATGCAGCTAGATCCAAGGTTATCTTGGTAAGATTTGATGGATACGCATTGGTGTCTGATGGAAGTTCAAAACCGCGAATTACTTTTAGGCTATGAAGATTGCTGAGGCGCTCTAGACTTGATAACATACATGATTCATTAGGAAGGCGCAAAGCTAATTTTCGCAACCTAGGAAATATGCCACTGTTCAACAGGGAAATAATTTGTTGTGGATGCTTACCTGATAACAAAAGGGTTTGGAGATTCTCCATTCTATTTGCTTTTGGCATGAGGACTGGTAACTTCCCATCCCCACTCAAATAAAGATGTCTCAGTCGCTTCAACGTCCAAATTTTACTGGATACTGTCCCACGATATCTTACATGCAGTGTTTCTAGATTCCAAAGGCTGCATACACAATCTGGAAGGTGCTTCACTTTTATTCTCAAGTATCTTAGATGGATCATCCTCTTCAAATCTCTGGGGACTGAATAAGACGAAAACCCATGAAACATATCACAATCAAGCACACGGGCCAACTTGAAGTTTTTCAAAACAGGAACTAGGTCCGCTCTATCACTACCAAAGATGAACATAGAACGAGTGCATGATTTGTTAAATGTGTTTGCAGCGACATCCGAGTCTCGTTTCAAGTGGATGGACATTCTACGGGGATTGGTATTACTGACGGTATCAATGGTGGAGTTTGTGCAAACCTCCAGAAACTTATCAGACTTGCTTTCTGACATGCAAAGATCACGTAGAAGATCATGAATCCGACATGTCTTGACACCCCCTTCACTCCTCCTTTTTGCCACTTGCACCAAGCTGCGATCCACTAGCTCATCCAAGTAAAAGTCAGCTACATCTTCCAGTTCTGTTGTTGTATCTGCAATTCCAGTTTTTTGTGGTTGTATGAACCCTTCTGCGATCCAATATTTGATCAATTGCCTTGCACTGATCTCATAGTCTTCTGGATAGATTCCAAAATACAGAAAGCAAGGCTTTAATCTTCCAGGCAAGTTGTTATAGCTAAGCTTCAGTATATCCATCACTCCAGTCTTATCCTCTGTAAGATGCCAACTCACTTCCTTGATTCTTGACCACTCTCTTTGTGACTTCTCCTTCTTGGCAACGAGTCCTGCTAAAACAACAATGGCAAGTGGTAAACCCCCACAAATTTTCACAATGGATCTACCCAGAGGCTCTAAATCAGACGGGCATTCTTCCCCTCTAAAAATCTTCTTTGTGAAGAGTTCCCAGCTTTCATCTTCATTGAGGATGGGAAGGTAGTAGGGAGACGCAGTTCCAGCATAGTGTGCCACCTCTTTGTTGCGACTTGTTATGAGAATTCTACTACCTGTTTGGTCATCTGGAAAGGCTCCTTTAACCTCATCCCATACTTGGGTTTCCCAGATGTCATCAAGCACTACCAGATACTTCTTCCCTTTCAACCATTCTGCTACCTTCTTCTTCAGTTCTACCTCACTTAATTCTTCAGATGTGGATGACATTGAACATTTGAGAAGGCTGAGAAGAAATTCCTTGGGTCTGTAATCATTGGACACAGAAACCCATGCAAGGCAAGGAAACCGCAGCTGCACTTGATTGTTGTTATAGATCTTACGGGCAAGAGTGGTCTTACCCAATCCTCCCATTCCAATTATGGAAACAACTTTAAGACGTGACTCACTTTCCATGAGTTCCTGAATTACATGGCTTGAGTCATGCACTAAGCCCACTACATCTTCTTCCTCCACCTCCCTCCTTCTTTTGAGGAGTGATTCTGCTTCTGCAGCAGCTTCTTCGCTTCGGAATTCACCTTCTCCAATGCCATATCTGTCCCTGTTCTTATAGATCTCATCGATCCGATTCCTGATCTTCTCTATGTCAGAGTTGACTTGGTGAAGCACCATGACATGTTCTTTGAGGTGGAATAACTTGCTCAGTTTGCTTCTCTGTTTTTGTTTGGCAATGTTGGAAACGTAGGTGTCAACCACATCTTCAGCTTTGTGGGCAACATCTCTGATTTGGCTCACCACTTCTTTCACCATCTCATGACTGCGCTTGCCCTCAGAATTCTTGAGGAAGATGTCTATAAACTTGAGCTCATTGCACAGAGAATTGATTTTGTCCTCCACGCCAGAAAGCAACTTGTGCTCATCTTCAAGCAGCCGAGACAAGTTATCTAACACAAAAGCAACAACACTATCAGCCATTTCTGTGAAACAGGAAATCTTGCGTGAAAACTCTAGAGAGTTTGTGGACAGATAGTATCCGGAGTAGACAAGGAACAATGACAAGTGGACACCAATACAAGAAAAGGACGCGAATATTCGTGGACCCGCGTTTCTATCGACCTTTTTAATCACTTTCCAACGTGAATAGTGCCACATACATACTAGCTGCGTTGATAACGGAGATTAAAACTTAACTTATACGTGTGTACAGAACTTAAAATTTATAACTTTTTTGGTATATGAAAAAATTATAAAGACAACCTTGAAGGCCAAAATGTCAATCAAACCTAACTATTTTAACCTTGTTTAATAAGTGCGTACGGAGAATAAATCCAGTTTGCCTTGAGAGAAAACTTGACTCGAACTCCACTTCATGTCAAGTTTTTCTTTTTTAAGTCCGGTACTCCATGTCAAGTTTTATCATGAAATGAGTAAATTCCTACAATAATTAACACTTCAAAATTTTGGGATCTAAATTCCAAATTTATTTGACATGTTACCATCCTCACTTCGCTCATTCCTTCGTGGGTTAGTACTTAGCACACCTTCCCTTGACAAATAAGCCTTTTTTAAAAAATAATTTATCCTTCTCAAAATTAAGTTAAAATCATGGAATAATAAAATTTAATTCAAAAGGTAAATACAGTTTTACTCGTATAGCTTAAAGACAAATTTCCGTCAGAGTAAATTTTCCACACAAAACCCATAATAGGATCACACAGACAATATCATTAATCCCTGACGGCAACACAACATGGAGGTACAAAAACCTGACACAAAAGTCCATAAGAAATAAATCCAATTCTTTCCAGTTCTCATGTTTTCACAGACTAAATTGGAAACTATAACCTAAGAATGATGCAAATGAAAAACGGCAGATTTCAGAACAGACTATATAATATGAATCTAGAGACTTGGATTTACAAACACTCCAAATCTACCAAATATACAGAGAAGGAAAATGACCTCCAGCAACAACAAAAAAAGAAGCCCGGTACCCCTTTTCCTCCAGATAAGAAATATATATATATATATATATATATATATATATATATATATATATATATAACCCCCCTATTCCCTCAAATGCTGTCGAAGGAAATGAAAGATAAATAGATGCCCCCGTATCAACTTGTGTTTCGTATCTGTTGACTTGAAATCTGAATCAGAATCAAAGAAGAGGCAAACTGCGGCACAATCATCAACCTTACAAAAAGGAAATTTTGTCTTCCATGCCCCAACAGCTCACTCAACCACTGCTCTAGCAGCAGTAGACTGTGAAGCAGATGCTACAATGTCCACAACTTCTTCATTTGACAGAACATCCCAAATCTGCCCCCAAGAATCCAACACTTTAAAATAATTCAATATTCCATCTAAGATTGGTATAAAAAACACAGACTTGGAAGATATGGCCATCTGTTCCTGCTGTGCTTCTTCCGGTGCTCCTAGCTGGTTGATAACTGCTAAATAATTGTATTTTGATGATAGAAAATAAGGCAAAATTGTCTTTAAAAATAATTATTTAGCAGTTATTTGGGCTTAAATATTAAAGAATTGATGTTTTGTTGAATTTTGGCTGCAGATATAAAAACTGGAGGTGTAACAAGCAAAAAGGCTAGAAAAATTGAAGAAAAGAAGAAAATCTGAAGCAGGCCCAGTCCAATACGCACGCTGAGCGCGCGTTACGCGCTAAGCCTGCAACACGCGCGCTAAGCCCGCGATCTAACAGAAGCGTGCGCTAAGCCTGCAACACGCGCGCTAAGCGCGCGATCTACACGCGCTGAGCGAGGGGGTGTCGCGCTGAGCGCGCCTACGAAGGCCCAAAGCCCACTCCAGCAGCTATAAATAGAGAGCCAGTCCAAGGGACAGACACCACGACAGAACCCCCTCTCCTAGGGGTTTCATTTATTCCCTTTCTTTCTTTCACCCCTTTCTCATTGTAAAGCCCTCAATGGCCATGAGTGGCTAAACCCTTAGTTAGGGTCTGGCAGGCCTAGAAGCCAATGTGATGTATGATGTACTCTTCACTATTTATCAATGCAATACCAGGTTTTTCTTTCCTATTTTCTTTTCTGTTTTTACCTTGCATACTCATCTTTATATTCTGTTAGGGGTTAGATGCTCGGGAGAGGGTAACTTCTAAATAAGATTTAAAGAAGATATGCATGCATTAGTTTTAGGGGTTAGACGCTCGGAAGAGGATAACTTCTAATAGAACAAGAAGAAAAGATATCATAATAAAATCATTGCTAGGCATAGAGTGGTTGCATTATGCCCATGCGTCAAAGCAAACATCTAGAATTAGAACTTCATGCATTTTATCTATTGAGTCTTTGCAAAGGCATTTGGGGGATAGATAGGTAAAATAGGCTTGTCATCGTGAGGCATCAGGGGCAAGTAAATGAATAGATGTGGGTGGGATAAAATCACCTGAATTGATAAAGAAAAAATCATAAACTCATACATCCTAGGCAGATAAGGCAAGTCAGTTCCTAACACTATTTTATCTTGAATTTATCTTTTATCTAAATCTTTTTTTTATCTTTTATCTTTTTCTTTATCTTTTAATTTTATCTTTAATTCTTTTATCTTATCTTTTCTTTTCTCTTCTAAGTTTATCTTTAAATATCTTATCTTTTCTTTACTTTATCTTCTATCTTTCTTTATCTTTTATTTTAAATTCTTATCTCTTGCTTTTAAATTGGATTTGCATTAATCTAAGTACAAACAAAGTCCCTGTGGATTCGACACTCGGACTTCCGAGAACTTTACTACTTGTAACGATTTGGTACACTTGCCAATGAGTTAACAAGTTTTTGGCGCCGTTGCCGGGGACTTTGTTTTTCGTACTTGATTAATTGCATATTCCAATTTGTAAGCAATTAGTTTTCACTCTCTATTTTTATTTTTATTTTGTTTTTTGTTTTTTTATCTATTATTTATTTTAGCTGTTTTATTTTATTATTCAATTTTTTTCTCTTTACTCATTCTTACTTTATTCTTCTTTTTTTTTTTATAAAAAAATAATAAAAAAATTTAAAAAAAAAAATTTATTTATTCTGTGATAACGTGCACGGTAGTTATTTCTTTTGTTAACAGTGCACACTCCTTCTTCGAAGAACGCATCATGGCAGAAAATCGTCCACAGAGAATGACGCTAGAGGATTACTCTAGCCCTATTATACCTCAGTACTTCACCAGCATAGCTAGACCAGAGGTGCAGACGGCCAACTTCTCATATCCATATTCCTTGATCCAACTGATTCAAGGGAATCTATTTTACGGCCTACCAACTGAAGATCCATACGCACACCTGGCCACATACGTCGACATTTGCAACACGGTGAAGATAGTAGGAGTGCCTGAAGATGCCATCCACCTTGACTTATTTTGTTTTTCCTTGGCCGGTGAAGCAAGAACATGGCTTCGCTCGTTTAAGGGGAATAGCCTGTGGACATGGAACGAGGTGGTGGAGAAGTTCTTGAAGAAATATTTCCCAGAGTCCAAGACCATTGAGGGAAAGGTTGAAATCTCATCCTTCCACCAACACCCTCATGAATCATTGAGTGAAGCCCTTGATCGCTTTCATGGGTTACTTTGGAAGACTCCTACACATGGGTTTAGCGAGCCAGTCCAGCTCAACATCTTTATTGATGGCTTGCAACCCCATTCCAAGCAGCTCCTTGACGCCTCAGCCGGTGGGAAGATCAAGTTAAAGACTCCAGAAGAAGCTATTGAGATAATAGAGAATATGGCGGCCAATGATTATGTCATTCTATGCGACCAAGAGCCCAGCCCACAGGAAGAAAGCACTAGGCTAGAAGAATTGCTGGTACAATTCATGCAGGAAACAAGGTCACATCAGAAGAGCACTGATGCAGCAATCAGAAATCTGGAAGTACAATTAGCTAAGCTAGTTGCTGAAAGGCCCACCGAAACCTTTGCGGTAAATACTAAGATGAAGCCCAAAAAGGAGTGCAAGGTAATTTTAACTAAGGAAGATGTGGAAGAAGAAAAGAAGGAAGAGATAGAAAGAAATGAGGAGAAAACACAACAATGGGAGAAGCACTCACAAGTAAAAATTCAACAAGAAAGTATTCTCCAAGTCAATACCACTCCTCATCAACTGATAGTCAAGGAAGAAAGACATGGAAAACATGATAAACCCTTAAGTGTCCTTCCCTTCTTGACCACCAGCACTTTTCTTGCTACAATATGGAAGGTGTTTCCAGTATACATGAGTTTCATGGCGTCTCTAGCTAAGAGGCGAAAATGCAAGGAAGATGTGTTCTTTGTGACCTTCATGCCACCTTGAAGGCATTTGACTCGTCAAGCTAATGACGTTAAAGAAGCGCTTACTGGGAGGCAACCCAGGATTTCTTACCCTATCTTTCTTTAGTTAGTTGCAGTTGTTTTTTTTGGGTAGTTGTGTTATTTCTTTTCTTTACTTATGATTTTATGCATTTTAATTTCAGTAGTTTAAATTTAGTCATTGAATAAAAATTGCATGATATCTGTGAAGTCACTATTTAGGCTTTTTCTGAAGGATTCAACACTTGAAATGCTACATGACAATTGTGAAAATACTGGTTTTCTGGAAGCAAGAGTTAGTCAAACAGTGAGACATGAATCACAAAGAGAGAAAAGGTTAGCTTGATGGAAAGAGATCACGTTCCGGTAAGCCGATAACTTTATCTTGTCCTGGAGAGCTGTGTGAACTTAATTATGAGAGAACGTCTGTTTTTAAATTCCTAATTTTACATCATTCTTAGACTGTTAGATTATTTACATAAGGTGGATATGATCAAGGCCATGTTTTTTTTATTTTAGCCACATAGCCAAAAAGCCAACCTGTGATGAAATTTATCCCTTGCACCCTTGTTGAGCCAAAATTAGTAATTATTATTTTTAAATAAAACCCCTGAGCCTGATTGTGATATCTCTAACCTTATTTTAGGGTTCTAAGAGAGCATAAAGGTTTTAGTCATAATAAACCCCTAATTTGGGGGATGGGTAGAATGAAGATGGTCTTGGGAATGTAAAAGTAGCACATAATAAGGCACCCAAAAAAAAAAAAAAAACTTGTTAGCCCAAAGTCTCTTTCCAAAAAAAAAAAAAAAAAAAAAAGAAAGAAAAAAAAAAAGAGAAAATAAGGGCAGAAAAAAAAAAAGTGCCATAAGTACTAAGGTTGGAAATAAGAAAAATAGATTGCATATGTGTTAAGGCTGAAAAACAAATAAAGCCTAGGCTAAGTATAAGTTTTTCTAGGATGAATGCTCTCTTATAACCATAAGTTTGAAATCCCAGAAAAACCATGATTTATTGTCTAGCCAGGCCCCATTACAAGCCAATAAAAGTCCTTAGTGATCCACCAAATGTAAGTAAGAATAACTTTAACTGAGATGAAGTGCAAATTTGGGAATCTTAATTGCAGGTCGTAAAATTTCAAACACTCACCCCAAACACTTGTGCGTAGAGATAAACACTAACCTTGTGAGGAAAGTGAGGCAAACCAACTTGATTGATTTCCGATACTAACCAATTTCATGTTGATGTAATTTATGCTTCCATTGTGGGATTATGACAAATGCGGAAAGGACCAGTTGGAGGAATCTGAGAAATTGTAGCCATTGAAAGTGTTGAAGTATTCGGAGCCTGCTTTTAATTTGATTTGCTTGGGGACAAGCAAAGTTTTAATTTGGGGGATTTTGATAACTGCTAAATAATTGTATTTTGATGATAGAAAATAAGGCAAAATTGTCTTTAAAAATAATTATTTAGCAGTTATTTGGGCTTAAATATTAAAGAATTGATGTTTTGTTGAATTTTGGCTGCAGATATAAAAACTGGAGGTGTAACAAGCAAAAAAGCTAGAAAAATTGAAGAAAAGAAGAAAATCTGAAGCAGGCCCAGTCCAATACGCACGCTGAGCGCGCGTTACGCGCTAAGCCTGCAACACGCGCGCTAAGCCCGCGATCTAACAGAAGCGTGCGCTAAGCCTGCAACACGCGCGCTAAGCGCGCGATCTACACGCGCTGAGCGAGGGGGTGTCGCGCTGAGCGCGCCTACGAAGGCCCAAAGCCCACTCCAGCAGCTATAAATAGAGAGCCAGTCCAAGGGACAGACACCACGACAGAACCCCCTCTCCTAGGGGTTTCATTTATTCCCTTTCTTTCTTTCACCCCTTTCTCATTGTAAAGCCCTCAATGGCCATGAGTGGCTAAACCCTTAGTTAGGGTCTGGCAGGCCTAGAAGCCAATGTGATGTAT
Source organism: Glycine max (assembly GCF_000004515.6). Taxonomy (NCBI): domain Eukaryota; kingdom Viridiplantae; phylum Streptophyta; class Magnoliopsida; order Fabales; family Fabaceae; genus Glycine; species Glycine max. The sequence goes on from NC_038250.2 coordinate 47,305,768, forward strand.
GATGTACTCTTCACTATTTATCAATGCAATACCAGGTTTTTCTTTCCTATTTTCTTTTCTGTTTTTACCTTGCATACTCATCTTTATATTCTGTTAGGGGTTAGATGCTCGGGAGAGGGTAACTTCTAAATAAGATTTAAAGAAGATATGCATGCATTAGTTTTAGGGGTTAGACGCTCGGAAGAGGATAACTTCTAATAGAACAAGAAGAAAAGATATCATAATAAAATCATTGCTAGGCATAGAGTGGTTGCATTATGCCCATGCGTCAAAGCAAACATCTAGAATTAGAACTTCATGCATTTTATCTATTGAGTCTTTGCAAAGGCATTTGGGGGATAGATAGGTAAAATAGGCTTGTCATCGTGAGGCATCAGGGGCAAGTAAATGAATAGATGTGGGTGGGATAAAATCACCTGAATTGATAAAGAAAAAATCATAAACTCATACATCCTAGGCAGATAAGGCAAGTCAGTTCCTAACACTATTTTATCTTGAATTTATCTTTTATCTAAATCTTTTTTTTATCTTTTATCTTTTTCTTTATCTTTTAATTTTATCTTTAATTCTTTTATCTTATCTTTTCTTTTCTCTTCTAAGTTTATCTTTAAATATCTTATCTTTTCTTTACTTTATCTTCTATCTTTCTTTATCTTTTATTTTAAATTCTTATCTCTTGCTTTTAAATTGGATTTGCATTAATCTAAGTACAAACAAAGTCCCTGTGGATTCGACACTCGGACTTCCGAGAACTTTACTACTTGTAACGATTTGGTACACTTGCCAATGAGTTAACACTGGTGCTATTCTCTGTACTTCACTGATTGAATTGTAGTTCCATGGCACCACAATAACAATTAAAGTCTAAGCTACATCAAAATAAATTTGATTAGATTATTAAAGTTGAACTGAACAAAAATCTAATATTTATTTTGGTTTTAGTTAAACAAAAAGCAGTGAAATTTTGTATAATTACGAAGCTTGATAACATGCATACTTGGTTTTTCTTTTTTAAAAAAGAAGCAAATGGGTGTGTGTACTGAAATTTATCTTTTGCAATCTTACGTGTCGATTTGTATGAATCTATGGATTGTAAGACAAAATTAAGCAAAGGAAAAAAAAATATTGCAAAACATGTATGAAAGTCATAAAAACAGAAGAACCTTACCTTTTCATATTTTTGTGACAAAACCACAAAACCGGATGTATTTAATTTATGAAATCTTTAAATTCGTAATTTAAAATTTAAAAAGAAATTTGTAAAGAAAAATCTTCAAATCCAATCAAAGAATTTTATTTAAAAGTGTTTAAACTTTTTTTCTTTTATGGAACTTGTCTTGTTGTGAAAGACTTTTGGTCCATTTCTTCAAAATTTCATACGCGTGATTTCCTTGAAATTTCATCATAAATTCATTGATCTTTCAGTGTGGAAAAACAATAAAACAAACTGATAGGTCAATTGCTTTAGACTTTTTGTTCCTTCACTCTAAATTTCTTCTCAATAAATGGGTGGGTTTCTAATCCTATGCCAGAAAATAAAAATGCTTGCTCTCTAGTCTGTATATCTATCTAGCATTCTCTCTATCTTTCTCCTTCCTATTTCTCTCCTTATCTTTCTTTCTTTCCTTCTTTCAATCTTTAACCACACACCTTTAGTTTCTCTATGTTTTCCAGCAGGCAAAGGCTCTAGAGGATCCAACTTTAACCACATATCTGTCTGTGAAAGTATTTCTTTTCCCATTTCAGATAAAACATGACTTCTTTGACCATCCAGATGGCGAGATGGCTGAAGAAGGAAGCACTATGGAGATATGTGGGGTTCGTTTCAACTATTCTTGGACTACTCTGTTATGGTCTCAGCTCCTCCTTCAACTCTCTCTTCGGAGAGTGGAGCTTGTTGAAGATCTTTCTTTACAGTATTTTTAGTCTCTTCATCTGCCTTTGGAGTCTCTTTCCAAAGGTATGGCAACACTCAACTAATCTCCGATTCAAAGCTCATTTAGCATTCTTGGTTTTGACCATTACATCTGTGTATTCCTATTTTGCGGATAAAGTTGTGAATCGAAAACCAGATGCATATAGCTTGATTTCTTCTGCTGCCTTTGCTATCGTGTCCCTCAGCCTGTCAAGGCAAACTGAGTGTGGATTTGAAGTGGATTTTTTTTATTTTTTCCTGGGATGTCTAATAGTACAACTCTTGAAGATTAAATTGGCATTAGTTATTGTTGGAGTAGGTTTTAGCTATGCCCTTATTATTCTTCGTTCCTCTTTATATACCATGCCATACCAGAATCTTGGAGTCCAAGATGAGCATTCACTAGTGATTGATGTAAATTCGCTACGTACAGATAATGCTACTATGATGCCACAACTCATGACTTGTATCAGGGCACTTCAGCAGGGCAATTCAAATGTCACCAACATGCTTTCTAAGCTTGTGAAGGAATACCTTGAAGATAATTCCAAACCAGTAGTAATTGACCGTAACTTTGTGATTGATGCGCTACCTTCGGGAAAAATCAATGACCTTCGCAAAAATATAAAGCTGGTAATGGGCGTTGGGTTTGCAAAGGAGTGCTACGAGGTGTACTGTAACTGGAGGAGGGAAAGCTTAAAGGAGTGCTTAATAAATTTATTAGGCTTGCCAGAGATTAATGTGGAGGAGAAAAGTAGATTGTTGGAATTTGAAAATTACATTCTTAGAAGACGTATTGAGGCTATCCAGGTCGCTCTTGGAACACTAATTCCCAGTGAGCGACGACTCTGTGATAGCGTCTTCCAGGGGTTCTCTTATGTGGCTGATCTTTGTTTCACTGATATTTGTCGGGGAACCTCAATTCAATTGCTGAATATTGCTGTTGTGTTTGCGAGAGCTAGCCCTTCATACTGGCGTTGGTTCGAAATCATTGGCATGTTTGAGGCATGGCGTGACGAAATTCCTGAGTTTCAATCGTTGTTTCCAGAGTCAGTGGTAAAAAAAGCAATGGCAATCCATGACGAATTAGGAGAAGCAAGCAGGGACATTTTTATGAAAGTGATAAATATGATTTTCCATAACCCAGAGGCGAAGATAATGGTAAGAGCCATGGATGGCAAGATTAAGGTAATGACCATTAATGTCATGAGTTACCTCATTGGTTTGGCCGATCAGACCTCGGAGCATAATGGAGCTGGAACATCTTCACTTTCTGTGCAGATTGATCGAATAATGAAGCGTTTGGAGAGAAAATTGGTGGCAGAGAGCAAACATTTGGGAGAAAGACGGTACTTTTTCATGATGAATAGTTGGAGGTTGGTAGAGCTATGTGCCGAAAAGTCGGGGTTAGACGTTGATTGTTTCAAAAAATACACAGCAAAAATTCAACAAAACCTCAAACTTTATCAAAGAAGCTCTTGGAATGTGGTGCTAGACTTGTTGAAGCTAGAGAACGATGATCGGTTTGTGGAGCCTAATGCTAACGCAGAGTCTATGAAAGACAAGCTCAAATTGTTCAACAACCACTTTAAGGATCTATGTAGCATTCAATCTAGATGGGCTGCCTTTGATATGCAGCTGAGGGAACAAATAATAATGTCGCTAGAAAACATTTTGTTGCCAGCATATGGAAACTTCATTGGGAGGTTCCAAAATATTCTTGGTAAACATTCTTATGAGTATATTAAATACGGAATGTTTGATATTCAAGACCAAATCAACCATTTGTTTCTCGAAACCAAGCCAATGAGTCAGAGACTTCTAAAGTTTGTATCTCAGGTTTGTAGTTCTAAAAACACTTATGTATAAAAATGGAAAGAAAAGATGAAAATAATTTGGTTGTTTTTTCATTCTGAATCATAGAGTCAATATATACACAAATACATATATCTAATTAGATGATTCTACTCCAATAACTCAGCAATCTATTCCTACAATCAAGTTATTCTAATATGACTGACTGTTACCATATTTAAAGCAAGAATCATGGGATACAATTAACTCTCATAATAATAAGAATCATAGAATATTGACTTTCCTAACATTCCCCCTCAAGTTGGAGAGTGGATATCAAGAACTTCTAACCTGCTCTTCATTGTAAGAAAGGATTCCTTCCCTAGTAGTTTAGAGAATACATCGGCAACTTCTTCTGTTGAAGGAACATACTCAGTTGCAACTGAACCATCTTGAATTTTATCATGAATAAAATGACAATCTATCTCTATATGTCGAGTTCTTTCATGAAATACCGGATTAGACGCAATGTGAAGAGCTGCTTTGTTGTCACAATACAACAGTGCTGCCCTTGAGTGCAATATCCCCAAATCCTTCAACAATGAACATAGCCAAGACAACTCAACATGTGCCTGTCATAGCTCTATATTCTGCTTCAGCTGATTATAGAGAAACTATCTTTTGTCTTTTTGTTCGCCAAGAAATTAGAGAGGATACCAAAAAAAACACAATACCCTGTAGTTGATTTTCTGGATATTGGACGACCTCCCCAATCTGAATCACAAAAAGCACGTAAAGATAAATCATTTTGGGAAGAGAAAAATAAACCTTGACATGAATTGTTCTTTAGATACCACAATATTTGCATGGCAGCTTTCATATGAGGTTTGCGAGGAGCATGCATGAATCTACTCAATATGTGCACTGAGTAGGTGATATCCGGACGAGTAACAGTCAAATAAATTAGGCATCCTACAAGTCGTCTATATGGGGATGGATCTTTCAACAATTCTCCTTCATCTGACAATTTTACATTTTGCTCCATGGGAAAATTCACAGGTTTAGCTCCCAAACATCCTCCATCTTTTAGAATTTCCAAAGCATATTTTCTTTGCAAAATGAATATACCTTTCTTTGACCGAGAAACCTCCATGCCCAAAAAATATTTCAAGTCACCCAAATCTTTAATCCGGAATTGATTATGCAAAAACTTTTTAAGAACAATTATGGCATTGAGATCATTACCAGTTATGAGGATGTCATCAACATAGATCAATAAGGCAGTAAATGATTTCCCTTTCTTACATGTAAACAATGAATAATTTGCTTTTGATTGAATAAATCCAGCACCTTGAATAGCTGTAGAGAACTTGGCAAACCATTGGCGAGAGACTTATTTTAATCCATATAAGAATTTGTTGTGGCGACACACAAGGTTCTCCCCCTGTCGCTGAAAACTAGGAGGAAGAGACATAAATTTCTTCAGAAAGATCTTTGTGAAGAAATGCATTGTGGACATCAAGTTGATGAAGTGACCAACGTATTGTAACCAAAGCATTGTTGTAATAAACAACGTATTGTAACCATTTTAGCAGTAGGTGAAAAAGTGTCATGGTAATCAATCCCTTCAAGTTGTGTGTAACCTTTTGCTACTAACCGTGCTTTATAGCGTTTAAGAGAACCATCTGATTTGTGCTTGATTTTGTAGATCCAACGATAACCAATAGCTTGCTTTCCAGGAGGAAGAGGTGTGAGAAACCAAGTATCATTTGCCTTTAAAGCAGCCAACTCAGATTGCATTGCTATTTGCCAATGAGATTGAGAAGCAGCTTGTTCATAACATGTAGGTCAACATCATTAGTAATAGTAGCAATAAAAGATCTATGTTGTGGTTGTAACATCCCATTTTTCGTAAACTAATTGTTATCTATAAATAAATAGAGTAAGAAAAATGATGAGGTTTTTATAATTAAATAAATAAGAAATAACTTTATTGATTAAAATAATGGTTTGAGAAAAAATAAAAAAAGTATTTTATTTATTATTTGATAGAGAATAAAATAGAGTTTCTTTTTATAAAATAAAAAAAATAGAGTAAACAATAAGTTATAAGTACCCTAGGTATAAATAGAGACGTGTTAGGTCAGTTTTCATATTGACCATGCCCTATCTTTCTCTCATTTTCGTTTTTTTCCTCTCCTTCTCCCAAAATCCTTTTTTTTCCCGCGGACCATCAAACCTGTCTCAGAAAAATGACGATCTCGGAATCATTCATCGTTGCATCGTCATGAAATTTAAGCACATGGTTTGAAACTAAATTCCGAAAAATCCCACCGTTGGAAATTATGAAAAGATGTCGGAGCTGAGAGAAATACCGTTCACATTGTAACTTTTCCTTTCCCGTAGAAACCCAGAGCTATCTTAGTAAAACTATGATCCCAAACTTGTTAACCGTTGGATTGTCATGAAATTTTGATATGTGGTTCACGATTCATTTCCACATGTCTTCAGCGTAGGGATTTAGAAAATAATGTCTGTGGAGGGAGAAAGATGCATTGCACGTAGGACCATGGAATGGGGGCTTCAATCCCTTCTTCTTCTCCCTAACGTTTGGGAATCCTAACAGAGTAACTGGATGAGGAGCTCTAGAGAGCACTAGAAACCCCACAATTGATAACGAAGAATGCTTGAGCGACTACATCGAGGTAAGGGATGAGTTATTCATAATTGGGATTAGTGAGAACATGTGTAGGGATTCTTAGAGTATCAATTGGAATGAGTTTTGAGGTGTTTCCGTAATTTTTTATTTTAACCTTATAATTATAACTGTGAATTATATATGTTTGATGAACCAGTGATGTCCCAATGAGAAATTGCTATGAAATTGATGTGTTCTTGTGTTGAGTGTGAACCCTTAAAAAAATTGAGTTTTTTTTAGTAACGTTAATTATATTCTAAATAATATTATTCAATGACTTGTTTTATACAAATTATTATCTTGTTCTAATTTTTCCACAACGATGATCAACATGTTATGTGTATATATTTATTGTAATACTAAAATAATAAATTAAAGGAAGTTGTAAGGTTAATGCCTAGTAGTAATTTCTTTTGATGTAATATTAAATTAATTGTGATTTACTCTCTCTGTGTGTGTGAGAGTGTGTGTGTGTGTGTGTGTGTGTGTGTGTGTGTGTGTGTGTGTGTGTGTGTGTGTGTGTGTGTGTGTGTGTGTGTGTGTGTGTGTGTGTGTGTGTAGCGCAATATGTTAAACGTGTTTGAAACACGAGTATGAGGTCGTGGGTATTGTATAATTCATGAGCAGTGTTTATAAATGAAATATGTGATGAATTATGGAATAACATGTTGCGTGCAAATTTAAACATGTGTTAATTTGTGAGATACATGTAAACATATGATGATGGATTGTGACATTATGAGATGTGAAATTGTGAATGGGTTTTGGTTGTGAATTAGTGTGTGGTTAACACTTGATGTAACATTACTTGTGTTGTAATTTGTGAATTGTACAACAACCTGAGTAGTGTTATCTTGAGAAAAGTGTTGATGCGTAGTATTAAAGAGAGTGTAGGTTTCCTATTTAGGAACCAGTGTTAAATTATAGCGCAATTGTGTTAAACGTGTTTAAAACACAAGTATGAGGTCGTGGTTATTGTATAATTCATGAGCAGTGTCTGCATGCAAAAAAAAATTATTTTAGGGGTTGGACCTGAATCTGGAGGGAAAGGCCCTGACGGACTCTTCGAAGTGTAGGCCTTGAGGGTCACCCGGTTTGAGTGCTCCTTTAACTCTGTGCCAATCCCACATGGTTGGAGCATTCTCGCAAAACAGCGTGACCCTGACTGGTCTCCCTATGATTTTACTTAGTGAGAGTGATCTGACTTACCCATTGTGTGGAAATAAAAACATGTGGGTGTCACCTGAACGTTTACATGTGGGTGTCACCAAAAAGCATCTCAACAGTGTACATTTTTTCTTGTTTCTACTTAATTTAGATTGGAAATAAAAACATGTGGGTGTGACCTGAAAGTTTAAAAACATCCCTCCCTTTTTCACTCAACCAAACCACCTTTTTTCTCTGCTTTTCTTATCTTTTCCATTGTACCAAACAGAGTGTAGGAGTAACATGTAGGAATATTTTCATGAAAATGAAAGATAATGTTTTTTGTAACCTATTTGTGAAGTAATTGTTCGGCCAGATGCCACAGATCATCCAATGCTTTGTTGAGTCATGGACTACACAGAGCAAAATTTAGGAGAATTCTGCAAGTTTGCTGATGGAACCGGTACATTTTCAGTTTCTAATAAGATTAATAGAATAATAAAGAGATTGGGTAGAGACCGGGCAGCAAGGTCCAAATACTACAAGTACCCTACTTTATGCTACCTTTTCATGATGAATAATTGGAAGTACATAGTGCGAAGGGCAACAAAGTTGGGAATAAACCCTGATGTTTTGCAAAAGAGCGCAACAATAGTTCCACAAAACCACAAAAATTATCAAAGAAGCTCTTGGAAAATGGTGTAACATCCCAAATTTTCGTAAATAAATTTAAAAAGTATTTTCAGTAAAAATAAATAAATAAATAAATATAGAGCAAATAATAGGCTGAGTACCCTAACTATAAATAACTATGATAAGTCAGGTGCCTCCTATTGGCCTCATTTTTGTTTTTCCCCTACTCCTCTCAAAACCCTTTCTTTTTCCCGCAGTCCACCAAACCTATCTCAGAAAAATGACGATCGCGGATTCATTCACCGTTGGATCGTCCTAAAATTTGAGAACCACATTAGCAACCCAATTCCGAGCAGTCTCACCGTTGGGAATTTCGATATCATGTCTGAGCTAAGAGAAATACCCCTCGCATTGTAGTCTTTTCTTTTCCCATAGAAACCCAGAGCTATCTCGGTAAAACTACTATCCCGATTTCGATAACCGTTGGATTTGCGCACACTTTCACCGTTGGGATTTATGAGATAATATTTGTGGAGGGAGAAAAAGGAATCGCATAAAGACAGTACAAGTGAAGGTTTCAATCTCTTCTCCGTCTCTCTGACGTTTGAGAATTTTATCGGAACAGCCAGAGGAATAATTGGAGGAATCCCAGGGAACCGCTAGAGATGCTGCTATCACTGGCTAAAGACACATGAGTCGGCTCAGAGGTAAGGGATGAGTTATTCACAATTGGAAATTAATGAGAACATGTGTAGGGATCCTTAGAGATATCAATTGGAATAGGTTTTGTGGTGTTTTTATAATTTTCATTTTATCCTTATAATTATTACAGTGAATTATATATGTTTGACAGACCAATTATTGTGAAATTGATATGCTATTGTGTTGAGCGTGAACCCTATAAATTGAGTATTTTTTCTAATTAATATGAATTGATGAAATAAAGTAAGGAGAAATTTAGAGAGAGATATTGATTTTGTATTTTCTCTTTTTCTTGCTTTTTAGGTTTTTATATATAATTTAAAAAATTAATATCATAATTGAAATTGACCAAAGTGTTCATATAATTATTTAGAATTTGTGCATTGAAAGCTTACCTTGTAATTTGTGATTCAATATGATGTATGCTAGTTTATATATATAGAGGTAGTTATTTATATTAATAATTTATGTAAATAATATTGTAGAGTGTTATAGTATGATTCCAAAAATTATTAAGTGTTGGAATTTGAGAATATTATGGTTAAATTTGATGAACATGTGTATATTGTACCTTATGAATATCATTAGGAATGTTATGAGATGGTTGATGTGATGTTATGAGATGTTAAAGTGTGGACATGATATTTGATTGTGAATAAGTGGATGTGGTTAACACTTGATGTTACATTAATTATATTGTGAGCTATGAATTATACAATAACCCGACCAGTGTTTATGCGCAATGTTAAAGAGAAAGTGTAGGTTCCTAGTTATGAACCAGTGTTAAATTGTAGCGCAATTGAGTTAAACATGTTTGAAACATGAGTGTGAGGTCGTGGTATTGTATAATTCATGAGCAGTACTTATAAATGAAATATGTGATGAATTGTGGAATAATATGTTGCCTTGAGATTATAATATTGTTATTGAGATTGAGTAAAAGTGTAAACTAGAACAGGTGTTGAATGGTGAGATACGTAAAAACATGTGATGGTGGATTGTGACATTATGAGATGTGAAATTGTGAATGAGTTTTGGTCGTGAATAAGTGTGTGATTATTTCTTGATGTGACATTATTGGTGTTGTAATCTGTGAATTGTAAAATAATCCGACCAGTGTTATCTTGAGAAAAGTGTAAATGTGCAGTGTTAAAGAGAAAATGTAGGTTTCCTATTTAGGAACTAGTGTTTAAAGAGAAAATGTAGGTTTCCTATTTAGGAACCAGTGTTAAATTGTAGCGCAATATGTTGTACGTGTTTAACACACGAGTGTGAGGTCGTGGGTATTGTATAATTCATGAGCAGTGTCTGTGTGCTAAAATGATTTTAGGGGTTGAACCTGAATCAGAAGGGAGAGACCCTGACGGACTCTTCGGAGTGTAGGCCTTGGGGGTCACCGGGTTTGAGTGCTCCTTTAAGCCTATGCAGATCTCATATGGTTGGAACATTCTCGCAAAACATCGTGACCCTGACTGGTCTCCCTATGATCTTACTTAGTGAGAGTGACCTGACAAACCCATTGTGTGGTGTGTCTTGTTATGTACTCCTAAGCGCCCCAGGATCGTTTTTCATTGATATGGTACCACATTGCATATAGGTTTGAGTCTTAGCATAACTGTTGCATACGCTTGCTAATTGTTTATTATGAAATTGATGTGTTATTATGTCTTGATCGGAGTGTGTGATTCTTGTGTAATGTGATCGATGATTGAAAAGTGTGATTGATGATTAAAAGGTGAATTTCGAATGACAAAGTGGTGGAATTATGTGAGTTATATTTAAGTAAGTTTTATTTTATTTATATGATATGTATATCTATTTGTCTTGCTTATCTATTAGTTAGGAATGTCATAACTCACTCCCTATGTGTTGTTTGTGTTTGGATCATGTGATGATCTTGAACTTTGTGTTCGGGGGCGCAGATGACTAGGTGAATTGCTTTCAGGAACCTTGTCCTGAAGGACGTCGAGACACAACGCTCTGATAGGATGTGGCATTGGGGTATAGGATTTTGTATTAATTGTATGAAATCTTAGACGACCTTGTTTGAGCCGATGACTTTATTATTTATTTGGACAAGTTTGGATATGATATAGAAGAAAGTGGTTGTGAACCTTTTATCCCTTTGAAAGACTTGTATTTAAAAATGTTTTAAAAAATACTTTTAATTAATATTTAAATTTTTATTCCTTGTTTGTATATATGTGAGGGGTAGAGGGTGTCACAAATGATGCCGGTCTTTTTGAAGCTAGAGGACAATGAGTTAGTGGACACATTCTATCAAAGACAACCTTATCAACGAGCACAATAGTTCGACAAAACCTCAAACTTTATCAAGAAGCTGTTGGAATATGGTGCTAGACTTTTTGAAGGTAGAGAACCTCCCAATGCACAATCTATGAGAGAAAACCTCAATTTGTTCAACATGCAATTTGAGGAAATATGTAGCATTCAATCTACATGGTATGCCTCTAATAAGCAGCTATATAAGTGGACAAATAATATTATCACTACAAAACATGATGTATCCTCGACCCATTGCTCAACCAAATGAATTAAATTCATCGCTAAGTAGAGTGATAAATAATATACTAGTTTTGGAAGAGTTAAAAGAATTAAAAATAATAAAAATGTTTTAAAAATAGAATAAGCGTATGTCTCATTTAATATTAGAGGTAATTTAATATATATATATATATATATATATATATATATATATATATATATATATAAATTTAATGTTATTAACTAAATTAATTAATTTTTTAGTTGTTGTAAATTTGTTAACTGAGCCTTATAAAAGAGATAAAAGGAAGTATTAATTAACTTGTGATAATTCCATTCATTAACATATTCTAATAAAATAATAGATAATAAAAGTTCAAACAAACAATCCCAAATGAAAAGTATTGATTAGTTCAATAATATATAAGGACTAATTTTTTATAGCAACTTAATTTTTTTAATAATATTAAATGCCATCAAAATAAGATATTTTATTTCAATGCTTTAAAGATTTTTTTATTTTAATTTTTTAAATTTTACACAATTTATGGAAAATCCACTTGAGTGCCTAGAAGACGTGGCAAATGAATGAGTTACCAACATAATTATTGCATCATTTACTCAACACAAGTATTAAAACTAAAAGTTTTAAATCTTTAAAGAACTAAAAAAAACAGTTTACTTTATAAAGATGAAAAGGTTATTTAAGTCTTAAAAGAATATTTACAATGACAAAAATGAAAAAAAAAGACTAAGTAATAATATGAGAGTCCTCAGAAAAATTTTCACTAACAACACTTGATAGATTGTCTTCTCGATCCAAAACAAAATCAATGGCTCAATCATTTTGAATAGGTTTAAATACTTTTTTTGTCCATGTAATTTAGTTTTTTTTTTTGTACTTGATTTTTTTTTTCTTTTTAATCCTTACAAAATATATTTATTTTATTTTCGTTCTTAAAGGACTTTAGACGATGCTTTGAACTGTAAAAAGGTATTTTAAATAGTAAAAAAAAGTTATCGAAAACGGTTTAAGGATGAAAAAAAAAACACATTTTAGAAGATTAAAACATTTTTTTATAAAGACGAAAATGAAAAATAATATATTAAATTATAAGAATAAAAAAAATTAAAACTTTTGAATATCCTAGGATGGCTTTGTGAAAAATTGGTAACTCGAAATTTGAATATCCTGGGATGGCTTTATTTAATTAAAAGTGTTTTAAACTTTTTTTCTTTTATGGAACTTGACTTGTTGTGAAAGACTTTTGGTCCATTTCTTCAAAATTTCATACGCGTGATTTCCTTGAAATTTCATCATAAATTCATTGATCTTTCAGTGTGGAAAAACAATAAAACAAACTGATAGGTCAATTGCTTTAGACTTTTTGTTCCTTTGCTCGAAATTTCTTCTCAATAAATGGGTGAGTTTCTAATTAATCCTAAGCCAGAAAATAAAAATGCTTGTTCTCTAGTCTGTATATCTATCTAGCATTCTTTCAATCTTTAACCACACACCTTTAGTTTCTTTATGTTTTCCAGCAGGCAAAGGCTCTAGAGGATCCAACTTTAACCACATATCGGGGTTAGACGTTGACTGTTTCAAAAAATACACAGCAAAAACTCAACAAAACCTCAAACTTTATCAAAGAAGCTCTTGGAATGTGGTGCTAGACTTGTTGAAGCTAGAGAACGATGATCAGTTTGTGGAGCCTAATGCTAACGCAGAGTCTATGAAAGACAAGCTCAAATTGTTCAACAACCAATTTAAGGATCTATGTAGCATTCAATCTAGATGGGTTGCCTTTGATATTCAGCTGAGGGAACAAATAATAATGTTGCTAGAAAACATTTTGTTGCCAGCATATGGAAACTTCATTTGGAAGTTCCAAAATATTCTTGGTAAACATGCTTATGAGTATATTAAATACGGAATGTTTGATATTCAAGACCAAATCAACCATTTGTTTATCGGAAGCATGCAAATGAATCAGTACCTAAAAGTGACAGAGAGAGTCTTAAAAGTTAATTTGTATCTCAAACCACTCAAACCGCGTCATTACTCAACCGCGTGGAAGAGACTTTGTAGGTAATATGATATATGAATTTATTATATGTTTTTATTTTTTTATAAATATTTAATTTTTGAATTATTTTTAACAAATTTTTATTTTATGTTGAGTTTTTAATAAAATAATAATTTTTTCCTTGTTAATTTTTAGTGTTTAATAAATTAATAAATTTTATATTTATTATTGGTCTGAATTAAAATAAAATTTATTAATTTATCAGGAAGTAAGATAAAATATTAATAACAAAAAATAAACTGTTATCTTATTAACAACTTATGCTAAAACAAAAATTTATTAAAAAATAAACATCAAAATTAAATATTTATTAAAAATAAAAAAAATATATTTAAGTTCATTTTATATATCTTTCTTCTTATCATATATCATATGAGTTAAAAGGTGTCTAATTAATAGCATGGATGTGGACGGATCTTTATCCTATAATTTATTATAGCATATAAGGTTTTTGTCCCTTTCCTTGAAATTTCATCTGAAGATACAGGTGGGTTTCTCATCCTAAGCCAGAAATGATTGCTCTGTAGTCTGTATATATTATCTGTTAAAGCAACTCTTACTCACTACATAAAAAACATGACGCTTTTGGCCATCAAAATGACTAGATGGCTGACTCAGGTAGCGGTATGGAGATTTGTTGGTTTTGTTTCAACTATTGTTGGACTTGTTTGTTACGGTCTCAGCTCCTCCTTCAACTACCTATTTGGAGAGTGGAGCTTGTTGAAGATCTTTCTTTACAGTGGTTTTAGTCTCTTCATCTGCCTTGGGAATCTGTTTGCAAAGGTATGTCGACCCTCAACCTCAACGAGTCTCCGATTCAAAGCTCATTCATCATTCTTGGTTTTGACCATCACATCTGTGTATTCCTATTTTGCTGACAAAGCTATGAATGGAAAACCAGATGTATATAGCTTGATTTCATGTGTTTCCTTTGCTATCATGTCGTTCAGCCTCTCAAGGCAAACTCAGTGTGGATTTGAAGTGGATCTTTTTTATTTTTTCCTTGGATGTTTAATTGTATTACTCTTGAAGATTAAATTTGCATTAGCTGTTGTTGGAGTAGGATTCAGCTATTCCCTTATTATTCTTCGTTCCTCTTTAGACACCGCATTGCACCATAATCTTGGGGCCCAAGTTGATCAACTGGCTAGTACTACTGATACTTCTGCAGTAGTGCTTTTCGTTGATCAACTGGGCCGTACTGATATTGATGTAGCAGCAGTGCAAGATATCGTTGTCGAAGGGCAACGGGATAATGCACAACGTGATAATGCTAGTATGATGCAACAACTCATGGCTTGCATTGAAGTTCTTAGGCAGGGCAATTCGAATCTCACCAACATGCTTTTGGAGCATACAAAAGAATACTTTGATGATAAATCAGAACTAGCTGGTGTGGACCATAACTTTGTGATTGATGCGCTACCATCTGGAAAAATCAACGACCTTGAGGAAACCATAAAGCTCATGGTGGACGATGGACTTGAGAAAGAGTGCTGCGATGTGTACTGTAATTGGCGGAGGGAAAGCTTAGAGCAGTGCATAATAAATTTATTACGGTTACAAGGGATCAACATCGAGGAAAAACTTGAACAGAGGGAATTTCAATATTACATTTTAAGATGGATTAAAGCTGTCAATGTTGCTCATAGGATACTATTTCCCAGTGAGCGACGACTCTGTGATTGCATCTTCTCGAGGTTCTCTTCTGTTGCTGCTCTTTGTTTCAATGAGGTTTGTAGGGGAGCCCTGATTCAATTGCTCAATTTTGCTGAAGCTGTTGCAAGTGGAAGCCCTTCAGAGTGGCGTTTGTCCAAAATCCTTGACATGTTTGAGACATTGCGTGACCTGATTCCTGAGTTTCAATCGTTGTTTCCTGAGTCAATGGTAAAGGAAGTAATGAAAGTCCATGACAAATTAGGTGAGGCAAGCAGGGTCATTTTCATGAACATGGAAAATGTGATTTTCCATATCCCAGAGACCAAGGTAATTGCCCCGGCAGATGGCAGGGTTCACCTAATGACCAAACACGTCATTCGCTACCTCGTTTTTACTAGTCGGGCACAAAAGATCTTGGAGCAAATTTTAGAACAATACCCCAAGTTTGCTAATGAAGTGGCAAAATCTAATTCAGTTTCTGATCAGATTGATCAAGTAATTAAGCGATTGGAGACAGAACTTGTCACAGTGTCCAAAAACTACGACAAGCCTGCTTTGCGTTACTTTTTCTTGATGAATAATTGGAGGTGTGTAGAGCTAGAGGCAATTAAGTTGAGATTAAACCTTGGTTGTTTCCATAAAGACACAACAAAAGTGCAACAAAACCTCGAACTTTATCAAAGTAGTTCTTGGAATATGGTGCTAAACTTTTTGAAGCTAGAGAACAACGAGCTAGTGGAGCCTAATGCGAACGCAGAGTCACTGAAAGGCAGCCTCAATTTGTTCAACATGCACTTCAAGGATATATGTAGCACTCAATCTAGATGGCTTGCCTTTGATAAGCAGCTAAGTGAAAAAATAATAATGTCACTCCAACACATCTTGTTGCCAGCATATGGGAACTTCATTGAGAAGTTGCAAGATGTTCTTGGTATACATGCTTCTGAGTATATTAAATATGGATTGTTTGATATTAAAGACCAACTCAACCATTTGTTTCTTGGAAGCATGCCAATGAATCAGTATCTGAAAGACAAGGAAAAATTGTTAAAGCTTGCATAAACTGATATATAAACTTTTTGTTATCATAGAAGTTGTTGTAATAAGATTTATGACTTGTACTACATGCCCTTCTATGTTTTCCTTTTAGAATGCAAACACATTTTTCCTTTCTGTGTTGTTTTTGTATTTTAGATTGGCATGAATCAACTCGAAGTCCAAGTTGCAAAGGAGAACATACTTTGGTTTTATTGGGGGAGAAATAACTGTAAAAAAATTTGTCGACGGCTATGTTGCGATAATTTTCTTCCAATTTACAAGTTTGTTTCCATTTCAAGCCTCTTTTTCCCTTTTGCAACATTACATTTTATGGAGTCAATCCAAAGATGCCACCGTTTAAAAATGAATTTAAAACTCATTGCTTAATTCGTGCTAAGTTTATTTTTAAGTAATTAAATATGCTTCCAATTAAACATTTTTGCAACATTACATCATTCAAGGGGTGTCTTGTTTATAGCTCTTTGTACTCCATGGTTATTTTTGGACTACAATATGTTTTTTTAGATCCACGATAAATTAGTAAATTTTGTATTTTCTCTTTAATAAAGTAGTCTCTCAAAAAAGAAAAATTCGAATTTAGTTACTAAATGTACAAAAAGCACGAAAAATTAATCCTATACATAATTTAATGACAAATTGATTCCTTAATTTTATAACTTAATATTAAATTATTTCTCAAAAAATACAATTTAAATTGGTCCTTGGATATCACAACCTAATGACAAAATGATTTCACAAATTTAACAACAAAACAAATTTGTTGTAGTTTTTGCACATCCAAAAATTAAATTTGTATTTTTTAGACCAATTTATCAGTGCATTACATCTTCAGGGACCAATGACCAATTTGATTATTTACCCTTAGACTTTTGGTCACTTTCCTTGAACTTTCATACACATTAAAGATAAATATAAGATAAATAATCAAATTTGTCCATGAAAGTGTGAAGCATTGACAAATTGTAAAAAATGCGACTACTTAATCCAACAAATAATTTAATAACAAATTAATCCGTGAAGTTTGAAATACGAGACCAGATTTAGCTATTTACCCAATATAATACTTGTTACACAAGACAAGATTTTGTATCCCTTTCCTCGAAGTTCATCTGAAGAAACAGGAGAGATTCTCAACCTATACGTAGAAAATGCGCTCTCTCTCTAATCTCTACATATTTGTCTGCTGTGAAAGCAATTCTTACCATCTCTCACACTTACAGATTATCAAGATGTTGAACACTCTCACACTTACAGATTCAGGGAAGAGAGAATATGCACACACATATGGAGAGGGGGATAGGGAAATTGATAGGAAGTGAAATTTTGTTATAGCTTCACTCACACAGAGAGTTGTTGTACAAGCAATGACTCCCTTATATAGGTGAGTTTCTAACAATTACAAACAAATCAAAATTAACTAGCTAACTGAATTATAACTAACACAAGAACCTTCAGCAAACTATAATGCCGATGGTGGACAATGGGTTTGAAAAGGAGTGCTGCCACGTGTACTGTAATTTGTAATTTATGAGTTGTAAGAGATCAACATGAAGCAGAAACGTGAAGGGAAACAATTGGAAGAGTACATTATTGGAAGATGGATTAAAGCTCTCATGGTGGCTCTTAAGATACTATTTCTAAGTGAGCGACAACTCTGTGATCGCTTGTCTTCTCGGGGTTCTCTTCTCTTCTGTTCCTGATCTTTGTTTCACTGAGGTCTCCCTGGGAGACACAGTTAAATTGCTGAATTATGCTGATATGCTTTCAAATATCCTTGACATGTGTGAGACATTGCGTGACCTATTCCTGATAGTCAATCAGTGCTTCAGGAGTCTCTGGTTAAGGAATTAAGGACAGCCCACATCAGATTAGAACTGTGTTTGGTTGTGAGAAAACAAAGGGAAAGAAGGAAAAAATATGTGAAAAAAAAGAGAAATAGAATAAACATTTGGTTGGAGTCAAATGCAATGGAATACAGAAAAAATATATGCATTAAAGTTGTTTAGTAGGTAAAAAAAAATGATACGTTGATGAAAATATCATTTTACCTCTAAGTATAAAAATGTTGAGTTTTTTTATTTTTTTTTATAAAAAAAAACCATGTAAGTTATTTTTAAATTTTGGACACTTGAGTTCGTGTGAGCCAGAGCTAGCTGAAGAAAATAAATTAGAGTTTTCACAAAATCATGCTGCGTGGTTATGAAACCGTGCTCCATTAAAACGTACGTGCTCCGGAACAACATTCTATGCCCACATGTTACAAGGATTTTTATTAGAAAAAAAACTGTACTTATGGTTCTTCCCAATATTGTTCTGTAATTGTCTTTCATGCGGTCCTAAGCTTGATAATTTTAAATATTTATTGAAGTGCTCTGGCTAGACATGAGTAGGTGTTGTGGACCTTGAGGCTGATGCCACATGCTGAATTTGAAAGAAAACCGTTACGCTGTAAAGCATAATCGATTATACTTAAGAGGAAGGCAACTTGGGAAAAGCATCTCAACAGTGTACATCTTTTCTTGTTTCTACTTAATTTAGATTGGAAATAAAAACATGTGGGTGTCATCTGAAAGTTTAAAAACATCCCTCCCTTTTTCACTCAACCAAACCTCCTTTTTTCTCTGCTTTCCTTATCTTTTCCATTGTACCAAACAGAGTGTAGGAGTAACATGCAGGAATATTTTCATGAAAATGAAAGATAATGTTTTTTGTAACCTATTTGTGAAGTAATTGTTCGGCCAGATGCCACAGATCATCCAATGTTTTGTTGAGTCATGGACTACACAGAGCAAAATTTAGGAGAATTCTGCAAGTTTGCTGATGGAACCGGTACATTTTCAGTTTCTAATCAGATTAATCGAATAATAAAGAGATTGGGTAGAGACCGGGCAGCAAGGTCCAAATACTACAAGTACCCTACTTTATGCTACCTTTTCATGATGAATAATTGGAAGTACATAGTGCGAAGGGCAACAAAGTTGGGAATAAACCCTGATGTTTTGCAAAAGAGCGCAACAATAGTTCCACAAAACATAAAAAATTATCAAAGAAGCTCTTGGAAAATGGTGCTGGTCTTTTTGAAGCTAGAGGACGATGAGTTAGTGGACACAATCTATCAAAGACAACCTGATCAACGAGCACAATAGTTCGACAAAACCTCAAACTTTATCAAGAAGCTCTTGGAATATGGTGCTAGACTTTTTGAAAGGTAGAGAACCTCCCAATGCACAGTCTATGAAAGAAAACCTCAATTTGTTCAACATGCAATTTGAGGAGATATGTAGCATTCAATCTACATGGTATGCCTCTAATAAGCAGCTAAGTGGACAAATAATAATATCACTACAAAACATGTTGCCAGAGTATGGAATCTTCATTGGGAGGTAATTTCAAGATATTCTTGGTAAACATGCTGCTGATACTTACGTTAAATATGGAATATTTGGTGTTCAAGACCAACTCGATCAACGTTTTGTTACTTGGAAGCGTGCATGCCAATGACACAGAAGATGGAAGCGAAGGAGAGTCGGTTAAAGCTTGTATCAAACTAAATATATACTCTTTTTTTTATTACTATCATAAGAGTAGTTCTAATAAGATTTATTGTAACATCCCAATTTTTCGTAGATAAATTTAAAAAGCTTTTTAGTAATAAATAAATAAATAAATAAATATAGAGCAAATAATAGGCTGAGTACCCTAGGTATAAATAGTTATGTTAAGTCAGCTGCCTCCTTTTGGCCTCATTTCCGTTTTTCCCCTTCTCCTCTCAAAACCCTTTCTTTTTCCCGCAACCCACCAAACCAGTCTCAGAAAAATGACGATCTCGAACCCGTTCACCGTTGGATCGTTGTGAAATTTGAGTATCATGTTCGCAACACAATTCCGTGCATTCTCACCGTTGGGAATTTTGATATCATGTCTGAACTGAGAGAAAAACCCTTCGCATTGTAGCCTTTTTCTTTCCCGCAGAAACCCAGAGCTGTCTTGGTAAAACTACGATCCCGGTTTCGTTAACCGTTGGATTATTGTTAAATTTGGATATGTTGTTAGAAATTCAATTCCTCACGCTTCCACCGTTGGGATTTGCGAGATAATATTCGTGGAGGGAGAAAAAGGAATCGTATGAAGACAGTACAAGTGGAGATTTCAATCTCTTCTCCGTCTCTCTGACGTTTGGGAATTCTATCGGAGCAGTCGGATGAATAATTGAAAGAATTTCCGGGAACCGCTAGAGATGTTGCTATCGCTGGCTGAAGATACGTGAGCCCGCTTAGAGGTAAGGGATGAGTTATTCACAGTTGGGGATTAGTGAGAACATGTGTAGGGATCCTTAGAGGATTAAATTGGGATTTTATTTTGGGATTTTTGTTAAATTGCAATTTTTCCTTTATGATTATAAATAAAATATTGATGTCCTGATGAAAATTGCTTGATAAATTGTGCTCTTGATATTTGTATATTTGGACCTATGATTTGGATATAATTGTGTAATATTATTTGAGGGGTTTAGTCCTCATGTTGTGATAGTCTTTTATATAAATTGTTATATTGAGGATATGAAATGATAATTCAAATTGTGAGTATGTGATGAATTGTAGAATAACATGTTGCTTTAAGATTATAATATTGTTATTGAGATTGAGTATAAGTGTAAAGTTGAACATGTGTTAATTTGTGAGATACGTGTAAACATGTGATGGTGAAATTGTGAATGAGTTCTAGTTGTGGATAAGTGTGTAGTTAACACTTGATGTGAAATTACTTGTGTTGTAAGCTATGAATTGTACAATACCCGACCAGCGTTATCTTGAGAAAAGCGTTGATGCGCAGTGTTAAAGAGAAAATGTAGGTTTCCTATTTAGGAACCAGTGTTAAATCGTAGCGCAATTGTGTTGAACGTGTTTAAAACACGAGTGTAAGGTCGTGGGTATTGTATAATTCATGAGCAGTGTCTGCATGTAAAAAAAAAAATTATTTTAGGGGTTGGACCTGAATCAGGAGGGAGAGGCCCTGACGGACTCTTCGGAGTGTAGGCCTTGGGGGTCACCGGGTTTGAGTGCTCCTTTAAGCCTATGCTGATCTCATATGGTTGGAGCATTCTCGCAAAACATCGTGACCCTGACTGGTCTCCCTATGATCTTACTTAGTGAGAGTGACCTGACAAACCCATTGTGTGGTGTGTCTCGTTATGTACTCCTAAGCGCCCCAGGGTGGTTTTTCACTGACATGGTACCACATTGCATATAGAATTGAGTCTTAGCATAACTATTGCATATGCTTGCTAATTGATGTGTTATTATATCTTGATCGAAGTGTGGGATTCTTGTGTAATGTGATTGATAATTGAAAAGTGAATTTTGAATGACGAAGTGGTGAAGTTACGTGAGCTATGTTTAAGCAAGTGGTATCTCATTTATATAATATGTATATTTAATTGTCTTGTTTCTCTATTAGCTAGCTAGGAATGTGATAACTCACTCCCTGTGTGTTGTTGTGTTTGGATCCTGTGATGATCTTGAACTTGTGTTCGGGGGAGCAGATGAATAGGTGGATGACTATGAAGAACCTCATGCTAGAGGACACGGGAACACCACGCTCTGATAGGATGTGACATTAGGATATAGGTTCTATATTAATTGTATGAGACTTATATGACTTTCTTTGAGTCGAGATGACTTTATTATTTATTTGGACAAGTTTGAATATGATGTAAAAGAAAGTGAATGTGAGCCTTTTACCCATTTGAAAAGCTTGTATTTAAAAATGTTTTAAAAATACTTTTAATTAATATTTGAATTTTTATTCCTTTATTAATATATATGTGAGGGGTAGAGGGTGTCACATTTATGGCTTGTACTTGTACCATATGCCATTCTCGGTTTTCTTCTTAGAATCGCAAATTTATTTTCCTTTTGGTCTTGTTTCTATTTAGTTATATATGGCTCAAGTTGAAGTCCAATTTGCAATTGAGAATAGACTTTCATTTTTGTTCTGATCTCAAAATCTGCATGCATTGTTAGGATCCCTTGTATTTTATTATCCGCTTAAGTGTTTAGAGTGAATCATCATAATTTTATTTTATTTGTAAGAAATGTTTTAGTTGATTAAGATCAGAGGATGTATCCTCGACCCATTGCTCAACCAAATGAATTAAATCCATCGCTAAGTAGAGTGATAAATAGTATACTACTGTTGGAAGAGTTAAAATAATTAGAAATAATAAAAATGTTTTAAAAATAGAATAAGCGTATGTCTCATTAATATTAGAGGTAATTAAAAAAATATAAATTTAATGTTATCAACTAAATTAATTAATTTTGTTAGTTTTTGTAAATTTGTTAACTGAGTTTTATAAAAGTGATAAAAGGAAGTATTAATTAACTTGTGATAATTCCATTCATTAACATATTCTAATAAAATAATAGATAATAAAAGTTCAAACAAACAATCCCAAATGAAAAGTATTGATTAGTTCAATAATATATAAGGACTAATTTTTTATAACAACTTAATTTTTTAAATAAAATTAAATGCCATCAAAATAAGATTTTTTATTTCAATGCTTAATGTAAAGATTTTTTTTTATTTTAGTTTTTTAAAGTTTACACAATTTATGGAAAATTCACTTGAGTGCCTAAAAGACGTGACAAATGAATGAGCTACCAACATAATTATTCCATCATTTACTCAACACAAGTATTAAAAAAAGTTTAAAATCTTTAAAGAACTAAAATAAAATAAAAACAGTTTACTTTATAACGATGAAAAGGTTATTTAAGTCTTAAAAGAATATTTATAATAATTAGATAAATAATAAAAAAAATTGTAATATTTTGCATTTTATCTGCATAATTTAAAATGATAGAATCTAAAGTGAATTTTGATTTTAAATTTCTAATACCATTATCTAGAATTAGATTAAATAATAAAAAATATACAAAGATTTAAGTATAAACTGATATTATATAAAAAAAAATCTCAAAAGAAATTTCACTAGGTACCAGCACTAACACTCGTCTGGATCCACAACAAAATCAGTGACTCTAACATTATTTTTTATTTTTTAGATAACAGACTCAAACATTCTGAATCCTTTTGTCAATTTTCGAAAAACATCGGTAGTAAACAACTTCGTCCTTTACAATTTCGTTCGTTGCATGCAGTATATTATATTATTAAGAAAATAAAACTTTGGAATATCTACTAAATATTAGGGCATATAACTGGTCAGAGGAAGCTCAGGGAAGGAGCATGTAATACATATATAATTCAACCATTTTTTTAAATAAAAAAAAATAGTCCACGCTAAAATGAGTTTAATAGTAACACTAGTTTTGGGTATATTGAATGTGAAAAATTATACTGGTTGATTGAGTATATATATGAGTTTAATAATAACACTAGCTTGGGTCCCTTTGCTTGAAACTAACGTCATCGCTCATCCGCGTGAAAGAGAAATATAACTTATTACCTCTTGTTTATGATAAAATAAGATACACTGAAACTTGTTTCTTATTAAAAAAAAAAAAAGAGATCGGAAAAGAGTATTACAATAGACCAGGTTTTGGTCCCTTTCTGCGAAATTTCGTCCGAACAAACGGATCATCTCCTACATAAGAAATGCTTGCTCTCTATAAATTGATCTATCTGTTAAAACAACTCTTCATCACTTCAGAGAAAACGTGAAATCTTTGACAACACAAATCGTGACATGGCTGAAGCAGGTAGCAGTATGGAAATTTGTTGGTTTTTCTTTCAACTGTTGTTGGTCCATTTCTTCAAAATTTCATACGCGTGACTTCCTTGAAATTTCATCATAAATTCATTGATCTTTCAGTGTGGAAAAACAATAAAACAAACTGATAGGTCAATTGCTTTAGACTTTTTGTTCCTTCACTCGAAATTTCTTCTCAATAAATGGGTGGGTTTCTAATTAATCCTGAGCCAAAAAATAAAAATGTTTGCTCTCTAGTCTGTATATCTATCTAGCATTCTCTCTATCTTTCTCCTTCCTATTTCTCTCCTTATCTTTCTTTCTTTCCTTCTTTCAATCTTTAACCACACACCTTTTGTTTCTTTATGTTTTCCAGCAGGCAAAGGCTCAAGAGGATCCAACTTTAACCACATATCCCGTCTGAAAGTATTTATTTTCCCATTTCAGATAAAACATGACTTCTTTGACCATCCAGATGGCGAGATGGCTGAAGAAGGAAGCAGTATGGAGATATGTGGGGTTCGTTTCAACTATTCTTGGACTACTCTGTTATGGTCTCAGCTCCTCCTTCAACTCTCTCTTCGGAGAGTGGAGCTTGTTGAAGATCTTTCTTTACAGTGTTTTTAGTCTCTTCATCTGCCTTTGGAGTCTTTTTCCAAAGGTATGGCAATACTCAACTAGTCTCCGACTCAAAGCTCATTTAGCATTCTTGGTTTTGACCATTACATCTGTGTATTCCTATTTTGCGGATAAAGTTGTGAATCGAAAACCAGATGCATATAGCTTGATTTCTTCTGCTGCCTTTGCTATCGTGTCCCTCAGCCTGTCAAGGCAAACTGAGTGTGGATTTGAAGTGGATTTTCTTTATTTTTTCCTGGGATGTCTAATAGTACAACTCTTGAAGATTAAATTGGCATTAGTTATTGTTGGAGTAGGTTTCAGCTATGCCCTTATTATTCTTCGTTCCTCTTTATATACCACGCCATACCAGAATCTTGGAGTCCAGGATGAGCATTCAGTAGTGATTGATGTCAATTCGCTACGTACAGATAATGCTAGTATCATGCCACAACTCATGACTTGTATCAGGGCACTTCCGCAGGGCAATTCAAATGTCACCAACATGCTTTCTAAGCTTGTGAAGGAATACCTTGAAGATAATTCCAAACCAGTAGTAATTGACAGTAACTTTGTGATTGATGCGCTACCTTGGGGAAAAATCAATGACCTTCGCAAAACTATAAAGCTGGTAATCGGCGTTGGGTTTGCACAGGAGTGCTACGAGGTGTACTGTAATTGGCGGAGGGAAAGCTTAAAGGAGTGCTTAATAAATTTATTAGGCTTGCCAGAGATCAATGTGGAGAAAAGTAGATTGTTGGCATTTGAAGATTACATTCTTAGAAGACGTATTAAGGCTATCCAGGTCGCTCTTAGAACACTAATTCCCAGTGAGCGACGACTCTGTGATAGCGTCTTCGAGGGGTTCTCTTCTCTGGCTGATCTTTGTTTCACTGATATTTGTCGGGGAACCTTAATGTCATGAGTTACCTCATTGGTTTGGCCGATCAGACCTCGAAGCATAATGGAGCGGGAACATCTTCACTTTCTCTGCAGATTGATCGAATAATGAAGCATTTGGAGAGAAAATGGGTGGCAGAGAGCAAACATTTGGGAGAAAGACGGTACTTTTTCATGATGAATAATTGGAGGTTGGTGGAGCTATGTGCCGAAAAGTCGGGGTTAGACGTTGATTGTTTCAAAAAATACACAGCAAAAATTCAACAAAACCTCAAACTTTATCAAAGAAGCTCTTGGAATGTGGTGCTAGACTTGTTGAAGCTAGAGAACGATGATCGGTTTGTGGAGCCTAATGCTAACGCAGAGTCTATGAAAGACAAGCTCAAATTGTTCAACAACCACTTTAAGGATCTATGTAGCATTCAATCTAGATGGGTTGCCTTTGATATGCAGCTAAGGGAACAAATAATGAAGTCGCTAGAAAACATTTTGTTGCCAGCATATGGAAACTTCATTGGGAGGTTCCAAGATATTCTTGGTAAACATGCTTATGAGTATATTAGATACGGAATGTTTGATATTCAAGACCAAATCAACCATTTGTTTCTCGGAACCAAGCCAATGAATCAGTACATAAAAGAGACAGAGAGACTCTTAAAGTTTGTATCTCAAACCATGTGTAGTTCTAAAAAGACTTATGGGGTGTAATTTCCTTCTGCTAAATGTTTTTATTTTAAAATAAGAAGACTAAAATTATGGATTGTGAAAAATAAAGAGACTAAAATTACATTTAAATCTTTTTTTATTGGAATGGCTCAAGTCAAGTCCAAATTGCGTTTGGGAATATACTCTGATTTTTTGGTGGAGAAAGAACTATAAAATTTTTACCAAAGTTTATGGCGATAATTTTCTTTCAATTTACAAAATTCCTTTCATTTATTCTTTTTACAACATTACATCTTTACAAGTCAATCTCAAAGAGGAGATTTGCAAAGGGTTAAATAAATATGCATGTCCCTGGAGTATTTATTAATTTTTAATTAAATCCCCGAATTATTTTTTCAATTAGATCCCTGAATTTGTAATTAGGTTTGTCATACGACAGTGACCAAGTTTAAAAAAATTAGGGACCCAATAAAAATGTTCAGAGACCTAATTAAAAAATTTTACATTCCAAAGGACTTACTTAAAAATTGTCACCTTTTGTTAATTAGTATCTCACCTTTGTTAGATAGTATTCTAACCTTTGCATATCGATATATTGAGTTTAGAACCTAGAGAGGTGAGAAGACGAGATTGAAGAGGTTGACAAATTTTAATTGTCACTGAATTATTTATCATTTTTAATTAGGTCAATGGATTATTTTTTTCAATTAGGTCCCTAAACTTGTATTTTTTTTTTAAAGACATGCAAAGACATCATAATAAGATAGGAGATTTCAATTATGTTGACATCTCATACCCTACCAATAATTTACAACACAGAAAACTAGGTCCATATCCGAATAATTTAAAGACCTAAAAATTAACCTTTTAAAAATAAGAAATTTAAATACAATTTTGGTCCCTTTATTTCATTAAATCCGTAAAATTTGTCCCCTGATTTTAAAATTGAGATATTTAGTCCCTCACTATTCTAAAATCAGGAAATTAGGTGGTACTGTCAAATTGGTTGTGTTGACTATTAAGGAAAAAGGTTGACAAGTGTATCAAATCACTCAAGTAACAAAGTGAGTAAAATCATCTCTAAAGAAACTTGTGCCATAAATGGGAAATTTATAATAATTTAAATAGACTACGGAAATTGAAAATTTATGTAACTCAAATTAAATAAGACTGCATAAAAATAAAGAGTAAAAAGAAGGGCAATTTGAGTTTCAGAATTTATCAAACAGTTGGTGTGCATGGTAAACAAGAGTTTCAATCAATGAGAAAAATTGTCGGGATTTAACTTCATGGATTTTTTAAATGCTTTCACTACAAATTCCTATTCAAATAAGCTTATATCATCATTAAACCCCTAATTTTATCTAAACCTTAATTCCTTAAGTGAAGAGACCTAAATCCTTTAATTATACTATCAATCTCTTGAATTAGTATAACTAAACAATTTGCATTAAGAAAAAGGGTTTGTAGATGCCTTTGGAGTCTGTTTCCAAAGGTATGTCAACACTCAACTAGTCTCCAATTCAAAGCTCATTCAGCATTCTTGGTTTTGTGTATTCCTATTTCGCTGATAAAGGTATGAATGAAAAACCAGATGTATATAGCTTGACTTCCTGTGTTGCCTACTTGCCTTTGCTATCATGTCACTCAGCCTCTCAAGGCAAACTCAGTGCGGATTTGAAGTGAATCTTTTTTATTTTTTCCTGGCATGTCTAATAGTACTACTCATGAAGATTAAATTGGCATTAGCTATTGCTGGAGTAGGTTTCAGCTATGTTCTTATTAGTTTTCATTCCTCCTAAGATACCACATCATACCAGAATCTTGGAGTCCAGGATGAGCATTCAGTAGTGATTGATGTCAATTCGCTACGTACAGATAATGCTAGTATCATGCCACAACTCAGGACTTGTATCAGGGCACTTCAGCAGGGCAATTCAAATGTCACCAACATGCTTTTGGAGCATGTGAAGGAATACCTTCAAGATAATTCTAATCTAGCAGGTATCGACCATAATTTTGTGATCGAGGCGCTACCATCAGGATATATCAACGAGCTTCTTGAAACTATAAAGTTGATGATGGGCGTGTAACATGCGTAAAGTCTGAAGAAGTTTTGGAGCGA
Source organism: Glycine max (assembly GCF_000004515.6). NCBI lineage: Eukaryota > Viridiplantae > Streptophyta > Magnoliopsida > Fabales > Fabaceae > Glycine > Glycine max. The sequence goes on from NC_038250.2 coordinate 47,333,992, forward strand.
AATTCTGTTGAGAATGAAGGACACGTGTCAGACGATATACATCACATGGAAGTCAGGAAAGGCAACGGTTGAGGAGAGAGAACATATTGCTGAAGGACTTTGCACATTAGGGATATGATGAAGGTAATCTTCTCTCTGAAATTCTAATTCTATTTCCCTCCTTCCTCGGAGATGCTTTTCTGATCTGTCTGTACTTCAGGTGATCGTCGTGAGTTGTACTACCATTATTCTGTGAAGATTGTTCGTGCCTTGCTTCTGTTATTTGTCCAATTCTTTTCCTTAACAGATTCTGCTATAGTGTTTCTGAACATTATTAATTCAGTTTGATAATCGGAAAACTATATTGATACGTTTCAGGGAGATGGGTTAGAAAAGGAGTGCTGTGATGTGTACTGTAATTGGCAGCGCGAAAGCTTGGAGGAGTGCTTAATTAATTTATTTGAGGTGCAAGAGATAAACGTCAAGCAGAAATGGGAAGAGAAACAATTAGAAGAGTACATCATTAGAAGATGGATTAAAGCTCTTAAGGTGATAGGAATGAGGAAATACAGCAGGAGCACAACACAGGGATTTTGTTTGACAGAATCCGTTAGAGACTGCTGAGTTGTCTTGAGAGTTGAGACTAATGACCATAGGGGACATGTTGTCTGCCATAATTCTGTTATTTGGATTATCTTTCTGTTATTTGTATTTTCTGATATTTTCTGTTAGTTGTCTGCACAGTGCTATCATGTTAGATGCTATAAATAGGAGGCAATGGTGTAATAAGAAAGAAGAGAAATTTGCACTTAATTTTTAGTAGTTTAGAATAGGAGTTTTACCTTGTCCTCTGTTCCTATCACAAGTCGCTCTTAGGATACAATTTCCCAATGAACAACGACTTAGTGATGGCGTCTTCTCTGGGTTTTCTTCTATCGCTGATCTATGTTTCACAGAGGTTTGTAGGGGAGCCACGATTCAATTGCTGAAATGTGTTGATGAGGTTGTGAGTGAGAGCTCTCCGAAGTGGCCATTGTCAAAAATGCTTGACATGCTTCAGACATTGCGTGGCCTAATTCCTGAGTTTCAATCATTGTTTCCAGAGTCAATGGTAAAAGAAGTAATGACAGTCCACCACAAATTAGGAGAAACATGCAGGGTCATTTTCATGAAAATGGAAGATAATATATTTTGTAACCCATCTGTGAAGATAATTTGTTCGGCCAGATGCCACTGATCATCCAATGACCCGTTGTATCTGTTATGAACGTGGCTGATTTAGAGGTTCAGCTCCTCCAGAGAATAGAAGGAAATTCTAGAGGTTTCAGAGATAAGGAGAAATTCCAGCTTTTTCTTATTCATCCTTCTGTTATTTACATAATATTTATAGATCCTAGGAAGGAATAGTTTCTTCTAGAATTGGTATAATCCTAGGAATCTAACTAATTTCTGTTATGGATGCTTTTTCTCTCAGGTACGCAGCATCCGCAGGAGGATTGTGGAGGATCTTGTGAGCTGGCAATTTCCATTGGATACCTTCAGATGAAATCTTTCAAATAGGTGGGCTTTTTGACCTTTCTTTTGACTATTGGTTCCTTCTGCACCCCATTTTCTGTAAGTTCACCTTCCGTGTTTGCTGCTATGTCTCTGTTGTCCCTGATTGAAGCTTCTCTGTTCATAACACTCTGCGGCCCTTGTAGACGCACCTTGTCCTCAAGGTGGAAGTCTTGCTGTAACTGCTCCCAATCCTCCCATGAAGTCTCATCGGGAGAGAGTCCCTGCCACTGAACCAGCACTTCCTAAGTTCCTTATGTCGGGTGCCTTCTTGAATCCAAAATAGCTAAGGGGTATACTACCGGTTGGTCATTGACAAAAGTGGAAGGTAAATGCAACTCGGAGTGTTGCTCGGGATTTCCTCGAAAAGGCTTAAGCTTAGAACAATGAAATACAGGATGAATCCTGGCTGAGTCTGGTAATTTCAGCTTATAAGCTACAGGGCCAATGCGGTCTTCCACCTGAAAGGGGCCATAGAAACGTTTTGCGAGCTTGCCGGCTGTTGGTTGTGGTCCTTTGGCTGAGGTCTGTCGGAGAGGACGAAGACGAAGGAGAACCCAATCACCTATCTGATGTTGGGTATCGTGTCTCTTACTATCAGCTTGCCTCTTCATAATCTCCTGTGCCTTAAGGAGTTTCTTGCGAATCGGCTGGAAGGTAGCATCTCGGTCAGTCAGTAAATGCTCCACTGCTTCAACATTGGAAGACCCTGTGATATACTCAGGGAAATTGAAGGGTTTCTTACCAAAAGTGACCTCATATGGTTTTGTTCCCGTGCCGGCATTCCACGACGTGTTATGGGACCACTCAATCCATGGCAACACTTTTCCCCACCTATTGGGTCGCCGATGGACAAATGCTCTGAGATACTGCTCCACTACCCTGTTAAGCACTACCGTTTGCCCATCGCTCTGGGGATGATACGCAGAGCTCATGCGTAAATGAGTACCACTAGCTTTGAACAGCTCTTGCCAAAATCGGCTAATAAAGAGGGGGTCCCTATCGGAAACCAAGCTACGAGGGACCCCATGTATTTTGACCACCATGTCAATGAACAAAGATGCCACCATATGAGCTGTGTGGGATGTTGGTAACATTCCCAGGTGAATCCCTTTCGAAAAACGGTCCACCACCACAAGGATTGTAGTGTTTCCATGATACGCCGGCAACCCGACAATAAAGTCTAACGAGAGGTCTTCCTAGGGCCGATGGGGAACCGGTAAGGGACATAGTAGCCCGGCAACCCTTTGTGTCTGGTATTTAGTGACTTGGCAATCAAAGCAGTTGGCCACGAATTGCTTGACGTCCTCCCTGAGACCAGACCAAGTAAAATTCTCGGAAATTCGGGCCAGTGTCTTTGTGACTCCAGCATGACCCCCGGTTGGAGTAGTATGATATTCCTGAAGTAATGTGGCCGTGATTGGGAGGTCCCTAGGAAGCCAAATGCGCCCTCCTGTTAAAATCAAATCCTGGGTAATGGAGAATGCAGGATGATTATAAGGTGTGTCCCTAATTTCCTGTTTCCGGCGGCAGAACTCAGGGTGAGCTTCTAATTGGCGTCGTAATTCATTCAGGAAGGTCAGAGAAGGAACGGAAAGAATTAAGCATTGAGAGGGTATTGGTTCCCGTTGTCGGGACAAGGCATCGGCGACCTTGTTTTGGTGTCCTGAACGGAACTGAATCACATAATCATATCCCAAAAGTCGAGCCAAGTACTTATGTTGCTCGGGAGTTTGAATTACTTGGGTGAGTAATTCCTTGAGACTGCGGTGGTCCATGATGATGATGAAACGTTGTCCTAACAGGTATTGCCGCCACCGTTTGACCGCGGTGGTTATGGCAACTAGCTCACGTACATAGGTGGAAGCCACTGCGAGTTTGGGAGGAAACGGTTTGCTGAAAAACGCCACAGGGTGGCCTTTCTGGGTGAGCACGGCTCCCATGCCACTACCGGAAGCGTCAGTCTCCACAGTGAATGGGGACGTGAAGTCCGGGAGAGCTAAGACCGGAGCGGTGGACAGGGCCGTCTTCAACTGATCAAAAGCGTCTTGAGTCTGGGGGGTCCAGGCAAAAGCGTCCGTCGTAGTTAGTCGAACTAAAGGGGCGGCGATGGTGGCATAGTGGCGGATAAATCGCCGATAAAACCCGGCAAGTCCGAGAAAACTCTTGACAGCTTTAGCCGAGCGTGGTGTCGGCCATTGTCGAATAGCTTCAATTTTAGAGGCTACTGGTTCAACCCCCTTATGAGACACAACATGGCCAAGATATTCAACCTGTTTCTGCGCAAAGGAACATTTAGAAAGTTTAAGAACAAAATTATGGTCAAGCAGGAGCTGGAAAGTAATTGTCAGATGGTGAAGATGAGCCTCGAATGAAGTGCTGTACACCAAGATATCATCGAAGAAAACGATGATAAAGCGGCGGAGGTGCTGTCGGAATATGCTATTCATGGTGGCCTGAAAGGAACTTGGTGCATTGCAGAGCCCAAATGGCATTACTTTGAATTCGTAATGTCCATGGTGGGTTCTGAAAGCAGTCTTAGGTATATCGGGGTCGTGCATGCGTATTTGGTGATATCCTTGAAGTAAATCAAGCTTAGAGAAGTACTGAGCACCGCCCAATTCGTCCAACAATTCATCAATTGTCGGAATCGGAAACCGGTCACGAACCGTGACGGCGTTAAGGGCTCTGTAATCAACGCAGAATCTCCAAGAGCCGTCTGTCTTGCGGACGAGAAGAACGGGGGATGAAAAAGGACTTGTACTTGGTCTGATGAGTCCTTTTTGTAACATATCATTGACTTGCTGCTCGATCTCCTTCTTCTGGTAATGGGGATATCTATACGGATGGACATTCACGGGATTGGTGTGGGGAAGGAGGTGGATATGGTGGTCGGTGTCACGGTTAGGAGGTAAGCCGGAGGGGTTCTGAAATAGGGTCGAGAAACGTGTAAGTAAGGCTTGGATTTCGGGGGTTAAGGTGTGTGGTGGTGGAGGTTCAGGGTTGTCGGTGATGAGCGCAATACGGAAATAAGAGGCTTGGGTCTGTGTCCGGCAAAGTCGCCGGAGTTGATGGTGAGTGATGAACCCGGAGTCATTCGTGTTCTCCCCTTTTAATTCTATTAACTGATTTTGATAAAAGAATTGCATCCGCAGAGAGCCGTAGTCAGTGAGAATGGGGCCCAGGGTCTTGAGCCACTGGACTCCCAAGACCACGTTGGCGCCGACAATAGGTAGTACGTGTAAGTCCATGGTGAACATGACGTCCTGAATCATGATGGAAACACCTTCGCAGACGCAAGCGCAATCCAAGTGTTGGCCATTGCCAACCATCACGCGCAATGGTGAAATACGGTGGCAGGGAAGGCCCAATTGGGTCACTAATACGGGCTGCACGAAGTTGTGGGTGCTGCCGCCGTCAATGAGCAGCACCACACGGTGGTCAGCCATAAGTCCCACCATACGCAAAGCCTCAGGTGCCAGGTGGCCCGAAAATGAATTAAGGCTTATTTGGGCCTGAAATGGGTCGGGTTCATGAGGCGGGTCGGGTGGCGGGTCAGGGGGGTCTATTTTAGAGTCTGAGGGGTCCTCGTCTTCAGTCACTAAGAGGAAAGCCCTAGCGGCGCAGCGATGGCCGCGATGGTAACGTTCATCGCAGGTGAAGCATAACCCACGCTCACGGCGTGAGGTTAGCTCCTCCGGCGTGAGACGTTTCATAATAGGCGGGGTAGGGCGTGGAGGGGCCGGAAGCAAAGGGGGAAGGGTTTGACGAGGTTCAGCGGAAGCAGGGAGAACACGAAGGGGGTTAGGTTGCGGAGGTGGTGCGCGAGGGCGTGAGGGAAGGCGGTTGTCGGAAATCTTTTCTTCCTGAAGCTTCGCGAGGCCCGCGGCCTGGACCAGGGTGAGGGGCTGATGAGCTTGGACTTCCCGGCGAATCTCCGGGTTAAGACCGGAAATGAAGCAGCTCAGCAGGAACGGAGATGGCAGTCCGATGACCCTGTTCGCGAGGTCCTCGAATTCCGAAAGGTACTGATTGACTGACCCCTTCTGTGTCAACTTAAATAAAACACCTGTTGGGTCTTCGTATTGTGACAGAGCAAATCTGGTTTGTAGGGCTTGTAAGAATCCAGGCCATGAGGTAAACTGGGCATTGCTTGACATCCATTGGAACCAAGCAAGTGCCCGGCCCTCCATATAAAAAGAAGCTATGGTGAGATGGTCTCGCTCAGGGGTTCCATGATATTCGAAATACTGATTGATTTTGAATATCCAACCTAAAGGTTCTGTTCCATCAAATCTGGGAACCTCTAATTTCATTTTATGTTGTGTGGCAGGAACAGGGGAGGGCGGAGGTGGTTCAGGTTGCGGGGAAGGGAAAGAGGTCGGACGATGAAGCAGTTCGTCAAGTTTGAGGTTCATGGTCTGCATAGTATCTGTGAGACGGGTGAGGATGGATTCCAGGTTGGGTGATGATGAATCGTGTGGACCGGTCATGGTGGCAGCGGAAACGAGAGCACCAATGTTATGAACGTGGCTGATTTAGAGGTTCAGCTCCTCCAGAGAATAGAAGGAAATTCTAGAGGTTTCAGAGATAAGGAGAAATTCCAGCTTTTTCTTATTCATCCTTCTGTTATTTACATAATATTTATAGATCCTAGGAAGGAATAGTTTCTTCTAGAATTGGTATAATCCTAGGAATCTAACTAATTTCTGTTATGGATGCTTTTTCTCTTAGGTACGCAGCATCCGCAGGAGGATTGTGGAGGATCTTGTGAGCTGGCAATTTCCATTGGATACCTTCAGATGAAATCTTTCAAATAGGTGGGCTTTTTGACCTTTCTTTTGACTATTGGTTCCTTCTGCACCCCATTTTCTGTAAGTTCACCTTCCGTGTTTGCTGCTATGTCTCTGTTGTCCCTGATTGAAGCTTCTCTGTTCATAACAGTATCATGGACTACTTGGAGCTAATTTTAGAAAATTTTCGCAAGTTTGCTGATGGAACTGGAACATCTTCAGTTTCTGATCAGATTAATCGAATAATGAACCGATTGGAGAGAGAACTGGTAACAAGGTCCAAATACTACAAGTACCCAACTTCACGCCACATGTTCATGATGAATAATTGGAGGTACATAGAGCGAAGGGCAGAAAAATTGGGATTTGACCCTGATTTTTACCAAAAGTGCTCAACAACAGTTCAACAATACCACGAACATTATCAAAGAAGCTCTTGGATAATGGTGCTAGACTTTTTGAGTCTAGAGGACGATGAGTTAGTGGACGCACAGTCAATAAAATATGACCTGATCAACAAGCACATTGAGTTTATATGTAGACATCAATCTACATTACTTGCCTCAGATGATTTTCTTAGTGAACAAAAATTAATAATACCAATTGTTGATGACAGTAAAATTAGTTTGAGGATTTTTTATGATTTGGAAATGTGATATGTCTTAAAGTCTTGATATTTCCTCTGTTTAATTCTAAACAATCTGTTTCAATTTATTTGCTTAAAAGATAAACGTTTATATATGTTTTAGTTCTCTAAGAAAAGTTCAATACTTAACCCACCTTTTGTCTTACAAAGGTTCATTAGTTCTCGAAAAGATTTATGAAAAATCTTCAAAACATAATTCAGCCCCTTCTTATGTTTTACAATTTTGTACTAGGCCGGGTTTAGCCATTTAGAGTTTAGCACTTGTAGTGTTAGAGAAAAAAGATTTGAAATGGCAAATCCTGCTGGAAAGTTCATACCTGAAGGAGTCTCCTTGTAAATTCCAATAGGTGGTTAGTGATTTTCTATACGACCTATGAATAATTTCTCTCATTTTGGTTAGTTTAATTCATTTTGCTTCAAGTCAAAATTGTTCAAGAGATGTGGATAATGGGTGATTTGAAAAAGACCTGATCTTGTCCTCACTATTATATCTTATTCATAACCCTTCATCTACTAACACTTTATTTTTCAAATTAATATTACTAAAGAGACTCCACCTCTGTTTCTTGTTAGGGAGCCAAAGAAGCACTTCTGGAAAAAGGAAGAAAAAAAAACAGATGGATGCTTTTGCGGAATTAAAACATAATTTCTTTTAGGTAAATACTAACCCGTGTCATAAGAACATTGATTAAGAAACTTAGAGTAAAAATATTTTTATTGGAATACGAAAAATTAGGTTTTCCAAAATCTTTTTTAAGTTCTCATATAATTTATACAATATTGAAATTTTATATTACTTTTCCGTGGACCCTACACTAACACAGGATTGAAAATAATATACGATGTGTTTCATTTTTTTCTTTAGTGGTGGATCCTATTTTGGGATCTTAGACAATTTTTTTTAAGTCTCAATTTTAAATATTTTATTTAATTATTTTTTAAATTAAATATAACTAATTAAGTAATTAATTTTAAATTAATTTAGTATTTGATTATTTGTAAGTAAGTAATTTTAAAATAATTAAGTAATTAGTTTATCCCCTAACGTTTCACCTTTTTTTTCATTTTTTCATCCTCCCTCTCTCCTCCCACTTCATCTTCCCCAACGTTCCACCTTCCCTCACTCAGCCTTTCTATTTTGATAAAATTACATTTTTGGTCTTCTTATTTGTCTTCAATTTTGATTTTGGCCCCCCTTTAAAATTATTAATGCATTTAGTCATTCAATTATGTGCAATTCCGTAAATGTAGTTCCCAAATTCAGATTTAGACATTAACTGTTGCAAAGTAATGTTGACTGTCACGTGTTACATTATGATTGGACGATGACTGTCACGTGTCAAGTCCTGATTGGATGTTGACTCTAGGACGATGAAAATGTATTGTTGTTGTCAACGTTCAATCAGAACGTGACAGTCATTGTCCTATCAAAATGTGACATGTGACAGTCAATATTCCTTTATAACGATCAACGTATAAATCTGAATTTGGAGACCACATTTATGGGATTGAACATAATTGGAGGATTAAATGCGTCAATAATTTTAAAGGAAGACCAAAATCGAAATTGGAGATAACTGGGGGATCAAAAATGCAATTTTGCCTTCTTTTTTCCCCTTCCTCTTCTCCCTTCTCTCCCTCCCCCTCCCTCTCCCCTTTGTCCTCCTTCTGGGGAACCGCAACCTTCTCTCTCCTCCTCTACCTCCCCCTCCCTCTCCTTCTTCTTCCTTCTAGCACCGCCACTCCCTCTCCCCCTCCCCCTTCTTCCTCCCTCCTGTGATGCCCAACGCCCATTAAAGGAAGGAATTTTTTTCCTTCCTCTTCTGTTCTTGCATTTTCATTCTTATTTTTTTTCCTTCTTCCATTGCTTTTCTTATTCCCGGAATGGTTGTTGGTTTGTTGGTTTTGTTTGTAATTTTTTTTAATATTGTGTAGAGATCTTCGGATTCTTCTACAAGAACCTATTATTCACCCTACAAATCCCTACACTACCTTTATTGCAAGATCTCTACAAGATCAGATCTTGAGCACAAGATCGTTGCTCAAGATCTGGCATTAAATATGCTCTAAGAACACTAGTTAGTAAGACCTTTTTTTATTACGTGTTTACACCTTGTATATTTGAATTTCTAAACCCGACAATCAGAATCATCAACATGTATGAATAAAAATAAAAAGAACTAGAACCTTGCGCTTCTTGGCAAAAACAAGCCCTTGGTTGCTTGATCAGTAGTTTGTTCTCCGAAAAAAGAAGGGGGTTTAGGCCTTTTTAATCTCAAGGACTGGAACCTTGCGCTTCTTTCCCGTATCCTGTGGGACTTTCATTGTAAGAAAGATTCCTTATGGGTTCGGTGGGTTCACCATTACTATTTCAGAGGGAGCGATGTGTGGAATTATAATACTTCTTCATCAGATTCAGTTTTGATAAAGAAAATCATTCAAATAAGGGACTTTATTATCTCCAAAGAGCTAAGTACGGAAGAGGCCAAAAAGAGGATTCAATCTTGGAGCACCAATAAACAATTGCTTGTTGGAAAAGTCTATGAATACAGTAGAGGTGTCAAGCCTACTATTAGTTGGTGTTCTGTTATATGAAACCCAGCAATCCCCCCTAAGATGTCTTTCATTTTGTGGCTTGTTAAAAGAAACTGGCTGCTTACTCTTGACAAAGTTACTTTTTTGAACAAGGGTTCCCTCTGCCCTTTATGTTCAAATGAGGCTGAGTCAAATGCTCATTTGTTCTTTTCTTGTAGGAAATCTCTCCAAGTTTGGGCTCACATTCGTGATTTGGCTCCTTTCCGCAGACGTTTTACTTCTTTACAGCGCATTACTGACTCTTTAATTAGGGGCAGATCCACATCAGGTGTTTAAGGAAAGTTACGTTGTCTGACTATAACAATTACAGTCTACTGCATCTGGCTGTCTAGGAACAAACTGATTTTTGAAGTTTATCAATTTTCTGTAATAGAGGTTATTAGCAAGATTAAGTTTCTTATGTATAGACAAGCGCACCTGTTGCATTTGTTTTAGCATCTTGATATAGGCCTTCTTGTATTAGGGAGACTTTTGATTTTCTCTAGTTGCGGGGTATGCCCCGTTTATTGTTGTATCATTTTAGGTTTAATATAATTTACATTTTTCCCAAAAAAATAAAATAAAAAGAACACACCATCATAATGTGACATGATTGGTAGATAATCTTGTTCTTTAAATATGTGATCATAGATTCAATCCTTATCTCATGCGTATGAAAAAACATTTATATCCCTTAAATGAATATCTTAGGGGTGTTTGGTTTGATTGTTTTCTGTTTTCATTTTCACTAAAAATAGAAAACGATGATGAAAATGTGTTTGGTTGGATTTCTGAAAACATTTTCAGTGAAAATGAAAACAGGAAATAAGCAGAAAATGAAAACAATAAACTCTTGTTTTCAGTGTTTTCAGTTGAGAACAAAAACCTCATTTCAGGTAAAATGAAATTGCGGTGGCAATGAATATAATTTTAAGCAAATCTAAAAATACAAAAAGACAAGAAGTCAATATATCATCAATTTTCAATATTTTTATTTCATGAAAACAGAAAACAAGAAGTCAAACCAAACATATTTTCAAAATTCTAATCTTTTGAAAATGAAAACAATTTTCTGAAAATGAAAACAGAAAATGAAAATGCAAACCAAACACACCCTTAGTATTTTGAGAGATTAGTCCATGACTTTCAGCCGAAGAATATCTGTTTAATATATATATCATTATTTTGTTTGTATGTTTTAGGCTGGCTAGATTTATGTCAAAGTCAAAGTAGTTTGTGTGCAACCCTGAATTGTCAACAAATTATTGTGACCGCATACTTTTGGAGACTTGCACTGTTTCTGTGGCAATAATTCTCTGACCGTGTACCTGTAGTTCTGTTCAATCTCAAATCCTTACCTTACCTACCTATTGCAACTTCTCACTCTTGTGATGCAAACCAACCTATTGCAGCTTCTAACTCTGGCGATCCAAACCAAGGACGCTACCCTTTAGAAATTAAGTATTATGCCTTTCCGAAATTCCAATATGATAGTACAGAAAAAGCTATGGAGAATTGTTGGATTTTTGTCAAGTGTGATTGGACTAATCTGTTACGCGTTGAGTTCCTCTTTCAACCACCTATTTGGAGAGTGGAACTTCTTGAAGATCATCCTTTACGCAGTGATAAGTTTCTCTATCAGCAGCATCATGTTACTTTTGAAAAAATGGAAACTTTCCAAGAGTTTCATGCTAAAAGCTCATGTGGGTGTTCTGGTTTTGTTGATCACTTCTGTGTACTCTTTTGTATCCGACAAAGCTGTGAATGGAAAACCAGACATGTTAAGTTTGATTTCGTGTTTTGCCTTTGCTTTCATGTCTCTGTGTCTGTCAAAGCAGATTGACCTTGGGTTTGGAGCAGATCTCCTCAATTTCTTCCTTGGATGCCTAACTGTTCAACTAATGCACATCCATTTGATGCTCTCTATTGTTGCAGCCATATTTTGCTATTGTTTCATGTTTTTTCGTTCCAAGTTGGATTCTCAATCACAGATTGGAACTGTAGAAGTTGAAGACCATGTAAACATAGAAATTGATGCTGAAGATGGAAAAAGAGAGTTTGATGACAACAGAAGTGACTTCCAAGCTAATCATAGCCACCAACAAGTTCCGTTATTAAGAATGGTGGGTGATGGGTACAATTGGAGAAAATATGAAGATAAAGTAGTGAAAGGAAGTGCAAACCAGTTAAGTTACTACAAATGCACACAACCCACTTGCTATGTGAAGAAAAAAGTTGAGAGAACTATAGAGGGGGAAATTGTTGATATACACTACCAGGGTACTCATACACATTGCGAGCGTATGCATAATATGAAGAGAAACTCTTCATCTGAATATTTATATTCAGTGTTACCTTCAGAGCCTGTCACCTTTCCAGATCAATCATTTGCCTCTCAGGGCAATGGAGAATTGGATTATCATGTGCAGCAACAGAGAACTCCTCAATATCCAAATGAAATATGAATCATAATTTAGTACTTTGCTTGTAGATCTTATCACTTATAATAAAATTAAATATTAACAATTATATTAACTTGTCAAAAGTTCTCTTTTATTATCTCTTTCTCTCCATCTGCTACATCATATTTGTTGAGTTTCTTTTAAATACTTGCTCAATCTTCGATGACTTTGATGATTGCTTGGTCTAGGAAAGTTTATGTAGAACAGAGTGGTAATGCAAATGGATTATTGTCTCATCTACAGAGGAGAGACCGATACCCATCAGAACATAACCATAAATTTGCTTCAACCATTGACACAACACCTCCCTGGAATTAAGTAAATGACAAGCTAAGGTCATATAGTTCCTACAATCTGCCTCTAGAAGAATCATGAAAGAAAATGATGAAGGGATTGTTGGAGATTACACATCGACTAGGCCAAATTAAAGTATATAAATGGTAACCAATTGAAGGAAGCCTAGTGAGTAGTGACAGAAATATATTCATCCAAGGTCATATAGTTACTACAATTTTATACACAATGAACATGTTGATTGTTACATTCATTAGATTAAGTGCGCTTCTAGTTTCAACATATCATTTAAACTTGAAAGAGAACCCCATTCCTCACCATAGTAATAAGTATCATTGTCATAAAAATTTTTTCTAAACATGTATACATTAATGTTTTACGAGCTTTTGGGGTGGAAGGTTAGAGCTAATGCACCAAAGTTGCTTTCCTGAACATTTGAACAAGATTTACTGGAGAGAAATTAAATTGGAACTTTGAGGCTACACATGGTTCCTGTTCTTTATATTTCCATAATGTCTTTCTATGGTCGGTGAAAGGATTAGTATCCACTCAGCTACCAATTTCTCCCAGACTGTTTGGAAATTACAAGTTATTTCTTATTTGTGTAGGTAGAGTGGTGGGATGGACCGAATCTGGCCCAAAAGAAAGAAAATTAAATGATTTAAGGAGTTTATTGGTAGGAATTAAATATTTTTTATCATATTTAAATTCGCAACTTCTCCCTTTTTTTCCTCTTTCTTCATTTATCATTAAACTTTTCTCTTTTGTCCCTCAACCATCAAATCAATCTTATATTTATGAAAAAAGTGGTTAAAATTAAATATATATTTAATAATTATAGTTTTATTTTACTTGTATTAGAATAATATGATTTTGACATTTGGATGATTATTATTCCTTGATTGATATAATTTAGAATTATATAAATGTAATCATCTTTACCTATTATCATCAATGAATGAAATATTTTAATTTTATCTTATTTTCCTTAGTTTCTTTAGATTTAGTAGTAGTTTTTAGGTTAATTTTCATAGATAGAAAATTGTTTTCTATCATAGAGTAACTAAGAGGTTATATCAATACTGCCAGAAATATATAAATGGAAGATCTTGTACAGAATTTGACTAATACATAGTAAGAAAAAACCAAGAACTTGAATATATTTATCCATTATTACAAATATAAATAATTTGACTACATTCGAGGTGCAAATTATAAGACATCACTTAAAATCTAAGAAAGGAATGTTGTAGTTAGTTCTCACTAGTCACTACTATTACAAATCTGGGACAGGACATTTATTTCAACGCACTTGGCAAGATACTGGTATGATACTTCACTAAGATCGAAAGTGTCCCAAAATACATATTTTGAAGCGTCATTGCATACTGGTGTAAGTTCATTGCAAAATGAAGTTACTTCAACCGCGCCGAGCCCGCAACACCCTCTATTTGTTACCTGGATACCTATTAGATAAATTTCCCATAAATGCTCAAAATAAGTACAGGAACAGATTAGTTTCATTATTTTTCTTTCATATTTTAAAATCATATAGAAAACTTTCTCCTATAGAAAGAAAGACATTATGGAAATATTAAATATTATAAAAAACATATGAAGAAAGTTTTCCTAAGGTTTCCAAGGCACGTACGATTCTATAATATTTTCAAATAGAACACAATAGAATGCACTTTTATATATATATATATATATATATATATATATATAGAGAGAGAGAGAGAGAGAGAGAGAGAACACGTGTGTGGAGAAGATATATATCAAATGAGAACTCTTCTTATTATAATAAATGAAAACTATAAAATTTAAAAAATAATAATAAAAAAATACAAATAATTAACTTTTTAAAATAGTTAGATAACCACTAAATAGATTTTAATCTTGACCATCCACTTAGGTAATATATGATTCAAATTAAAGTTCTCATTTCTCACATTAAAAACAGTTTTTATATGATATGTTCCTTTATATTAAAAAATAAGAAAGTAAAATTATTTCTACTTTCAATTTAAATTTTTTGGTTCCACACGAGAGATTACGGGTGCTTTCAACCTACTGGTTCAAGATTAATTTTACTCACGGTGTGTGACTATTGTTGATCCAACGGAATTTTGTATACGATGAAAATTGAACATGGATTTTCCTGTTAAATAAATTATTCTCACTCATGTGAATATAATAAGATCTTACACCACTAATAATTGTTGATTGTGAATATATTTTGGGGTTAAATTATATAAAAAATTTATAATTTTTCTCTCTTAATTCTTTCTTTTTGATTAAATAATTGCTAAATTAACATCATTTTAAATTTTTGTGCAGAGAATATTAAAAGTGATGAATTTATGATGCTTAATGAATAAAATAAGACCAAGAAAGCAATGATAATTAAGGAAAGCAGACTAATTAAGGAATTAAGACCAATTAAGAAAAAGAGACTAATTAAGAGAAGCATGACTAATTAAGAAAATGAGGTTAATTAAAGAAAGCAGACTAATCAAGAAAAGGAGGACTAATTATGAAAATCAGACTAATTTAGAAGTCCGCTAATCTGCACCGGTGAAAGAAGAAGAGAGAAGAAGGAAAAAAACACACAGAAATTTCAAGAGAATACAATTAGGAGTCATTCCTTCCCTCTATTCACTTTCTCATTTTTTCTCCCTTTACTAAATATTTTTCTTTTGCAATTCTAAAACCTTCATGACAATGAGAAACTAAACCTCATTTGTTGGAAATTTGACAATAAACTACTTTTAATGTAATTTCTCTTTCTATCTATTTAATAATATTAAATTTGCATTATTCTTTCTTGTGCTTATTATTGTTTGTGGCTTGATCACCCATTTGCATGATAAGTTTAAGGATAACGTTGAAAAACATTGTTTTCTAATAGAACTGTGAAAGAGTATTTAACTAAAGTCATCACTAGGGATACGTTGATATTTGTTTAGCCTATTATACATCTATATTCTTAATGTAATTTACTATTTTAGTTCAGCAAAAGAATTTGAAAGAGAAAATAGATAAATTAGACTCTTTCGTGTGGAAGACCAAAGTTAGAATATACCAGTAAATGCATGTGTAAATTGGAATAATTATAAATGGAGAAAAATTATTAATATTACATCAAAGAGTAGTTTTGATAGGTTAAGTTTTCAGCATTCTCATCTTGTGAATTTCCTTCTACAGTAATATTTGATTTTCTCATCTTTTCTATCTTTAATTAATTAATTTAAATTCTTGTTTAATTTATTCTCTTGTTTGATTTAATTTTCTGTCAATTTAAATTATTATTTTTCTCATAACTTTTTCAAGTCAATTTTCTTTAACTTCTTTTATTAATAAAATATATTCATCTACCTAAATACAAATAAAGTCCATCTAAATTTGACATTTGGATTTTTATTTTAACTTTACTACTTGAGATGCATTGGTGCACATGTCAATTCATCAACATGCACTAACCATTGGTTGTTCATATCTGTAAGATAAAACTTGCACATAACAATATATAAGGTATAAACATTATTTGTCTATTTACTTGTTATCTATATTAATTTTTTTTCACTCTTGATTTATGTTTGTTAATTAGAAAGAAAAAAAAATGTAAGTTATAATAATATAATTCAAAATTTATAGATAAATGACTTTTATTTACCTTAATGAAGATACGGTTTAAGGACTTGAAAGGTTTAAAGTAAATTTAAGAATAAGACCTTTTATTTACTCATAAAATTTAAAAATGAGATTTTTATAAAAAAAATTCAAATATAATTTTATAATAATTTTTTTTAAGATATATTAGTACTAAAAAAAATTTGAAACCTTTTTTTTGGAACCTAAAGTCCTTGCTTGAGCTTTAAGCGAACCCTACTTTGAAGTATCCAATTTGCTACTGCTATGGCACCGGTTAAAGCCGTAGTGAAATCATCAAAACCTGATCCCCCAGACGCGAAGCTAACACCTATTAGAAGTTCTTCATCTGATAGATTTGGATCAAGGAAAGGAGGGACAGTGTCTTTGAGGTTCAATACAGTGGCAATGAAGTCAGGAACCAATTTTCCATTACAAAATCCTTACCATAAGGCAAATGATATTCCTTGGCTAAATTGTTGATGTAGTTGTTATTGCCAGTGTCCACTGTTGAATCGCCAAAGACTAGAATACTTGTTGTAACAGCAACGACAAAGGGGCAAAAGTGCATCAAAATGATGAAGTAGATTGTATAAGCCATTAGTAGAACTTTTTCATGTGGTAAGATAAGACTTTAGTTACCATATTATATATAGTGGATGTAAAAAGAAACGTGTTAATTTCTTTCAATTTTAAAGTTTAAATTTGTAAATTGCAAGCGAACTGCATTGATCAAGAAATCCAAAACGTGAGAATGATACCAAGACAACCATTTGGGTAAGTGAAAACAACATACTAACAATTTTAAATACTTCAAATTCTTTTATTTTTAAAATTTTGTGTTTGGATAAAAAAAATTAAAATTGTGAGGATGAATGACCCACACCCGATTGATGTTTCCCTGACTGGCGGGTGTAGTACTACATGTTCCCTTACGTTCACACCCGATTGATGTTTCACAAGGTCAGACGGTATTTCTTGAAGAAGAGTATTGTCGGTGTGAGAGAAGAATCGTGAGTTCAAAAACAAGATTTTAAAAACTTTTAAGTGGAAGAGATGATTAAGGTTATAAATGAAATATATAAATATTTTGAAAGATTCTTCAATTAAGAATAGAATTTCAATTTCTCACATCTTAGAAAGAAATTAAAATTCCACATTTTTAGTTATTTAAAATTTTGTTCTAAAGTTTCAAAATTTTAAACTTTTCATAAAAAAAACATTCAAACAATGAATTATAGATTATAAAAATTTAAATTCTCTAATAAATTACTTTGCTTAGTTAAAATTCTATATCCAAACACACTCTAAACAAATTTTCTTGAATTTGATTGAACTAAGTGTATCAAGAGAAGGGGTGGAGAGGGAGAAGAAACTTTCATAGGAGCCGATTTCATTTCCATAAAGAACGTTCCACACTAATGTAACGTTATATACTGTAGCATGACCAAAATTATTGTACGTCTTATTCAAGATATGGTAGAATATTGTCTCATCCTCAACCCAATCTGCTTGGACTGTTAGTACGAGATACCACCAACATGTGATCCAAGCATAATTCAAATTCAAAATAGCATACATTTACCTCAAATCAAAATAGAACTACAAATCTTACAGGTACAAATTTTGGAATATCAAAGGAAAAAACGTACACAAAGGTCACTTACAAAGCAAATCTTAGCATGGGTCCGATTGTAAAATAACCATAAGGTACTGGCCAATAAAAGGGTCCAGTCAATGATCTTCAATCTTTTCGACCAGTTTAAGATTTGGACGGTGCTGGAAATCAAGCTTTACTTACTCTAGATACCAAGAGATGGATATTTCACCAAATTCATTTTTGGGTCCCTTCTCAAATGGGGTTATTTTCTAATATGTTGTCTCTATTTTAGTCTTACGAGTTTATGAATTATTGATTGATCTTTACAAAATCAGAAAAACCGTGGATGAACTGACTTCTCTTCCTTTATGAATTCGTTGTCTTTGAAATAAAAATAAGTTTCAAATATAATTTTCTTATTACTAAAATTTACATACATTATACAACTTATAAAATGATACTCGTCGCTTCATTTAAATTTAGTTTGTCTTTAGTTTAATTCTTACCAGTTTGCACATTGACCTATAACTACTCTTACCAGTTTAATATTCAATTTAAATTTGAAGTTAATTCAAGTTACTTCAAAAGTTCCTTGGCCCTACAAATTAAATATTGTGCGCGTGTACTAAATAATTGATATAACACAATCATGCTGCACATGCAACAGTTCAATATTTGGAACGAAGTTAATTAATTTAAGGATGAATAAATGAAAACTACTTTCTAAAATTATAGACGTAGACATCTCTCGTCCTTCAGAATTCATCTGTGGAAATGGAGATTCATTTTTATTGAAAACTTTAAGATATATATATATATATATATATATATATATATATATATATATATATATATATATATATATATATATATATATATATATGACGGAACTCTTTTGCCATAAATTGTTGACCAATAATTTGCAGCGACATATTGCCTAGCGAGAGATCAATGAGAGAAAAATTTACAAAATTCTTGTAATTTGATTTTTCTTACAAGAAATATTTATTTTAGTAGTACTAATTTTTGTAAAAACGAAAAAGAAAACACAAAAAAAAAATCTTATCAATTATAAATAAAATACTAGAATGAATGGAGGGCCGTCTAACTTGTACACGCTTCCATTCAAAACTTTCTGGGCCATTAATTTGTTGATATTTATTTATTTAATTTGGCAAGACAAAATTTCTTCTGTAATGTGACGTATGTATGTTTATATCACCAGCTAACTTCTAATTGGAAAAAGTAATATTGAATGCAATCATCTATTATGAAGAAAATTATTTGAAATAATTTGAAGATTATGACAATCATGAATTCATGATGGTCCCCATTCTCTTATCCAATTATAGCTTGGGACCTGGGAGATGAGTACATTATTATAGGCTGGTCCACATTTTAATTAAAAGACTAAATACGTTTATGAGAAAGATGATTTAGACTGAGTTGAAGGGTACAAGCTGCTACGACGATATATACCCTAAATTAGAATTAATTTATTGAATTAAAGCAAGCAAATTAATGCCAGTTTATTTTGCACTTCAAAATCAAATTGCGTTTTTGTTGGATTCAATTGGAATCCATCACTCACCAACAAAGAGAAGAAGGTTGAGAAGAATTGAGAGGAACTGAATCTTTATTGATGAATGAATTGATTACAGTTACAGCTCATTTTCTGAAGTATATATTCTATGACTCCAGGTGTAATTCTGTTACACCTATAACAAACTCAAAACAGAAAACCTATAACAAACTCAAAACAGAAAAAATAGTATATAAACTGAAATGCACTATATCAATTAATATCTATCTGTGATGCTATCAGGTGCTACTAGCACCATGTGACTTTATTTGAATTACCCAAAATACAACACTTCCCCTTAATTCAAATCTTCAAAAACAAATGACTCCAATCTCTTCCCTTAGCTTTATGAATCTGTCTGGTTTAACAGCCTTGGTCAGCAGGTCTGCTAACTGATCTTCAGTGGGACAGTAAATCAATTTCAGAACTCCATTATTCACTTGTTCTCTGATGAAATGAAACCTTGTTTCGATGTGCTTGCTACGCCCATGTGAGACTGGGTTTTTAGCAAGACTAATTGCTGATTTATTATCTATCAGTAATGACAGTGGCATCTGTACTTCACATTTCAACTCATCAAGCAGTGATTTCAACCAAATTGCTTGACAAGCAGCAAAGGAACCAGATATATACTCTGCCTCACAGCTTGAGAGAGCAGTAACTAGTTGTTTCTTTGAGCTCCAAGACACAGCAGCTCCACCAAATTTGAACAAGTAACCAGATGTGCTTCTCCTATCTGTCCGGTCCCCACACCAATCAGCATCTGAGTAACCAATCAATTTCATCTCAGCACCATCAACACTACTTGGAAACATCACACCATACTGCATAGTTCCCTTCACATACCTTAGAACCCTCTTGGCAGCCAAGAAATGAGATTTCTTTGGCCTATTCATGAATTTACTCAGCACGCCTACGGCATAACAGATATCTGGTCTGCTATTGCAGAGGTATCTCAGTGAGCCTACCAACTGTTTGTAACCAGTTGGATCAACACCTTCTTCCTCAGGCTTGTCTTCAAGCTTCTGGTTTGTTTCTGTCGGTGTGATTGCAACATTGCAATCCTCCATCCGAAATCTCTTCAGAATTTCACCAGCATATTTCCTTTGATGCATGACAATCCCATATTCAGTCCACAAGAATTCTAACCCAAGAAAATATGACAATTTCCCTAAGTTAGTCATTTCAAATTCACTCATCATGAGTGAAGTGAAATTATCAATCTCTGTTGTATGATTACCAGTCACTAGTAAATCATCAACGTATAGGCACACCATTAACACCTTGTTATCCTCCTTCAACATGACATAAACTCCATGTTCTACCACACACCTTTTGAAGCCAAGTTGAGCAAGATATGCATCAATTCTCCTATTCCATGCTCTTGGTGCTTGTTTGAGCCCATAGAGCGCCTTGTTCAACTTGTATACCATTTCCTCCTTGCCTTCTAACTCAAAGCCAGGAGGTTGAGTCACAAACACAGTTTCTTCTAGTGCCCCATTCAAAAATGCAGATTTTACATCAAGATGTGTCAACCTCCACCCCTTATTGCTTGCTAGAGAGACAATCACTCTCACAGTTTCGTGCCTTGCAACTGGTGCAAAGATCTCTGTATAATCAACTCCTTGTTTCTGCAAGAAACCTCTAGCCACAAGCCTAGCCTTGTGCTTCACAATTCTGCCCTCAGGATCCAATTTCAACTTGAATACCCATTTTACACTTATTGGTTTCTTGTTCTTAGGCAATTGAACAAGATCCCAAGTATGGTTCCTTTCAATTGATCTCAACTCATCTTCCATTGCTGCTCTCCACTCACTAATCTTCAATGCTTCAGTGAAGTTGACTGGCTCTGCATCTGCTAAGAGAGCGAAGTGAATCAAGTCACCTTCGTCAGTCACAGCACTATCTGGCAGCACCTCACAATCTTGCAGTCTCCTTGGTAATTGTTTCTGCCTCTGTGGTCTCACTGCTGGAGTAGCGGGCACATCGTGTACTACATCACCAGGCACATCATCATTAGGTGCTACAACACCATTCACACCATCATTATTCACTTCTGCAGCACTGTGATCATCACTCTCACTGTCACTGCATATATCGATTTCTGGTGCAGCCTTGAATTTCACTTCCCCTATCTCCCAGTCCCATGACTCATCTTCTTTGATCAAGAGATCTCTACTAATACACGTCTTCTTCAACTTGGGATTGTACAACTTGTAACCACCAGTTGAGTGGTATCCAATCAATACCATGACTTCACTCTTGTCTTGCAACTTAGTTCTCTTAACGTCTGGTATATGATTGTAACACAAAGATCCAAACACCCTTAGATGACTCACTGAGGGCTTCTTGCCACTCCATACCTCCATAGGTACCTTCAACTTCAAGCTCTTTGTAGGACACCTATTGAGAATGTAAGCTGATGTTGTTACAGCTTCACCCCAAAACTCATGAGGCATGTTCTTTTGTTTCAACATGCTCCTTGCCATATCAAGCAAGGTCCTATTCCTTCTTTCAGCAAGTCCATTGTGTTGTGGTGTGTATGGGGGAGTGACCTCATGGACAACACCTTGAGCTTCACAAAATTCCTCAAATGCTTTTGAGGTGTATTCACCTCCACCATCTGTTCTCAATATTTTTAATTTCTGGCCACTCTGTGTTTCTGCCACAGCTTTGAATTTCTTGAACACCTCTAATGCTTCACTCTTCTGCTTGATGACATACAGCCATATCATTCTAGTAAACTCATCAATGAAAGTAATAAAGTATTTATTACCTCCAAGTGTTGGCACTTCAATAGGACCACAAATGTCAGAACTCACTGCATGTAGTGGAGAGCTTGCTCTCATAGGTGACTGATCAGCAAATGGCAATCTGGTTTGCTTGCCTTTCAAGCACACATCACAGGTCTTGTCACACACACCAATCTTTGGCATACCTATCACTAGCTCCTTCTCACTCAACTGAGTTAGACTCTTGAAATTCAAGTGTCCAAATCTCCTATGCCATAGCCAGCTCTGTGATTCAGTCACTGTACTCAATACTTTCACACCAGAATCTTTTACATTGCATTTAAAAGTCCTGTTCCTGCTCAGTTTTGACTTCAAAACCAGTTTATCAGAATTATCAAACAGCTGCAGCACTGCATCTCTCATAGTTACTGAGTAACCTTTCTCCAATAATTGGCCTACACTCATCAAATTACTCTTCATGCCAGGCACATACCACACATTTTCAATCAAAACAGTTCCACCATCCTTCAATTTTACCAGCACATCTCCCATTCCTTCAGCAACCAAGTACTCATCATCAGCACACCTGATTCTACTTTCTTTGCTGGAATCATAGTTAATCAACCACTGCCTATTCCCAGTTAGATGGTTAGAACAACCTGTGTCCAAATACCACCAATCTATTACTACGCCTTCATCATTGGTTGTCACCATTAACATAACAGGTTCTGTATCAGAACTATCTTGAGCAAGATTAGCTTGCTCTGTACCTTTCTCTGGTTTCTTCCACTTACCAGCACCAGACCAACATTCATCAGCAAAGTGACCAAATCTGTCACAATTATAACACTGTATTTTCCTTTTATCAAAGTTCTTTTTCTTATTAAACTTTGAGTTATAACCTCCTTTATTTGATGATTCTGCCTTATCAGCCAGTGATTTTCCTTTATCCTTATCACTACTATTGGGATTCTGTTTAGCCTTCTTATCTAACCACTGTTTCTTCTTAATTTCACGCCAATTTTCCTTAGATGCTGCTTGCAAAGCCTGATCTGTTTCTTTTCCATTTCCTCTTTCAATTACTCTTAATTCAAGTGCTTCTAAACTACCTTGCAATTCATCAATCTTCATTGTACTAGTGTCCTTAGACTGTTCTATAGCAACAACTATATGATCAAATTGAGCAGTTAAGGAACGCAGTACCTTTTCAACAATCATCTGCTCAGAAATTGTCTCACCACAGGTCTTCATTTCGTTCGTAACAGTAATTATGCGAGACACATAATCAGCTACCTTCTCATTGTGCTTCATATTCAGGTTCTCATACTGCTTCCTCAGTGATTGAAGCTTGACTTTCTTCACAGTTGCATCACCACCATAGCAACGCACAAGCGTGTCCCAAGCAGCTTTCGCCGTCGTCGATTCCGCAATCTTCTCAAAGATCTTTGCATCAACACACTAGTGAATGTAGAACAAGGCTTTCTGATCCTTCTTCTTCTTTTCGCGATGCAAATTCCTCTGCGCTTCCGTCGCATTTTCCGTCAAATCCGGAACTCCGTCATTCACAAATTCGAGCACATCTTGTGCTCCGAACAACACACGCATCTGTATTGACCAACGACTCCAGTTCTTACCATCAAACACTGGTAAGTGAGTGTTAAATCCACCGTTTCCATTCATCTTCTCACTCTGTTCTTCACTCAAATGAACCTCACAATTCTCTCGTGTTTCCCTGACCCTAGAAAATCAATTGTGATTTTCTTCGATTTCAATCTTTAATTCAATGCGAATTTCCGATTTGAATCACACGCACCTCACGCAGCTCTCGTGTTTCCCAGAATCTCACTCGCTCTAGATACCAAATTTGTTGGATTCAATTGGAATCCATCACTCACCAACAGAGAGAAGAAGGTTGAGAAGAATTGAGAGGAACTGAATCTTTATTGATGAATGAATTGATTACAGTTACAGCTCATTTTCTGAAGTATATATTCTATGACTCCAGGTGTAATTCTGTTACACCTATAACAAACTCAAAACAGAAAACCTATAACAAACTCAAAACAGAAAAAATAGTATATAAACTGAAATGCACTATATCAATTAATATCTATCTGTGATGCTATCAGGTGCTACTAGCACCATGTGACTTTATTTGAATTACCCAAAATACAACAGTTTTAATGTAAAATTGTAAATTCTGTTAAAATTACACCGTACGTCTCGTTGATGCAAATGTTTAATATTTGAAACCCGTGTCATATTCTAATTTAAAAAAATTTAACCTTGTTCTTAAGTTCTTCTGATAATAATATGATGTGCATACGAAGAAAGAAAATCTTGAGCGCACAGATCAACGGAAGGTTGCTAGTTTTCTGGGAGACTTGATGGTTTGGTTAATAATTTTCAAACTCCAAGTCCTTGGTTTGAAGCTAGCAAAAAAAAAAAAAAAGCATGATTATGTCAACTTAACCTATAGCTTCAAGTTTGATTCTTAATTATACAATTACTTTAAGTATTAAAGACAAAAAATTTATCATCTATATTAGATCTTATTGGATTAGAATAAAGTTATCTCCATTGAAGGATATCTCTGTCAAGATTTAGATACACAAAAAGAGAATAAAATAACCTATATTGGTGATGATTTACGTTAGATTATTGTATAGCATGTGATAAATATTCTCCATGTATAAGATTGAGTTTTGAATATATTGTACAAGGCTAAAACTGATTAATAGGAGGATATAGTGCAATCAAATTTTTTGTCCTGCATGTAAATATGCAAAACAGCTTCTTAAAAGCTTTCAAAACAATTTTCTAAGGTTTAGATACAAATTTTAGACACCCTACATGCTTATACGATCAATCAATTATTAGGTAAGGGTGGTACTCCCTCTATATACGTGTGTTTAGTTAACGAGTACGTACCTCTATAGGGTGCCTATTAAAAAAATTAAAAACAGTGTTTTTTTGTCAATTAAATACTTTTAAAAAGCATTAAACGTTTTATAATTTATTTTAGAAATTAAATACCTATTCACCTTTTAATTATGTATATATTGTTCAGAATTGACATAATTTGTTCTGGGTATCCAACACTACTTGATGGATCTATTCCAATTTGTTCTTTTCATGACATTTCTTTTTATCGATCACTATATGTCTTATCATAGTATCGTTCCTTTATTCGCCATCGATCCATGTTCTTTGAGGGTTTCATTAGATGCTAAGTAACTTGGAGTTGGAAACGCTTAAATGATTCCTTTTCATAGACTGTTATCACATCTCTTATCCATGAATTTAGGTCAGATACTTAATAATAAGCCATTTCTGAGCATAGGACACCATCGTACATAATATATACTTAAAAGATAACGGTATTTTTCTATTATCGATTCAATCCTTAACTACTACCGCCGTACGTGAATTTGCTTGTACTAGATGAACATTAATGAGCGCCAAAATCAGGTGGCAACCAGAATTATTCATATAAACTTTTATAAATTAGTTAATATGGATTTTGTACTGAAAAATCATTTATGAATGATATTAAATTTTATTTTCTTAAATAAGATCTCTAATTACAATTTTGTGAATAAAAAAATATGGTTAATAGAAAGAAAAAAACCTACTAAATTTGATTGGTTAAATTTTTTGAGAGAGACGAATCTTTGACAAAGCCCATAATCAATTTTAGATGAATTTTAAAATTCAAGTTTAAAATTATTAATAAATAAAAATATAAAATATACAAAAAATAATTAAAAATATATTTCATTTAGAAAAAAATTATTCACGCTAACTAAAAATATACTCTTTCTGGTCTTAATTATAATTAATTTTTTCCTAATTTATTCTTCATTGGAACTTAAAATTAAAAATAGAAATGAATTATTAAAATTAAAACATCAATTAAATGAAGAAAATTTTAAAGATAATAGCATTAAATGAGATAAAATTAATTGAAATTATCTTATATTTAATACCAAGAAAAATATTTTTTTTTATATTTCAGACCACAAGGGGGGAGTACATCAATTTAGATGAATTTTAAAATTCAAGTTTAAAATTATTAATAAATAAAAATATAAAATATATAAAGAATAATTCAAAATATATTTCATCTGGTATCAAATATAAAAACAAAAAAATTGTTCACGTTAACTAAAAATATACTCCCTTTGGTCTTAGTTATAAATTAATTTTTTCCTAATTTATTCTTCATTGGAACTTAAAATTAAAAATAGAAATGAATTATTGAAATTAAAACATGAAGAAAATTTTAAAGATAATAACGTTAAATCAGATAAAATTAATTGAAATTATCTTATATTTAATACCAAGAAAAATATTTTTTTTTATATTTCAGACCACAAGGGGGAGTACATCATTTATTTAAAAGAATAAATTTTAAAATTAGAAAATTAAGTATAAAACGTACACTTTAAATCAAATAAATTAAGAAATTAAGTAAAAAAATATTTAACATTAAAGATAAATTACTTTCTATCAACGATAATAAGCAGACTTATCTATATCTATCACGAACTATATACCTTGGACCTGCAACCCGTGTTCATGTTTTGTAGTTTTGTCCGTACTGCATAGGGGTTAATGGCTTTTATCTCCTTTTGGTTTTTATCCCCAACCCTTTATTCCTTTGTCTCCTTTTGAGTTCTTGATTCAATGCATATTTAAATTTATAACCTGCACGCTATCTCCCATGGTTGCTTCTGGATCTACATGCATGATTGATCAAGGCCCACGGTCTTATGGGGACTGGTGTTTTGTTTTTTTCTGCTTATATTATTAGTATATTTTTTGTGATTATACTTTTATTTAACCGCGTATATGTTGTCACAGCATAAAAAAATATACACTGTCCTTAGCAGAATAAATTTAGACTGAGGCTATATGAATTGCTTTTTGACTGGGAGAAAATAATATGTATGTTTGAGGTATTAAGAGTAGGTTAGGGTACACTTTAAAAAATGCTTTCCTAATTTCTTTTAAATGCTATTTTTATCTAATAAAAACATTTTAAAAAAATAGTTTTTTTAAAAAAGGTTTATATAAGTATTTTAAAATATTTTAGATATAATTCTAAGTACAAATAAATATATCACATGCACTCACATTTGTGTGTGTGTGCATACAGAGACTTTTATACTTACATTATTTTATATCTCTTTTCTTTTTTGATAAGCTAAAATATTTATTGATATAAAAAGCTAATTTTAAACACAAATTGTGCTAAATAAGTAAATATAAGAGATACAAATCACCAACCAAAATCAAAGCTGCATACTAAGTCAAATATCTCAATACATAGCAAAGAACTAAACATCTACATGATATATAAGTATATAAGGATATCTCTTATAATTACATAGCCAAAATTATACTATCAAGACTCTTAAGAACATAAATCAAGAGAACAGGCATCATAATATGCCTTTGTGACATGGAAGGCAGAGCCAATATCCTGTTTTTGTGTTCCTTAATCCAAGTGTAGGGGCTCTAAGAAACAAAATGTTGAAGAGCCACCTATTAACGTATGTCGATCACTCACTACTTGCATCAATATATTTATGTGATGCTCACTCATCCATCTTGAGAGGGATAATCAAAATCACATCTAGTATTGATCTTTTTTCAAAGAATACACCTTAGCCATGTTAACAATGTGATTCACACCCTTCATATTTGTTGAAAGCATTGTAGATTTTGTAGCCATCCATATTGACTAAACTACTGCAAACTACAACGGTTGACATTTGACAATATTATTTTTTATTTTTATTATAGGAGTCATAATTAATTAAGATGTTCCATACACCGAGGAAAATATTAAGTTGAGCATTATGTAATACTGAACTAATATCCTACCAACACAAAACATCATTTCGTTCCATGGAGAAAAAATGTTTTAAAAAAATAACGGGACTGTTGCAGAACACATCACTTAAAATAGTCATTTGTACTTTTATTTTGGTTTAATCACTCATGTGAATTCATTAAGACAAATCAAAGTTGAAGTATGTTTAGACAAATTGTCTTTCGGCAGGGGATAGTTGAAGTATGTGTTGATGAAAAAAAATGTTAAACATCAGAATTACATCTGTTAATATAGCTTTATCAAAAAAATTAATTAACTACTTATATAAAACTATGATCGATTAAAATAACTACCATATCTATACTATTAATTATTTTTTATCAAATAAAGATTAATGTTGGTAATAGAGACATATTTAGTGTCTATCCTTGTGTAGGAGACTATTTTTTTCTGCTTAGAAAAAGAAAAGGATGAATGAAAATATGTTAAATTATATCATCAAAGTAATTTTAATATCACATTTTAATTCAAAACTTTAAGGTTTAAATTTATGAATTTTTTTTCACTTAATTATATTATACTCAATCTTTCTATTTCTATTCAACGTGGGATTTCAGCACAAACTTATATTCCAACAATTGTAATGTTATTTC
Organism: Glycine max; assembly: GCF_000004515.6. Lineage (NCBI taxonomy): Eukaryota > Viridiplantae > Streptophyta > Magnoliopsida > Fabales > Fabaceae > Glycine > Glycine max. The sequence goes on from NC_038250.2 coordinate 47,362,354, forward strand.
AGGGGTATTTTCCTAGTTGTTTCTTCCCTTTGCTTTTGTGGATAAGCTTTTGACTGCGTGTATCCTTCTGTAGGAGACTATTTTTGTTCTACTTAGAAAAGAAAAGGATGAACAAGAATATGTTAAACGTGCTATTGTTGATTATATTTCTCTCCATCATGAAAGGAAATAATACAATTATACAAGAATGGTGTGGAAAATTATAGTGTGCAAGTATCATTATTGTTCAGCTAATTGTAATGTCATTTCAGGAGTATTTTCCAGGTTGTTTCTTCCCTTTCCTTTTGTGGATAAGCTTTTGACTGCGTGTATCCGCAGAGTTAGGCTAAACCGCACTTTAAACTCGCGTATTTAAATTTTCCACAACAAAGCTATTTTTTCAGGTAGAAACTTGAACCAAAAAAAGCGAAAAAGGAAGAAGAATGCATAACCAACTTGATAAGGTCTAGTATATATAGTACGAGTACTAACACTCTTTTTAACATACTAATTTAAACACTTATAATTTATTAAAAATCATAAAAATAAGCTAGCAAATCCCATTATTTATTATTTAATGAATCTTAGTTATAATTTTATAATTCTTAATTAACAATAAAAAAATGTGTTAGAAAATTATTCTACACACTCCTCAATTTACTACATTGCCGTACACAATACATATTTCTCAAAGATAATAGAAGGAACCCCACCACTATATAACATGTGAACGTGAGTGCTAGAAAAATTGAAAACCACTCTTTGTGCTGGGTAGTTTCGTCAATTTGAATTCACAATTATTATTAAATCCACATTTGCATTATTATGATCGTACCCACGGTTCACTTGCTATATATATAAATACACAAACTCACCCTTCAACCCTTCATTTCACATAGAACTCCCCAACTAAAAGTCTCCACATTATTATAGAGCAACAACAATAATAATAATATGGGTAACAGCTTAAGGTGTTGTTTGGCTTGCGTTCTTCCGTGTGGAGCCCTAGACTTGATCCGCATAGTGCACTTGAACGGGTACGTGGAAGAAATCACGCGTCCAATCACGGCGGGGGAAGTTCTTAAAGCGAATCCAAACCATGTCTTGAGCAAACCGACCTCCCAAGGCGTGGTTCGCCGGATTCTGATCCTCTCACCAGATACCGAACTCAAGAGAGGGAGCATATACTTCTTGATCCCGACAGCATCGCTGCCGGAAAAAAAGAAAAGACGTTGCAGTGACGATGGTGGTAATGATAATGATCATCGTAATAAGAATGACCTTGTCAAAGTGTCTTCCAAGAAGAGCATGAAGAGCAACCATGATTTGCCATCATCACAACAATGTGATAATGAGGGCTTTGTACTTTCTAAGGAGAAGAAATGCTCACGGCGGGATCACCGGAGCCGTCGCGGCGGATTGTGGCAGCCTCGGTTGGAGAGCATCTCAGAAGACTAGTTTCTTTTTATTCCGGCAGCCGGCGCCGGAATCTGGCTTGCCGGTGGGGACTGGGAACCGAAGATGGTTCAACAACACTTGAAATTGTTAGAATATAACATGACTTTTTTCTCCTTTTTTTAAATGTATGTGAGTATCTAAATTTGTGGACATAGATGAGTTACTCTGCCTTCTTGTATGATTTTGCGTTTTTGATTTCGGGGTTGAATTAATCAATTTAATTAAGCATGCTTGCTTAATACAGAGAAAAAAAATAAAGGAAAGGAAAATAATCAATTTAAACATACTCTGCCTTCTCTTTCTCATACATTACAGAGAGAAAAGGCATATTTTGTTTTATTTTATTTTATACATATAACAAAATTTGAATTTCAAACTAATGTATTTAAAGAAAAATTATTATATAATTTAATACCATTATATAACTATGGTCTTGATCAATATCATGTAATTCATAATCAAGATTTTCAAATTATAAGAAAAAAGATTGGTGTGCTAATTATCTTAAAAAAAATGGTGTGCTAAAAAAACAGATTGATTGGACCATATATATGGTGATGTAGGACCATATGGTAATTTCTCGTGGTCATGATGTTTGAAGAATTTTCGGTCTTCCTAATGAAAAATTAAGATGCAGTTTAATTTGTTTTGCTTTTGGTTAATTAATCACTAAATGCACCCTAAACAGAAAACATTACTGGTGGCATCATGAATTAGATCCATGATATTCCAATGATACCCTGAGTTTCAATTTGGATATTTAATTAGAACATGCACGTTAGCCATCTATGTCCACTCAAGGAATCTGTTAAGTAACCAGGAATAAAAAGGCTTGGGTTAACATTATTATTTCAATTACTAATTATTTTGCAGTTGGTCTAGATTAAAGCGATATAATTAAGTCTGCTTTTATGTGATGAACAGGTGTAATCGGAACAAACAAATTAAACAATGTCCAAAATAATTAGAAAAATGTACAAGTATTTTTGTTCACGCTAAGAATGAAGTCAAAGTAAAACTTAATTATTATATGCACATAATATTAGACACATTTCCGTAGGGGACGAACCAAAGTACAGATTGGGGTCCCAAATAAGGTTGATGATTGTGCTTCTAGGCTTTCATTCCATCGTTAACATTCAGGATTCAATTTAAGCTCGGTTAGTGGACTTTAGCTAGCTGGCCAACATTATAAAATTAAGGATTTGATATCAAGATAATTTATCTATTAATTACATTTCAAAATTCATATTAACATATACAATATAAAATTATACCATATACTAAATGTGCAATATCAGCTACGAAAATGTCTAAGACATAAATCTGTGTATAAAGCTACAAGATATTACTCAAATAGTCCAAAATTTACAAGTGATGAACAATTTGTAGCCGCCAAGGAAATTATAAACATGAACGAAAATGAAAATAGAGAAGGGGGGGCGTTCAAATAGCTAGCTGGAAACTCCTGATTGATGAATGACCACTCACTATGAGAGTTTTAGTCAAACAAGTAATTAATTAAATGGCATTGATTAATATTATCTTTTTTGGAACAAGAAAAATATATATGAGGTAGAAACAAAAGAGAGGAGAAAAAGGTGGGACTTGGTAGAAACATTGGCGACATCACCACGCTACACAAGCAAGAAAGCTGGCACATCCTCCTTGAACTATTTCTTATTAAATTACTCAGTTGTTCACGTGGATTCCCTCTCTTCTCTCCCAAGCCAATAATAGACAATTCTTTGCACATCCCTTTCTCACACTCCAACTCACCCACATATTATTATACTAGTTCGATTGGACCATATACCTACCTTGGTTTCACGTCTCTAGATCATCATATTTCACAGATCAATGCACATCTGTTTTAGTGAACAACAAACATATATAGGTTTGGTGATTGTTGTTATAGTTTTCTTTTCTTTAAATCAAATGGTTTAACTTTAAACAATAAACAACATACGTGGGGATGCAGGTTTGATTGAATGTCCTTCTTTCAAGGTAAAATTTCATCGGTTTGGTTAAAAGGAGGGGCAAGTAAACGCTTAAACTTAGCTTAATTAAACTTGCTTTTAATCAAAGAGTATGATTGAGTTAAATTGCAACATGTATGACTGTAAAATAATTCATTTAACAATTTCCAGTTTGTTTAGCTAGCTAGATACATTAAAGTAAAGCAATTTTATAAATTATAAATGTAATTCACTAGAATTTAATTATTCGAAACTTAGTGAGTTTTGTTTATGCATGATTGGTAACGTTAAGACTAAATGGCCCCCTATAAATTATAGTTTTACACTTCAATAAAAAAATTATTTTTTTATAATTTTTAAGGTATTTATTGTAAAAGTCAACAAACTTATCATATTTTATATAAAATTATTTTATATTATTATTGCATAATTTTTTCTTTATTTCTAATATTAATTCTTTTAAAATCAATTCCATTTTAAAAATTTGTGAGACTTGAATAAGACAAACTTATTCAAACATATTTATAGTTAAAAATTACTCTAAAGATTCTAATTAAGCATACATATGATCAGTGAAATCATTAACGAATTAATAAAAAAAATCTCAAACAATTTGATAATAATGCATAACATATTTTTAAAAGAAATGATAGAAGGAGATCCCAAGGACTAGAGTAAGTAGCATTGAGCCTTGCGCTGCAGTTGGTTAGGACAAAGCAGATCAAGAAGCAAAGTTCACGGGGTTCAGTCGCCAAATACCGGAGGAAAACTAGCCTGATTCTCTCAAAACATGCACACACATATCCCATCATTGGAGATTGGAGTTTCAATATATATAATGTATATATACACCTAATTGGTTTAGACCCCACCATCTATATGTTACAGTTTGATGAGAATTGGTGAAGAAAAATATTTAATTTCTTCTTATATGGTTTTCTTATTTTATTTATTTTTAGTTTAGTTTTATCTTTTATATTTTAAAAATTTTATTTTAATAATTTATTTTTTAAAATTGATTCAAAATTATCATTTCATCAGTTTGAAGTTGATGTCATGAATGATATTTCAATACCAGTGGTTATAAGTCGTCACAAAACAAAAAATAAGAAAAAAAATTCATCTTTTACAACCCTAATCCTCTTTGGATCGAAAATCTCATGATTGCTCATGCAAATCATAAACCATTGTCGTCATGAAGATTCGAAGCTCACAAACATGTTTTTTGGTGAAGGCATTGCACGCAATGGCGACAAGGGTGAATCGTGTTCGTTCAAGAGTGTAATGAATTGGAAGCTGATGAGAAGAGATTCGATGCTGGAAGGAGATGGATTCAAGAAGTTCACCTTGGTTACGTTGACATGGTAGATCTAGGCGGCCATAATGTTTTTGAGGGTGATTGGGTCAAAGTTGGTTGATGTATGAGGAATTCTCTCATTGTTTTGGGTGGATCTATGCAGCTAAGGTTGATGGTGGTGGTGCTCATAGGTTTGGATGGTGTTTGAAGTCGTCGGCATTTGAGTGGCTATGATAGTTTGTTGGGTGTGCACCAACATTTTGGAAGGAGATGGTGGCGTAGCGATTGATGGTGGTGGTGTTTGGCTTGGTTGCATGGGGTCAAAAGATTAGGGTGATAGGGTATGCACTGGTTGTGGGTAACGGTGGTGCACCTGCGGCGTGGTGATGGGTGGGGGTGGTGCACATTGGTTTGGTGATGAATGTGGGGTTGGCCACACCAAGCACAAGATAAAGAAGAAAATTACATTTTGTGATAATTTTTAGTTATTAATATTTTTATTTCATTAGCGTCATCAATTTTATATAGATGAAAAGATCATTTTAAATCAATTTAAATAAATATATAAAAGATTAAAATGAATTTTTTAAAAGATAAAAAATCAAAATAAACCTAACAAATAAAATGAAAGATCAAATAACTCATTTGACCTATAAACCATCATATAGTATGTTTCCAAAAGGAGAATAAAATCACTTGCTGAGGTTGCCAAATTAAGCATGTCTATTGAACTTCTATTCATCAGCTGTAATTATATAGCTCTGTGTTTGAAAAGAAAACTACTCTCATTTTGACAAATTAACTATAATTGCTTTTTGGTTTTTTTAATTTAACAAGCTTTTGTGATATTTTAATAATTGAATTATACATATTTATAAAATGAATTAGTATTGATCCAGTCTCTTGTATATATGTTTGGTTGATACAAGGCACAGAACAAAGTTTGGTGCATGTTTGGGTATCCATTTCAAACGAACGTTGGGAGCAAATAGAGATGGACAAAAGTATTCAAATTCTTTCTTTTGCGTTCAGTTTGCTCTGAATCATTGGATTTATCTCTTGAAACGTGCGTTACAACAACAAAAAAACAAACATGCCCTTACTCTTAACAATAGTATTACATTAACGCAATTGTCCACACAATCATATTATTAAGTATCACTTTTTTGGATTTGTTTGTGTAAGATCACGAAATACGAGACGAGATAAAATTTAAAATAAAAGTTTATTATGTTTACTTTGCACAAGAAAATTGATACTCTTCAATTTAACAAATTATTATAAAATGTAAGCATACGAAAACTTGAAAGTCCAACTCATTGATATACTCTATTAAACAAATTATTACCATTTTTGTATATATAGAGCATAAAATTTAGTTGTATTTTTTATATACTATATTTCAAATAATTTAGTATGTTTTTTATTTATATTATGTTAGAGATATAATCATTTTTTTATTTTATAACAGAATTTAAAAATAAGTATTTTGTTAAAAAAACTATTCTAAATCACTTTCTTAATTAGAAAATATCAAATTCTTTTTCATTGAACTATATGAAAAATTATTATTATATGACCCGAGATCACCATATATATATATATATATATATATATATATATATATATATATATATATAAAACTAATTTTTACATGACATCTAGTAAAAATATTCTGTTTTAAAAAAATAATAATAAGGGACATATAATAATCTCAAACCATGCAATATTCATCCTAATCACATTGATTCTTTCTCGTGTCTCCAACCTAAATCGATCAATCCCTATCAATCGGCAAACATGAACAAATTCCCACCTAGTCTTGCTATCAGCTTCCTTCCTCGATAAAAATACAAAGGAGAGAAAATACTGATAAAGAAAATTTAATTATGTGCGACCCACCTCTCTGTATATGTTGCTGAAAAATTAAAATAAAATCAGAACTTCATCCATAATATAGCAACACATACTCCTAATTGAACCATTAAAGAAAAGTATCCAAAAAGAGGAGGACAACAAATTAAGACCATTTGTACCATCGTCTATCCATACGTACCATGAGCAATATTACATATAGTTGTCGTTATAATCGATATGCAACTTTGTCAAGCATCTTTAGTTATTTTTTAATTAGTTACCTTTAATGCTACTAAAATATTTTTCTACTTTATTAATAACATTCTTTAATTTTTTTTACTATATTTATAGCTTAATTAGTTAGTTACCGAATAAAAAAAAAAGAGATTTTTTTGTAAATTTTTTTATGAAAAATTGGCAAGATATGAAGTTTTTATTGTACAAAGTAAAAATTGTATGAAAAATATGCTAAAAAATATTGAACTTTTTTTTTGAATCTGTAAAAAAACTTAAAAGAAATAATCTTTTATAAAAAACATAGCAAATTTTACAAAATAAAAATTGCAGAAAATGTTCACAAGAAAATAAAAAAAAAATCATAAAAAATTACATGATAAATCCACAAGAAAAATCAATATGCAAGAAAAACCAGCAAATTCAAGTTTTATTATTGATACTAGCACTACAAGGTTAATGTCAATCCTATGGGAGAAGAAACATTATAAAGTTTGGTCAAAGTCAAACGCCCTACCTCAAACACCAATATTAGTGGGGGGATCTAGTAAATGTTGTTCACACCATTCTTCATGGTGAATACATAAATGCATAACGTCCGATTACTTAATTTGTGGCCACTCTAGATGGCCACACAAAGGAAGTGAACTCACCCCACTACTTTCATGGTGTTCTAGCCCCATCTCGAATCCTTTCACTTATATGTATGACTTATGAAGGCATAACCAAGAATGGTCTCATCTTGATTGATCCTAAAGATGACCTCATTTGTCAGCTTTAGGAGGAGAAAACAGAGTTGCAACAATATCCTAAACCATTTCCTTTATCATAAACGCACAAGACAGTTGGAATATACATTGTATTATAATCAAGTACCTCATCAATACTCCATCCAATTCATAGTGTTTCCATGTAATATTCTAGTAGTTATTTTATATTTCACGATCCTCATTCCAATCACTGTAATTGTCTCATCTTTTGGTTTCATGCAAATAGTATTATGCAAGTGCAAGGTAAAAGGTATATTGCATGTGTTTCCAGTTAGGCTATCCAACACCGCCACAAATTCAACAACAAATGAATATGTTGCCTTCATTTTAATTACTTTATGCACACATATAAATTACATGCCTATATTTACAAATCCGTTCACCAACGTTTGATTACCTACAAACTATAAAACAAATGAATTGTAGATAAAATAAGTACTCCATGTACAGAATCTACAACTATGTTCCTGATATGTTCAATGGTTAAACAAAGGCCATAACCTTAGGGTGCACATCTACAATGGTTGCGGGTTCGTGCTTGGCAGCGAAGGAATTGTCTAGATGCAAATCATGATGACCAACCCCTACCCTATTTTGTTGAACTACTAACACGGATCCATCGAAAGTAGAATCTGAAGACACTAACATGTCTGATACAGAACCAAGTTCTGGGTACTCATTCCACTCATTAAATCCACTAAACAATGAAGAGTCGTTTTCGTGACATCTACCCGCCAAAATCAAATCAAAGCAACCTTCGAGTGACTTTATGAAACTGACCATTTCCACACTGTCTCTCAAGACTTCCTCTCTGTAATCATGGCGTTTGATTTGGATGTAGTCAACCTTAAACTTGTGAATCAAGTCACCATCAGGGTCTCTATTCATCAATTGTCTACTCTTCATGCAAGGCTCCATTAACCGAATTAACGTAACCTTTATATTCGAGTGATCAGCCATGCGCATTGCATATGCCAAGGCTTCACGGTCATCTGGCCCTTCTATAAACACAATTCCAACACTGTAGAAGGACACCGAATTTAAAGGGTTGTTCCTAGTCAATTTTCCACGTTCAACTAGGATCCCAACGGAGCACGGCGCGGTTCGAAGCAAATGGAGGTTCAATGTTCTAACATGGTGTGCTGATTCCATAACTTGACCATCTCTCCACTGCTTGTGAAATGGCACAATCAACATGCAAACTCTTTTTTGTGCGGCCTGCAGGCATATCTCATCGTGCATTGTCTCGAAAGGGGAGATAGATGTGTAGAGTTTCACCATCACGTTGCCCATGTTATGTTGCTCGTATGATTTGAAGACATTTGTTATGCTTTGTGAATGTTTAGAGTGCAATGTATTATTGGCCTTGTTCTCGTGTTGATGATCTATTAAAACTGGGATTGTTCTGCCTGTTAGCTCAACGAGGTGTAGAACATGGAAGCAAATGGGATTCTCAATTGTGGAGTGTGACATTTCTAGACAATTGATCATGGGTAGGGTGTCTTCTTCATAGTGTATGCATGCCATCAAGGGAAGTACAGCATTGGAAAGAGCATGCTCAATGGTCCTCCTCTTGGTGAAGGACAAGTAACTCTTTGATGGGTCATACAGGAATTTCACTATGGGATTGGAAGCTGCTGTCAACCATATTAAAGCTATAAACATTTGAGCATATGATCGATCATCTATAATCTGCCACACATGTTCACATTCAAATTGGCTATTAGAAAAAAAGAAAAATCATATAACTAAATAGGTAATCATTATTAATGTTAGACTTAAATATGTTTCATGTTTTTAATAAATGAGTAATTTTTATTTGAAGTTCTTAATTAAATTTTTCTTTGTATTGAATTCTTGGTATATCAAAAGTTTTGTTTCAAAACATTATTGCCAGTTAAGTCAATCGATTTTCTCAATATATATTAATTATTGAGATGATGTTTCATCATCATTTAACTTACTATAAATGATGATGTAATATCTTGTAAAATAATTATTTTAATATATATTAGTCATCAAGATGATATCACATTATCATGACAAAGACTTAAATCAAAAGTTTTGATATATCAAGAATCTAATAAAAAAAAAATTTGATTAAGGATAATGTTATTTGTAAACCCTTACTCGAAGGTATTGCAAACTTTGCAAGTGAAGCAAATGCGTGATGCCTTGTGAACTCATGATGAGACCTAAGGAGAGAGAATCGGTGAGTGACATCTTGCAATAGAGTGAGGGCAACATGGTTCCTAGCAGTTTCCCAAAGAAGCCAATTATGGCCACAGGCTGCACAATTGCAAAGCCATAGGCATCGACTAAACTCAACTTGAATTTGGCACTACTAGAGAAGAAGAACAATGGCATAAACAGTGCTGAGGTCAAGGTTTGAAGCCTTTCTACCAATCCTGATCCAAGTGGTGGGCCATCCGGCACTGTTAGGCCAAGAAGCACAGGCCCAACAATGTAGTGCTCCCCACTTACCTCACTATACAATGAACACGTTAACAGCATAAGGTAGATGGCAACTATGTAGGACTCTTTCAAGGGCTTCCCTTCGGGTGTATTGCGTATCATCCACGACATGATAGGTCGAAGAACACATATGATGATAAGCACCATAGCAAGCAAAGAAATTGCCATCATTTTGGAAGCGATTATGTCGACTTTCCATATAACTCTTTGCTGGTGTGCGACTACCACACCCTGCCACACCGCACTGATGAACCCATTTATCATACATGAAGAGATTGCCAATCGACCAACCTCTGAATTTAGGAGCTTGAAGTCTTCCAAAACACTTGCAGTGACTTGAAAGGAACCAGTTGATGAGAATGCTGCAATGTAAAACAGGTTCTTGTAGAGGTCTGTTTCCGGGGTCAGAATTTGGCGTAGAACCAAAGCAGAAGATATGGTTAATATTAGTGGCAATACACAAGAACACAAGCCAATGGCCCAATTCTTTTTTCCCAGTCTCATTAGCACAGATATGTCTATTTTGACTCCCATCAAGAACAGGAACAACAAGGTCCCGTAAAGAGAGATTGCCTCACACACGTAGAAAGGTTTTGGAGCGAAGAGCAACTTGTCAAGATTTTTAATTTGTCCCAGTATTGATGGCCCCGTCAGCAACCCTCCCTGAGTAAATACATTTCCACAACCAAATTAATTAGTATTAGCTAATATATTCTCTAACATACCCCTAACACATCTTATTATTATTGGTTAAAATTTATTAGAAACAACCAAATCATATGAGAGAAACCCATTTAATAAGATGTAGAATTCATAATTTTTTTATAATTTTCAACAAATTTTAATCAATAAAAAGATATGTCTGAAAGAGTGTAGTAAAGTATGAGGTTAACATTTCTCTAAAACACTTGTGTAAGCATTTATATAAATTTACATTTTAAATCAAAATTATAATTTCTTTTGATAATTAATCTGCACAATAGAAGTTAGTAAAGTTTAGTCTTAATTAAAAAAATCAAAAGATTACACATTCAATGTTGTCTTTTGTAAATTACAATTATACACGCATTTCACAAAATGGTATATTACCAGCACTTGTGGAATGAAGGTGGTCTCCCCAAATGGGATAAGAAAGGATTGCAACCATGTAGTGGACAAACAAACTAAGGAGGCCTGCAGAGAGACCACAGATAATGTGTAGTTTAAAGGGTTGCCGTTGTAGAATATTCCCTTTGAATTACGTTGAAACTTAGTTGTGTGCTCGCAAACCCATAGGGTCGTGTTTAAGGCCAAGGTGGAATTTGGGATTATGTCCGCGAGAGCCATTTTGTCACCTAAAGAGAAACAACAAATTATCAAGCATGATTTACAATAAAGATCATGTAATCTGCACGAAGAGGTTATGGAATGAAGTTAAAACCTTGAATTGTGGGGCTATTGTGTTGATTTATTTGGAAGACGTAAACCATGGATCACCAACTTTGTGAGAAGTCATTATAATTATTAATTTCAGGCGTCAATGCTGAATTTCGGGTTGGCAACTTAAAATTAGTTTTGTTTTGTGATTAGTTTATCGTTATATTTTTAGTAGTTAATTGGTGGTATTGCAGTAAACTGCAAATGGGTACAAAGCCACAACTTTCTTTGCTTTAGATTCACGGGTATAATTTAAGTAAAATGAATTACTAATATAAATAATTAGATACATTTTCTGTACGAATAAAATAATTATATATCTTCTTAATTATTAATTTTGTCACTAATAGTAACAAAGTAAGTGAAACTTCTAATTATTTTGTTAAAAAATTAATTAGAACATTAAATTTAATAAAGATTAAGTTAGATGATTGCGTTTGAAATATTTTTTTAGTAATGACTTGTGTTTGAATGACTCAAGGTTATGTTTGATTGTTTTTTATGTTATGTTTGAATGTTTTTTATGTCATGTTTAAATGATTTAAGAGTGATAGTAATTTTTTTAATTAATTTTTGTATTGATTTATTGTTTTATAGTTAACTTAAGTGTGGATGGTACGTACATGTATGAGTATATAATTATCCAATAAAAATGTAGATGGGAATTAAAGTTGTTATCAGCGGGTATGGGGACTGCTACGGGTAGCCCTTTTAAGGGTTAATTAAGTCTCCATTTGAGGTGGTTGTCAATTTTGTAGTTTATAGTTTTGAAATGTTATTTTATATTAAAACGAAAATGTATTATGCAAAATCTGATGTGAGTTTTGATTTTTAATAAATTTTAAAATTGTTTTACCCTTATTTCAAAAACAATAAAAATTGGTTTGTTGGACTTTGTTGTTAAAACTGGAAAATAATATCTAAATAGAGATAGGTTGATTTTATTTAGTTTATTATACATCTATATTTTTAATTCAACTTAACTATTTTATCTCTTAAAGAGATTTGGGAGAGAAGATAGATAAGTTAGGTTATTTCACATTTTGGTTAAAGAGAGCATACGAGTAGTTGCAGGTGTAAAATTAGAATAAACATAATTAGAGAAAAATCATTAATATTATATAAAGAGTAGTTCTGATAGGTTAAATTTCCTACATTTTTGCCGTCTGAAATTACTTCTGGAATAATATTGGGTTCTCTAATATTTTCTATTTTGATTAATTAAATCACTTTTATAATTGTCTTTCTCTCTTGTTTATTTTAATTTAATTGATGCCAATTTATTTTTGTTGTTATCTTCACAACCTTCTAGACCAATTTATTTATTGTTTGAAAATTATATATTCACCAAATTAAGTACAAATCAAGTCTACGGGGATTCGACACTCAGACTTCTATTTTAACTTTACTACTTTGGACATTTTGGTGTACTTGTCAATTGTTCAACAGTTTTCTTTAAGTTTACAAATATTTTACATGAAATACTCTCACCGCAAAATAGTTTTTTTTTTAAAGTCGATACATCCTTTTAATTAAATTCCACTATCAACATATTTAGAAAATATTACAAGTGTATGTGTCTTGGGGTAGAAGGGTGTTACATTTAATGGTATCAGAGTCATGTATGAGAGGGATTCAAAAGCTATGTAGATTTGAGAATATACAGATGAGAATAACTTAAAAAAATTAATTGATCTTACTTATATTAACAAGATGCATCTACTTTCAGTAGCACATCACTTGAGAACTTCTTCACAGTTAAATGTGTTTGGTTTGAATTAGTTATGGGATGAATAACCTTTTAGGAAGTTTATGAAAATTTTGTGAGTGAGAACAAAGCACGCCAAAAAGTTTTGTGTTGCTTTGTAGAAATAGATGTTGATCCGAAAGCAAACATAGTTGATTTTCAAGGTCTCAAAAAAAGTTTGTGAGAAATTAAAAATAATTTATCAAAAAAAAATTATATAAGATTGTCTTTTCAAACTCCTTAATGATATTACAATTCAATGGATTGCTAACAGTAACATAGATATTAGATCATCAATTAATATTATTACTTGATAATAAGGATTAAAATAATTGACAAAAGAAAATATAGAGATAAAAAATACTAAAAAATTTGTTTAGGGGTTGAAAGTGAAACTTTTAAAAAGCTTAGCACTAAAAACGTAATATTAACTCATCAACTATTTTTTATCCCCGCTAAAAAAAATTCTTGATCTGCTACTTAACAATGTGTCTTGCCTCTTTGTGGTCACCATTTGTGTTTTACGTACCTCTGGTTTTGTTTTGTGAACCTTGATTTAAAAGGAAGGTGATATAAAACTAATAAAATTATCATGAATATTATTTTATCTATTTTTAATTAGAAAATGGATTTTTTTTCATAATAAAATATCTAAATAACAATAATAATTTTCTTCCTTGTATTCTTGTTTATTTCAGTCTAGTTGATTATAAATTAATTACATATGTTTTAACTGTATTTTATGTGACAAATTGTGAGTTGTTTTAGACCTATTATTCCCTTTTCATATGCTTTGATGTTTTAATTTTCTATTTTTTCTCTCAAATTTATGTTTTAAAATTTTAAAGTCTAATTAATATACTTTTCTCAAATATACCATCCATTATTTAATACCTAGTGGTACAAGTAACAAAGATCAAGGTATTAGATAAGGACACTTTTTAAAAGTTTTTAGTGCTAAGCTTTTTATATTCCTAGAAAAATAAGGATGGAGGAAAACATCAAATTTTTTAAAGATCAACGTAATATTAACTCCAATAGTTATTTTATATTCCTCCATCCTTACGTGTGGTATTATGGAAGTGCAACTTAATAGGTAGAATGAGTTTTCGGTTAAGCTATCCAACAGCAAGGCAAATTCAATAACAAAAGGAATATGTTTCCTTAATTTTAAATATATGCCTATATTTACAAGTTCATTGACAAAACAAGTGTAAACTATATAAGTACAGTACTTCTGATCTTCTGATCTGTTCAATGGTTAAACTACTGGCCACACCCTTGTATTAGGGTCCACATCCGCAACAATTACGGTTTCGTTCTTGGAAATGAAGGAGCTGTCTATGTGCAAATCATGATGAACAACCCCTAACCTATTTTGTTGCTGCACCACCAACACAGACCCATCAAAAGATGAATCCGAAGACACTAACATGTCTGCTAAAAAACCAAGTTCCGGGTACTCATTCCAGTCTGTTAATCCACTATACAATGGAGACTCGCTTTCATGGCGCCTACCCACCAAAATCAAATCATAGCAACCTTCGAGTGACCTTATGATATTGACCATTTCCACACTATTTCTCAAAACTTCCTCTCTGTAATCATGGCGTTTGATTTGGATGTAGTCAACCTTAAACTTGTGAATCAAGTCACCATCAGGGTCTCTATTCATCAACTGTCTACTCTTCTTGCGAGGCTCCATTAACCGAATCACTGTGACCTTTACATTCGGGTGATCAGCCATGCGCATTGCATATGCCAAGGCTTCACGGTCATCTGGCCCTTCTATAAACACAATTCCAACACTATAGAAGGACACAGAAGTTAAAGGGTTGTTCCCGGTCAAGTATCCACGCTCAACTAGGATTCCAACGGAGCATGGTGCTGTTCGGAGCAAATGGCGGTTCAATGCTCTAATGGCGAATGTTGATTCCATGGCCTGATTTGCTCTCCATTGCCTGTGAAATGGCACAATCAACATGCACACTCTTTTTTGTGCGGCCTGCATGCATATCTCATTGTGCATTGTCTCATAAGGGGAAATGGATGTGTAGAGTGTCACCATCACGTTGCCCTTGTTCTGTTGCTCGTATGATTTGAAGGCATTTATTATGCTCTGTGAATCTTTAGAATGCAAAGTATCCTTGTTGTTGGGTTGATGATCTATTAAAACTGGGATTGTTCTGCCTTTTAGCTCAAGGAGGTGTAGAACATGGAAGTAAATGGGGTTCTCATTTGTGGAGTTTGACATTTCTAGAAAATTCATCATAGGCAGGGTGTTTTCTTCCGAGTGTATGCATGCCATCAAGGGAAGCACGGTATTGGGAGGAGCATGCTCAATGGTCTTCCTACTAGTTAAGGACAAGTAACTTTTAGATGGGTCATACAGAAATCTCACTACGGGATTGGAAGCTGCTGTCAACCATATTAAAGCTATCAACATTTGAGCGTATGTTCGATCATCTATAATCTGCAAGACATGTTCAAATTCAAATTGGCTACTAGAAAAAAAAAATGGAAAACAATGTAGTTAAGTAACTAATCATTAATCATGTCATTCCACCTATTTAGTTTTTCTCCTCTGGCAAGCAAATTAACCATTTGCACAGGCCATTGTCTAACTTATCCCAAGTAAAAAAATATTAAAAAATCTCATTACACCTGATTGGTGCAATCAATACCTATGTCCAATAATCTTAAAGTACATAAGAGAATTGCATCAATGAGGAGTGATGGAGTAGTTTAATCCCCTTTTTACTTAGGATAAGTTAGACAATCCCTTCATACATACATAGATCTTTGCGTGGGACTCAAATTAAATTGCCTAATACTGACAATAAGGAGAACAAATATTCTTTGTAAAGCCTTACATGAAAGAGTTGTAAACTTTGCAAGTGAAGCAACTGAGTGAGGCCTTGGGAACTCATGATGAGACCTAAGATGAGAGCATCGGTGAGTGGCAACTTGCAATAGAGTGAGGGTAACATGGCTCCTAGCAGCTTCCCAAAGAAACCAAGTATGGCCACTGGTTGCACAATTGCCAAACCATAGAAATCGACTAGATGGAAATTGAATCTGGCACTACTGGAGAAGAAGAATAATGGCATAAGCACTGTTGAGGTCAAGGTATCTAACCTTTCTACCAATGTTGATCCAAGTGGTGGGCCTTCTGGCACTGCTAAGCCCAAAATCATAGGCCCAACTATGTAGTGCTCCCCAATCAACTCACCAAATAAGGCACACACTAACACCATAAGATAGATGGAAACTATGAAGGACTCTCTAACTGGCTTCCCTTTGGGTGTCTTGCGTATCATCCATAACATGATAGGTCGAAAAACACATAAAATGATAATCACCATAAGAATCAACAAAAGGGTCGACATTTTGGAAGAGTTTTTTTTTTCTTTCGATATAGTTCTTTGTTGATGTGAGACTAGAATTCCCTGCCACACTGAACAGATTAATCCATTTACCATAGATGAAGGGATTGCCAATCGACCAACCTCTGAATTTAGGAGCTTGAAGTCTTCCAAAACACTTGCGGTGACTTGAAAGGAGCCAGTTGATGAGAATGCCGCAATGAAAAATAAGGACTTGTAGAGTTCGGTTTTCGGGGACAAAATTTGTCGTAGAATCAAAGCAGCACATATGGTAAATAGGAGTGGCAAGACACAAGAACACACACCAATGACCCAAATCTTCTTCCCCATTCTCATTACCATAGATACATCTACTTTGACTGCCATCAAGAATAGGAAAATCATGGTCCCGTAAAGAGAGATTGTCTCGCATATGTAGAAAGGTTTTGGGGTGAAGAACAAATCTTTAAGGTTTTTAATTTGTCCAAGTATTGATGGTCCCGTTAGCATCCCTGCCTGAGTACATGCATTTTCATAACCAAATTAAGTATTAGCTAATATCCACCACCAATTTTACTTCACATGCATTCCCGATTGGACTTAACCAAACACTTGTTTACATTATAATCAGCCGAGGGAGTGACATTTGGTATGGTAAGAAAGTGATGGGTTCGAATTTTTCACTAACATAACATATTAACTACTAACATATGTTAATTAAGTGTCAATACTTTTCTTTGGGGGTATATGGTACATTGGTATATGCATATGCATCAATATTCCTTTGGTTAAATTTTCATTTATCTTTTTATGTTATAAAACTTTTTTTTTATTAAAACACATTATTTTTTTACTTAAAAGAATTATGTATACAATTATATGAATAAGAACAAATATATTGATAATGTAAAATAATTTTATATTGTTATTCAATCTTAACTCACCATGTATAAGATAAATTTATTGACTTTTATGTTAATTACTTAAAAATTTATATCAATAATAATTTATAATTGAACAATAGTGTAAAAATATTTTATGTTGTCGGAATTGTATATGACCATTAAACTTTATAAATAATCATGTTAAATCAAAATTAAATTGTATGATAGGATGTAAAACACAACATCAAATGTTCTTTTAGTATTATCTTATCAAAATTATAGTTTGTTTTGATAATTAATCTGCACAATAAAGGTCTGTAAACTTTAATCTTAATATAAAATCAAAATATTACACCTGAATGTTGTCTTTTGTAAATTACAATTATACATGCATGGGAAAATATATATCACGACATATTATATTACCAGCACTTGTGGAATGAAGGTAGTCTCCCCAAATGGGACAAGAAGAAATTGCAACCATGTGGACGACAAACAGACTAAGGAGGCCTGCATAGAGATAATTGTTAGCGTGTGGTTCAAAGGGTTATCGCTGTAGAATATTCCTTTTGAATAAGGTTGAAACTTTGTTGCGTGCTCGCAAATGTATTGAGTCGTGTTTAAGGACAAGGTAGGATTCGAGCTTAGGTTCGCATGAGCCATTTTGTCACCTGAAGAGACAACAAATCAAGCATGATTTACAATAAAGATCATGTAATTTCTTCGAAGGTTATGGAATGACAAGGAGGCGGAGAATGAAGAAGATGGAAATAATAGGATAAAAGTTAAAACCTTCAATTGTAAAGCTATTGTGTTGATTTATTTGGAAGACGTAGACCATGCACCACCAACTTTGTGAGAAGTCATTGTAATTATTAGTTTCAAGTGGCAATGCTGAATTGCGGGTTGGTGACTTAAAATTAGTTTTATTTCGTGATTAGTTTATTGTTATATTTTTAGTAGTTAACTCGTGGTATTGCGGTGGAACTGCAAATGGGTACAAAGCCACAACTTTCTTTGCAATAGATTAATGGGTATAATATACAGGTACAAAATCATGCTTTGTTAGCAGATAGATAACATAGATTGTCCACAAAAATCCGATTAAGTGATCTACAAAATCTCCAATAAGCTCATACATGCAAGTTACGAGACTTCAAATAGGCCATAAGTTCTCTTTATAATCACCATATCAAACGAAAAGGTTTGTCATTCACTCATTCCGTGTATGGTTGATTGGATTTATTTCTAATGAACAATAATTTATTTCTCAAAAGTTTGATGAGAAATAACAAAAATAATTATTATTTTAAAAATTGATTAAATTAAGGATGTATTGAATTTTTAATAGAGAAATAAATTTGTTTCAAACTAGACTTGAAGGTTCAATTTTTATAGGGAATCACTTGGTCAAAAGTAATAAACTCAAATCATAAATATTGACTAAGGTCAACACCATCGAGGAGCGCGATTCCTCAAATTATCAAATACACTTGTCAATAGTGGTTCATTCTTTGACAAAGTGAAATTACTCTATTGCTATGCCAAAAATTAACTAACCAGGTAATATTATTTTGAGAGGCCTTGAGCCTTACACAATAGAGAATTCAATCCATCTTAAACTCTTATAAATACAATTAACTTCATTGTAGAAACTATTTCATTTGTTACACACCGCCACTTTGCTATAGTTAGGGGTTACAAAGGAATTTATTTAATTCAATCAAGACAGTTGTTAACAAAATTACTTGAATCGAATTGGTTGATTCATATAATTAAATGTGTAGATAATTAATAATTCGCCTTCTCTTATTTTCATATTTAATGATCATCTAATTAACGCTTAATAAATCAAAATCAGTCTAACACATTTTTTTTCATATTTGGATTTATTTAAATTTATTAAGAAGTTTTAGAATAGTTTTATATATTAATTTTAGTATTCATTCATAGAAATGTTCAACAAAACTTTTCTGGCGACTTTGAGTAATCTTCATAGTTAATATTCTCCTTAATTTTAGTATTTATTATAAAGGTTTTTGTATGGGGTGGGGGAGTAGGGGCTACAACTTAGTTCCTCCCCTTGCGTAAAGAAGATTAATTGGAAAAAGCCTTTAGATGTTCTTGATGTGACTATATAAGTTTGATCTCATTTTGATTCCTTATAATAACAAATAATTAGTTTAATATATATTATTTTTCGTGTGTGACTTGTCTTGGAAGGAAGTAAAGAGAAGCATGAACAAATCAGCGAAGGAACCAAATTCCAATTGCTTCAATTAGGCCATATCTTCAGGGTCTATATCTACATATTTTCTTTACAGAATTTTTTTATATTATGTTTATTGTTAAATTATTTTTACTATTTTTTATTAATTAAATTTAGTTATGATATTTGTTTGTTGCCTATTAACAATTTATTTTGCACTTGATAAGTGATAACCGACAAGCTACAAGTTGAAAAGAAAATATAGCTTACTATTAGAGTTTGTGACCCGAATCCCATTGGGCCTGACGCGACAAGCCCATGGTGCGGCCCATTTGTTGAAGAAATATTGGAGAGAAAATATTAGTGAATCTGTGATTGTAGCATATCGTAAATTTGTAATGCAAACGACAATTGTATTAACTTATTTCTATTCTTCTAAGATCTATCAAGAAGAGTAGATGAAAGCAACGACCAATAAGAACCACCTCAATGTTACAACAAAAACGTTAATTTTGTAACTCAAACGGTTCTTAACTTCAAAATTCTATTCAATCCTCCACAATGACACTAAGCAGAATAACATACAGTAGTATTTATAGTACAAGACTATATTAGTGATAATCAAATTTTTTTCAACCTCAAAAAAAAAAAGATAATCAAATTTTTCCCTATAATTAGCACTAATTTAGGATAGATTGATTGTTAGAAATGGAAGAATGGAAGGGAAAAAAGTTTGTATGTTTGGTTGGTCTACTAATAAAAATTAATACTCTCTTGGAACTCACATATAAATAAAATAATAATAATATTATACCATAGACTTACATTTAAGTAAATCTAACTAATTTTATCATATTTAATATTATCATTACTAAAATATTTTTTATTTAATTCTAATTTTATTTTTAATGATTCATTTTTATTCATAATAGCAAGTTTTAATGAAAAATTTCTAAAATAACCTTATTTTTTACTTGAGATTAAGAAAATTAAATGATGTCAACTAACTTTTTAATTAGTAAAAAATTAGTTATTTTTATTTTTATATAAAAGGAATAATTAACCTTTATTGATAAAAATAAGTAATAATTAGGAATATTTATTTTCCTAATTTCCTGTTATTTTTTTTTATTAGTTGCCAATATAGACAATTGAGTATTGCCTGTTATATATCATGGTTTTGAAGATTGAACTGGTTGAACCGGAAATCAGTGAACCGACTTGGTCACCGATCCGGAATACTCATATAACCGGCTTGCATTAGAACCAATAAGAAACCGTTAAACCGGTCAAAAACCGACCGGCCTAGGGTTTAAACGTAGAAAACCCGTTTTACCAGTACCCTTTGTCTTTGCAAAGCTTTGTTGCAGATAGAGATTCAATGGAAAAATTACTGCACAAGCTTTTTCTCTCTGGTCTCCCTCTCCTTCGTTACCAGCACATGAGCTCTTTTTCTCGCATTCTCGTCCCCACTCTACTCTGAATACTTAGGTCAAAAAGCTTGTTGATATGTATTTTCACATTGCCGTTTATTTTCTTTGGAACTTGAAAGCTAGTCTTAGAATATTTTATTACTTTTTAGTTTTATGTGTTAGTGGTTTATTATTCTCAATTTCCCATGATCGGCGGTGTTATGCTTTTAAAATTGGCAATCTATTTTTTTTCTTTCATATTTTGGGTTTAAGTTTTTTTATTTTAAGTTGTGTGCGTTGGTTCCTCGTTATGTAAATTAAACTGTTAGCTTTATTGTTACCAAAAAAAGTTTATGTGCAAAGAATTTTAGTATATTCTCTTATAATATCAATGGTATATGATATTAATGGTATTACCTTAATATCATTTTATATACTATTTCATTTTTGTTTTTGTTTTATTAGAATGATTTAACCATAATTTAATAATGATTACCTAGACTGATTTAATGATTGATCCGATTTTCATAACATTGATTTGAAATGTGATTCATGCAAATCTAGGTTGATTCACATAGATCTTGAATTTATCATTTTGTTGGTTTTGATTTTATGTATGATTTGGTTCTGAATATGGGAAGAAAATAAGTTGTTTGTTTTGTCATGGCTACAAACTAGTCATGTATGCCCTTTGTGTCTTACCCTTTGCCAACCCTAAAAAACTAACAAGAATAAAGTCAAGAACAAAATTGAAAGTTGAAACAAAAGATCTCATCTTTGAGTATGTGAAGCAAAGTTGTCTCGCCAGAGTTATCTAAGCCAAGGAACAAGGTCTTAACCTCCTTTAATTTTGTGACAGATTCTTCTCGATCGATGAATGCTAGCTCTTCTGGTTCTTGCAATAATTTTTTTTTTGTTTTTATTTCAGAAGCATAAAAAAAAGTGATAGAAGATAATATTTTTTGTTTTTAATACATTTATAATTAAATTGAAACTTCTATTTATCATAATTATTAATAAACCAAAAATTAGCTTGACACGTCATTAATTACTTAATCAACATTTAAGTATTGAATTTAATGGTGAAACCAAAATTATCACTTTTGAAGGACCCAATTTTACACTTAGACAAGGAAAATCATCAAAATTAAAATTTAACCTAATCAATATCAGAACTTCTACTTTATCAAAATTATGCCACTCGAAACTGTACGTACGACACTTAGTTATACGAAGCTTCGATTTCTCGAATATAGCTCGAAGTTGAGTTCATAGTTTGGCAACATGAACGATGAAGTTTCTCGAATTCATTAAATAGAACCAAAACCAGTATCTCCTAGACAGGAGTATATGTAATTAATTATTTTATCTGTAACTTGAACGTGCATTTTGAAAGTAATATCCATATTTAAATTAACTTTTATATTTTGATTAGAAAACATAAATTATATGATTTTAAAATACAAACAAACAAACAAACAAAGCATTTTGTCAGTTGTCACCTGCATCATTAAAAATTCACATAGCAAATTGATGACATCATCCATGGAGTCATCATGTATGGTAACACATTTATGAACGCATCAGCAATAAGTTTAAGATCTTATCTATATCCGTCTGGATCTAACAAAAGAAACAAATCTTTTCAAGACCAACGAACATAGGGGTGATTAATTAGCTGATGTTATGGGAACTTTGTTTAGTTTTTGTTTTGTTTTCTATCTATGCCATTAATAATATATATATATATATATATATATATATATATATATATATATATATATATATATATATATATATATATATATATATTGTGTACCGTTGAGGTCTCCGAAACTCAATTTGCTCATAACACCTCCCATGTATCTTTTCCATTTAGATACATTGGAATTGTGCAAACAAGATTTTAAGGGGGAAACAAATTTGCACTAATTCTCAACAACACATGATCTAAAGTAAAAGTGATATGATAAGTTTTGTGTGTTAGTGTGGATAAAGTGATACGATAATACTATTCGTTATATTTATTTCAGAACTTGCTTTTCTTGACTTTTGAAAAACTAAAAGAACCTCTTAGAAGCTTTTGTCTTCAATATATTTTTACCATCGTTTCTTAAATACTGTTTTAATTTAAAATATTTCCCCTTTAAAAAAATACTATAATTAAAATGACATTGAAAGAAATGATAACAACTTAGTCATTTGTTGAGAGTTTTAAATAATCACATTATATATATATATATATATATATATATATATATATATATATATTTGAATTTTTTTATATATAAAACATTTTTTCTTAAATACTTATCATTAAATGTATGAATCAACTAATATAAAATTATTTTCATTTAATAAATGATCTCAAAATTAAATTTTAAATATATAATTGAATTAAATATTTAAAAAAAATCGTCTACATCGATCATATTTTACTTGAGTAAAATTGTTTCACATAAAACTATGTGATCTTAATAAAGTATTTTGTTCAATTTTGATTAGTATTCTCAAAGTAATTGTTATAAGACTTTAGTTTTAAAACTTCATTAATGTATGTCCATCTTAATTGATTCAACTTCAAGTAAGGCCAATGCTCTAATAATTAAACTTCAACTTAAGAAACCGACATAACAAAATTTTAAACCTACAATGACACTAATACAATAGATTATTTGCCTGAACTACTTGATTCAATCACTCCTTCAATTTTTCTATTGTTTGAGGTACGGCAAAAACTAAGATATAAAAGAAAGGATTAGCTAGGGAGATGCAAGGTCGGCGACAAAGGGAAACAGGCATGTGTAGTGTGGCCCCGTGACAGTGACAACAAGGACTAGAACAAATGAATCTGCAGAAATTTGGCTCAAGGCCTAAGGGAAGCGTGTGCATCACGTAAATGTCTCATTCCCACTTGTCCCACCTCAACACAACTCTCATAAATAAACAAAAATGTGAAAACCCCTTTGCAAAACTGCCCCTTCCCTGCACTTGGCTTTCTACCCTTGTACTATAAAACCCCTCCTAAGGGCATTCTTTTCATTTCCATTCTACAATACAAAATTTATGGCTGCCCCACTTGGATAGATAGGGTTGCAACCTGGAAGCATCCATTTGTTTAACGAAGAAAAATGCTAAGAAACAACCAAAGTTGACCTTGATCAACTTACCCCACCAAACAAGCCAGCACCCATCTTTGACTAGTATGGCATCTAATTAAATCCTTGACTTGTCCATATGCCCCTCCCATCATCAAATTGAACACATTTTCCATTGAAATATAAGCCCCATTATAGACCATATATAAATGATGACTATTATGTGTAAATGTAATCCATGTACCATGACATGATGTTTAACAAAAAAAATCACATTTCTTATGAAACAATACTATTTTGGTAGTGAACAATTGTGAAGACAGGAAAAAAATCAACAGAATCTTACAAAAGATTAATATGAGGTTCTCCTCCCAACTAAAAGAGAAACCCCAAAGTAATAAAAAAATTTCACCAACACCATGTGTAAAAGCATACAACAGTTATGAAATACTAGTATATACTATACCAATCCTGTGGCTGTATAAAATTTACAACAAAACAAACCAAAAAATGCAATAAATCGAATGGAACCTTATTTGTCCAATAAATCCTAGTCCCCCACTTCCAAAATTTCCAACCTTCCATAGCTACCAAAAAGGGAAAAAAAAAATTCCTTCAGCATAGTAGAGACTCAAGGAACATGTCATCTCTAGGCTCCTCCTTGGTCCTGGAGGAGAAAACATTGTCAGATAGTTGCTGCTGGTTCACGTAAGATTGCATTGGATTCCCAAACCCTGAGAATCCAAAACTTCCTGGACTTTGTAGCATCTCTAGGGTGAAGGGTGATTGCCCTTCTGGTGGTGCTTGTGATCTTTGGTTCTGAAGGGAATTGTCACTTTGGTGGATCACTGGCAAGAGCCTTACGGAAGTGGCTGCAGTGTTGGTGTGGTTTGAAGCATTGTTTGGCATTGGTCTGTTAACAGAATGGCTGCCACTGCCACGGGCTGCAGGAACATCATGGTTGTGCTTTCCCTCATAAGTTGTGATCACAGCCCTTAGGTCATGTGAGGCTCTTTCCACGTGCTTCCTCACTGGACATCCTGGGTGTGTGCACTTGTAGTAACTCCTACATGTCACAAGTTTAGCACAATATTAGACAGGCTAATCTAGGAGTACTATTATTCTTCTAAATCACATGGACACATTGGAAAAACGAAAGTTGCCAAATTTGACCAAGGAATTCTAGACATGGAAAAGGAAAACTGGTACAAGTTATAGTGTACTGGAGAATTTCAACAAAAAAAAAAAGTCATTGTAAGGTTTGAAAAGATGTAGACAAAGAAATAGAAGCCATCATGCAGCTATAATGTTTTTACCACATTTACATTAGAGAAAATAGTATATGCATTTACAATTGTCATATATGGTAAGTTGTTAACTTCCTATAAGAATAAGAACTACTAGTACCTTACAATTCTTACCTATTATAAATTCTGATTGATCGAGAATGGAAAACTCTTTAACATGCTTTTTACATTAAACACTTTATATTATTATTAGCAAGAGAGTGAGGAATTCCTT
This sequence comes from Glycine max, assembly GCF_000004515.6. Lineage (NCBI taxonomy): Eukaryota > Viridiplantae > Streptophyta > Magnoliopsida > Fabales > Fabaceae > Glycine > Glycine max. The sequence continues at coordinate 47,388,055 of NC_038250.2, forward strand.
AATGGGATTCTCAATTTACTCTTTCTTAATGGAACTTCAAAGTATAAAATCTTTCAAAAAGTTGGACAAAAGTAAGATCTAAAGAGTGTGTTTCTTTTTTTACCTTGGATTTGGATTGCCCTTCACTACTTTCTGCCCGTATTTTCTCCACCTATAGCCATCATCAAGGATATCAATGTCACTGGTTGTCTGAACTACAACTCTAGGTTCTCTCACTGTTCTACTTCCAGGGGCTGACATACCCTCATTTTCACCTTCAATTTTCCTGAAATATCAATGAAAAAATTAGCCATGGAATGAACCACACAAATGATACTGTAATACAAGGTCACAAAGTGGATTATAGAACCTTAATTATGATGCAAAGTAGGAAACAAAAACTCACCATCTTTTGGCATCAGGTTCATCTTCATCATATTCATCCCCTCCTGATTTACACTTTTGGGAACTCTGCTCAAAATCATCATCTCCAATTGATATTGATGAGTTTTCTGGGGTGGCAGCTGAATCCATTTGTCCACTTCCATGTGTGGCATAGGATTGATCTGGGATTTCAGTCCTGATGGAATTTGAATGAGGGATTGCAAGAGAAGAGGAGTTTGATGAGTTTCTCCTAGTATTTTGAGGCTTAGGATGGTTATGAGTACCCTTATAAACTATCTCAGTAATTTGTCCATCTAAAGACCTCTCAACCTTCTTCTTTGTAGGGCAATTGGGGTATGTGCATTTGTAATAACTTCTTGGATTTTCACTTCCCTTCACTTGTTTTTGACCATATTTCCTCCAATTGTACCCATCATCTGACCTTCTACTTAAAGTCTGAGATTGTGGGGGGTAATTGCCATAATCGGATTGAAACCCATTGCTATGGTTAGTTTGGACACTAGCAATCTCAGGGGAAAAACTCTGCATGGAAGAAGAGTTTTCAGTTTTCATCATACCCTTTCCTGAGGAAAAATTATCCTGTTTCGTGGCCTCCTGAAAACTCCATGGCTGTTGCTGTTACAAGGCGTCAGTTTTAAAAATTTAGAAAAAGAGAACTTGTCATGTAAAAAAACACACAGAGAAAAACAAAGGCTTTGCTTCAATGAAAATGAGTCTATGCATTGAAATTGGTCACATACTGTTTGAACTGTGACATTTGAAGACTGGTATGTTGCTGTGGATGAAGCAGGAGGTCCTGATCGGGTTTGGAAAGAGAAATTTGAGAAGCTTTTGTCTTCTTCCTTGACAATTTGCTGATTCCCCCCTGAACTGCTCTTCCAATTGAAGCTCTGAGCAACAAATGCTCCAGTTGTTGGAGATGGCAGAATCTGTATATTTAGAGACACAAACCCATTAATTCAACAACAACAAAAAGAAAGTCGGTGATATGATACATGAACCACAAACCTATATACAAGACAGAACAAAGTACCCAAAAAAATCTCAAGCAAAGCATGTTCAAACTCCAAAAGTAATTCCCTTGTTTCAACATTCAAATCATTGAACAAATCTCTCTTACAAGATGAAATTATCAAGTCAACTCAAGTCATGGTCAATTACCTAATTTGAAAAGGGTGTTAAAAAAAAAAAAAAAAAACTAAACCACAAAACTCTGTCATCCATCCTATCCGGTTGGAACAGGATTGCTACCTAAAAACTACAAAACTCTTTCATTTTTCCATTGTTCAAAACCAACCACATACAACAAATACAATAACAGAAGAGAAGAGAAGAGAAGGAGGTGAAACTCACGTTGGAAGAATTAAGGAGAACCGGCGAGTCAAGAAGCTCAGCAGGGCTCAAACCAGGAGGAATAGCAAAGTAAGAAGAAGGAGAAATGGGAGGGGGAGAGAGAGGCAGAGAAGGTGGTGGTGTGGACTTGAATTTGGGAACACCAGAGCCAGTTCTCTCAGACAAACCACCCTGTGGTGGCTTGTTGTTGTCCAAGGGAGAAGCAAGGAGGTCAGAGAAAGAAGTGGTCATGAAAGGGTGTGTGGAGAAGGTGAAGTTGGTGAAGGAGTTTGCACTTGCAGAGGTGTCTAAACTACCAGAAGAAGATGCCATGAGAGGGGTCTGTGGAGAGAAAAAGAAAATTTTTTGAAACTAAGAAATGGAAAGCTTTAATATAAAGAGTGAGAGAGAGAGAGAGAGAGAGAGAGAGTTACGTATGTATGGCACAATGCTTTGGTTTCTATTGGGGGACGCTATTTCTGGGAAGGTAAGAAACCAAGGGGAAGCTTTGACCGTGGAAAATTTGCCACCGTGTACAATGTACATCTTTTTTAAATAAATAAAAATTGTTTTTTTAGGGTCAAAGCTCGTGGGTTTGACTGGATGGCGGCTCGGCTCGCACTGAGATTTGCTTCTTTGTCTGTTCCCTCTGAATTAAAAAGCTTAACTAACACGTTAGTTTGGATACTGTTCCTGTGCCAGAAGTTGAGGAGTTTAGATTATGTTCTTTTTTTAATCATATATTTGTTTTTATAATATTTTGTTTACTGTTTAAATTAAAGTATTTTAAAGACTAAAAAAATAAAACAAACATAATTTGTAAAAGTTAAAAATAAAAAATGTTTTTGAAAGGATAAAAAACAAAAAATACTAAATTACAATAACCAAAAATATATTTAATTTTTTTAAGAAAAAAATATATTAACTATTTTTATGTGTAGGTCAAGTTAATAACTGTTTTTCATGTATATTCCAAAGTTTTAGTTATAGATCGTGCAACAGAAGTTTTGCTTTAAATTAAAAACACACACACATTAAAAAAAAAAACACATGTGTAGGAGACTCCGGTAATATTTTGTCACCGTGAGAAATGAAATCAATAAATTAGACTTATATATGATTATGTATAGATAGTTGAGATTATAAGTTAGTTAGTGGTGACATAACTATTTTATAAAGGTATGTACTTTATTTTTCATTGAGCTAATGATTTATATAGGAAATAAAATGAAACAATAAAAAATATAGAGAACATAATGAGATTTTTTAAAAAAGAGGACTAAAAAACAACAACAATCACGTATGGTAAGAATTAAAAAGCTATTTAAGATTTTAATAATGTATTGCAATAAATGTTGATATTGATGACAAGCTAATAAAATATTATATCGTTATTTAATAAAATTTAATTAACAATAAATATTAAAATCAAATATAAACAAAATTTACGTTATAAAATAAATAAAAAATCAAATTTAGCAAGTAAAAGTAAAATAAATTAGAGATATGAGAAAGATAGTTAAGATTTTTTTATTTAAGATATTTATATCATTTTATATACATATTTATTTTCTTTTCTACCAAATAATTGAAAAATCATCCTATTCTTTTTATTTTTCTTCCTAAACAAACACACCCTAATACAAGATTCGTCCTGGAATTTCAAAGTGGTTACTGCAATATTAACAGGTGCTCAAGAAATATATATGCATGGATCTTGAAATGAGTTTTTGTCTTATCTCATTCTTATTTATACATATTTTATTAATAAAACTCACATTTTGATGTAAGTTTGTAATAAACATGTGCTCAAGAAATATACTGGAAAAAAAGAGTTGGAAAGCTCTATCTTGGAGCCAACAGTTACCTTCTAGAAGAGCATGGTTGTGCTAAACATCAACATAATCATGCTAAATAATGTTGCAAAGTGCCAGTTAAACACTCAAAGGAGCAGTGCAATCGTGTTGGATTTCTCGCATGATAGAGATTAAGTGTCAAATTATAGCCATGTTAATCCTTAGCACAATCGTGCTGGTCAAGAGAATCCTCTAAAGGTTTTGAATTTAAGTTTAATATTGTATTATTTGTGTGATAAGGAAAACTTGCCTTGTTATCTTAAATTATGGATGAAATTTAAATCTCATTAGTTGTACACTCCACAGTTTTTATTTTTCTCCTTCCTATGAATTTCTCATGTTCCTTTCTCCAAGAGTTTTTAAATCTTACAATGCACTTAGGCAGCAAAAAAATAAAAAATAAAAAATCTCATAATGGACTTTATCCTTTTTTTACACCAATTTGTGGTAGAAGGCACTTCAATCTCGCTCCTTTCTTTTCTATAAAAAAACGAAGCTATTGCGAGATTGTTGATTTTAAAGCAATGACACTGCAAAATAAACATGAATGGCAAGCAGGATAACGCTCTCAAAATGATATATCAAAAGGTAAAGAAATAGAAGGATATTGTTTTTAACAAGTTCACCATTAATTATAAGCATATTAATGTTCTTGTTCTTTTTAGAGTTGAAACATAACTAAAAAATAGAAAGTAAGCTCCGTATATTGCTCTTAATTAAACGCAATACTTAACAAAAAATTACTCAATAAAATCTTAAAAAGATTTGGTCTGATATATAATCATCATTAAGTGTGATAGGATATCTCTTAAGATATATATGCTCATGAGAATTTTGTCAAACTACTATGGTCAACTAAAAAAAAGTGTAAGCCATGTTTAAACTGGTTTGAGGGTTAATTTGTGTTAATAAATATCATAATTTGGGTATTTGATTTTTGAATTATTCCCATAAACTTTAATCTTTGGGTTAATTATGATAATAATTCTTGATTTGAAATTTAGTTATATTTAAAGTTTTTTAAATTTTCTAGTGAAAATAAAATTCAAGTCATATCTCATAAGTTTAATATGTATTATGGACTGAATTGAATTATATTCATTGAACTTGTGTAAGAACTAATACCCTCATGTTTGTCATGACGGTGCGCATGCCTATGACGATTGATGATACATATCTAGCATAAGTGACTTAAGTGTTTTGGAGGAGTCATACTCGGGTACTAGGTTATTTTAAATCCATATCTCGGAGCATGTAGGCAATTAAGTCCAAAATTCACCAAAGTGTTAATTAATGTTTAGAGTGGTTCTATGTTTTGTGTCTATCCACGACCAAAGAAAATGAAGTCAAATCAATAAACTCAAAATATACATTGCAACAGTTCTTCAATTAATTCTTTGTTTTATCACATCCTTATAAAATAAGTATTGTTTTGTCCAATTTAATGAGACAGGCCACATATGTTTTGTTTATAGTATTATTTTTAAGTTGTAGTGCTCCCAAGTAAACGCCCATATAATCGCTTTGGTTTGTCTGTACCAACTTGCCACTTTAAAATTTCTAGAAAGCAAGATTACCATTTCACTAGATTCTGATTTCTCAAAGGGTGTCGGCATTTGAAATTGGAAATGTTTGATATACACGTAATGTGTTATCCTATACTTAAAAGAGAGAAGAAAAATAAAGAAAAACATGTAAATATAATAAGATTTATAATGAAATAGGAAGAGAGATGGAGAAAAATAAAAAATATTAATGAGATATTTAAAATAAAGAATAATTTGTGTATTATTATTTGTATTCAGAGAAAAAAAATAATAGGAGAAAAAGGCAAAACCACCCCACCCTTTATTGACTCGCTTAATTACTTTAGAGTTTTAAATTCAAGGAGTTAAATGACATTATCAAAGGTCTCTTTTAATGAACAGGAAAACGTGTCACTAACGCCTCGTCAAACCAGATGGATAATCTGTATTAATTATGCTTTACTATTATTGGTCTTTTTCTATTATTATTGCCATCTAAAAGAGTAAAAGAAAGGTAATAATCTAAAAGAAATGTGATATCCCGTTAAAGCTATAAGTATAATAAAAATTCAAGATGTATTATACGTAAAATTATAGTAGAAAAATTTTTAAAAAAATTGTATTAAAGTTATTTTAATATTTCATAACTTTTTCATTATAAATTATTTACTCGATCATATGCAAACATTTTAGTACTATGTGATGTCCTGAGTTTTTGCTCCTAATGCGATTGGTAAATCATTTTAATAGCTTATAGTTTGACGACTAACTTAACTTATTGGTTGATTACAATAATTTTTTTAATACACAAACTTATTTTAACAGTTTCTAAACTATTTTCGTATGCTATTTCGACTAGTTATGCACAAGCTTATTTTATTTAATAGTTTCTGCACAGCTGTCTCTAGTATATATATTTTCACTCTTTTTTATCTCTTTCTAAACTTTTTATTTATTTTTTCATCATTTCTTTTCATTACTCTATTCCCTCGCTCTCTCTACCTTTTTAATTTATTTTTACTGTGGAGCTAGGCAAACACTGTGAGAGAATATGTTCTGTTTATAAATCAGGGCACAAATAAATGAAATATGCACACAAAATTTTGATATGAATAAGGATGGGCATTAATTTCTGTAAAAAAAAGGGCATTAATTTGGTTTTACACGATTAATTGGAAAAATCAAATAAATTGATTTTTTTTATGTTTGTTCCCTGTTCCAGTCAAAACTAATGAAACTCGATTCCAATTTATTCGAGCATATCGGGTTACCACTTTATAAATAAGATGACTTGACCCTGTGGCATTCTTCAAGAAAAAACTAGTTTTCTCATTCATGAATCTTGATAACCATTTTTTCTATTACTGATCATTATTTGTTGAGATATAACGATTTAATTTTTTTTATCTATAATAATAAATAATTTATAATATTCAGACATTCTTCAACCAATTAAGTAGATTCTCTTACTATATAATGATTTAATTGATTCCCCAAACAAATTTGTATATTTTTAAAGGAATTTTTTTTTTCACAATATATGCATTTATGGCACTCATACATATGTATTCTTTTATATTTTATGAAACATTTTTTCCAAAAAAATTATGTATATTCCTACTCAATAATCCGAATAGAACAAACCATTTATCATCAAATTAACTTGGTTTAAATTTAAACCCGAACCAAATTGAACATTGTTTTCCCTGGCATCCAAATCACAAGTAACCAAGTGAGAGACTATAGTTGACCTAAATAAGAATAGTTGTTAAATAAAGGCAAGAATCTATAGTAGAATGGCCTCTAGATTAACGGGGAGAACTATTCAATTGTGCCCCAGCTTCTAGATTTCATTTTCTTTGACCAGTTCTGCTGCTTAATAAATTGTCGTATTTGGTATATAACCATAAAGTCATGGGAACATTAATTGTCAAATATCAATACAGACTTCAAAGTATGGAACAAGTTAACACGTAACCCATCTAGGATTTCACTAGTTCCAAATCTCATGATGTGCAAATCAAATTCTAATGGAAAAAAATGAAATGAAAAGAATAATATTGCATATGCTTATTTATTAGATGAGATAAATATTAAATATTTTATATATTATATATGATAAGGTAAAATATTATTATATTATTATTTAATCATAAATCATTATATATTATGTATGATAGATTTATAAATTTATTTATTAGGACTTCAAAATTGATTGCTAATTGGTTAACAATGCAAATTCTTCTATACTGACAGCATATACTCATTAAATTAAAATATTAATTGTATTTATTTCATTTAATATTTTTATATATAATAAGATGATTAATGAAAAGATGTAGTATTACTTAAAAAAGAATTTCGTCCACGATCTTACTACTTGAGCTGCGGAAAATACAATATGTAGAATAATCTTATAAGTATTTACTTTGCTAAATTGGATCTCTTTTCCTTTAATCATATGATCCGCAATGCTAATTTGAGCGAATAACTGAATATAGGTATTATGGATTGTGCTTTAGCATCACCATCCATCGTTATAATAATAAACGCGTTTTCTAAATTTTCAAAAAGCTTGTACTTTCAACAAAAAGTGAGAGTGCATACTATATATTTTTTTAACCGAATTCATTTCCTGGCCCCTCCATAATAATGGTGTGAAAACAACATCGTCATAATACACTTGAAAACAATGTCTTGCATCAGCTTAGCCCTTTGATGTAACACTCACCAATAACAGTAATTGTAGAGAGTGGTCTTGACTTTTGAGGGAGGGAATTATATTGAACCCGTCAAAATATTACAATTAGGGATAAATCAGCCATATCATATCCATTTTGACTATTAATGTTTTTGAAAAGCCAACAATGAAAATCTTTGACTGAGACTTATGCACTTTTTGTCCCATGTATCCCTTAGGAGGTTTTTTAATTGCTTCCTCCAATGTTGAGACAAGACAAGCCTAGCAGCTACAACTTTGTCATTGTTGTATATTTCAGAACGACCAAACAAAGATTTGGCATAACATTTTTGTTTTTGCCAAAAATTAATACATAGATTTTCACTTTCTGACAAAAATGTACCATTAAAAATTAAACATCCGAAGCTTTTGTGAAGCCAATTGCCAACAAAACTAAAACCTAGCATTGGTTTCTGCTTATGGAACTTTCAAACTCCTTCCAGCATGTAGCTTCCATCTTTTTCGATCTAGTCCCACCTGTCACAAATGTGCACAGCTTGTAGTTAGATATGCTGAATATTTGTATGAAAGAATGTTATGATTTAAGAATATCTTGTATTGGCACTTTATAATACAAAGACAATATTTCAAATTTTCAAGTTACAAGTTTAGTTGAAAATGCAGAACAGACTGAACAGTGAAGTTTTGTATTAAACATGTCAGTTTTTACCTGATCCTTAATCTGGTAACTCTGTCATATCATAATTTGTGATTTTTTTTCAGTGAGTTCATAAAGCTTTTTCCCCATGGATGGAATGGAAGACACATATTAATCATAATCATGAAGCAATGAACAAGTTGTGATATTCCACTAGGGACAAATGCCTCCACTTAATTTCTAAACTTTTTTTCTTTATATTATTATGGTTTTAGATTGTCATTTAAGTCTCATTATCTTCCATTTTTCCCCATTAATCAAAATTTTATTTCATGTGTAGAGAATTTATCTTGTGCCCACTATGCAAAACTGATACACTCTGTATCAGTGGTGCTGGCAGAGAAAGGAAAAAGAGACAGAAGAATAGAGAAATATCAGAGAGCAGTGCTCCCTCCCAGAGTGTGAGAACGTCTCAATCACTCTAATTCTATTACAGATTGTCCAAAAAGATCCTAGGGTGATACACTTTGAAGGGCTTATCCCATTTAGAGGCCTGATTCCTAACAAAAACATCTAGTGGTTTTAATTGAACACCAAATTCGAGGATTCATGTTTATCACCCATGATTCAGTTCCTGCATGACTAGCTTAAAATAAAGGTCTGAAATGTCCAAAAGTACGTACCCGGAAGCTTCAAACGTTTTATCCCTCCAAAAAAGCGCACAGCCACGAGCTTCCATGTATTTTAGAATTTGTTGAGGTATTAATGACTCAAAGCATGCATGTAATTTCACTTTAGTCAAAGTTTGACAAGCCAAAAGGAAAGCTGCTAGGCCATTTGAAGTTAAACCCTCCACATGAAAAATGGATATATGCTGCAAGCAGCTTATGCTAGCAAGTGCAATGAGCCCCACATCTGTTACTGAGCAATATGACAGCTTTATCTACAATTCAAATAAATCAATGCTAAGTTAGTTCTTAAATACACATTGAGGTGTTTAACACCTTAGTATATCAAGACACTAATGATAATAAATACTAGCATACAAAAGAATCTCCAAATATTTTGGACAACTAAAGAATAGGAACCTACGTGTTTTAGGTTTTGAGAATGTTGAGCCAACTGAATCATTCCAGTATCATTAATTTTGTGACACTTCTTTATGTCCAGCATCTCAAGATACCTACACCTGGCAACAATATTTGAGAGACCCTTTGGTGAAATACGAGGGCACCCTCGGATTTCTAGAGTTCTTAGTTTCTGGCATTTTGAAAGAAACTCTAATGATGTATCCGTGGTGTTGCTGTTATAAGCAATGTTAACAACCTCAAGTGAAGGACAACCGAGGGCAATTGCAACAATTCCCTCATCAGTTATTCTTGAGCTCCTGTGAAATCAACAGAGTAAACTTTAAAGAAAAACAAAGGAAATTGTCAAAAAAATTATCACCACGTATTTAGAATCACCATCTCTACATGAGATTAGACTTGTCAAATGTCTATGAGCTATCAAAACTACATGTTTTGCAATGATAAAGTTTCATGAAGCCTTTTCACTCATTTAAAATATGAGGTGAAGAATGCTGTGAATTTTCTCCCATTAATGTTTAAATTGGGTTTAAATGTAACAAAGTTGAGATATGAGAAACCTATAGAGATCAAGTTGTTTGAGCTTTGAACAACTGCTTGCAATATGCTTAAGTCCATTATCAGTTATCATCGAACATATGCCCAACTTCAGACTAGAAAGTTTGGTACATCTTGAGATTGACTGAAGCCCTACACAAGTCAAGAAGCATAAATCATGCACTGTAGGTAAACTTTTTTTAATGTAAATGTAAGGTTAGAAATGCAACCTTGATCATCAATTTCAGTATCTGTGACATCTAATTCTTCCAACAGTTGACACCGTCCAATAAACAAGAAACCCTCTCTGCTGACCAAGCTACAAGACTCCATTCTAAGGGAAGTAAGCCTTAAACATGAATTTGTTAGGCTGGATATGGATGCATGTGTTATCGTGTGACAGCATGTTATGTCTAACTTCTCTAGATCTTTGTGTGGTTGCACAAGGAACGGGAGATTCTCATCAGTGACTCCAACACATTTACTTAAGTTCAGTTCTTTGAGTGAGGCACCCAAATTACCGATGGCTTTTAATCCTGACTTTGTACCCAAACAACTATCAAGTTTAACCGATTGCAGTCTTGAAAAACTTTGCAGACATTTTGCTAGATCAGTAGTAACCTGAGTACAATTAATTGAGTGAGCAGCAGCACAAGGCATAGTCCAGAAAATGGTTACCACATAAATGATTGGCCAGATTCAAAACTTACAATCACGCTGGAGGATAAGATAAGCTTTTCTAAATTCTGAGAACCACTTGTAAGAGAAGCTATGCCAATATGACCAATGTTCTGACATTTCGACAAGTTAAGCATCTGTCAAGAAAAGAGAGAACATGAGTTTTCTAATGCTACTTATATCAAACAGGGAAAGTTAATGTCTCACTCTCCTTTCAGCAGAGCATACCTAAACTAGTTCCCATGAACTACTTACAGAATCCAGACGACTCACTTGCTAGATGTTTGAATGAATATTATAGATAAACAATAAGTACTGTTTATTATACATTGAAAATCACAAGCATTTCAGTCAGTCCCCATTACTTGGGCACGATATTACTTTTCTCTATTAAAAAATGAAGAAAATTACAGGCATCAAAACATAAATCAAATAAAAGTACTTAATTTTTAAATGATGTGTTGTGTGTGTGTGGGGGGGGGGGGGGGGGGCAGCATATGGTGTAGTCTTTTGACATTATCCTAAATCTGCTAAATTCTACTTTCACCAAGCTTTGGAGGGTATAAGGGAAGGGAGAAGACACTTTTTAGTTAGGCACAATGTGCCTCCAATGGACGCTGGAAGGAAACGGAAAACCAAAAGGGATACCTTCATTGACTTGCAGCTTGCTTGGAGGGTTGCAAGGCCATGATCCTCAATGCCAAGACAGTGTTCAAGAATCAAATCTTCTAGATGTTCTAATTGAAGGATATGATTAAGACATTTTTCTGTGATCTGTACATTAATGAATTGAACATTGAATTATCAGTGCAACTAAAAATTCGTCATATACATGTTCAACAAAATCTTAACAGGCATGCTTCAACGTTAGCCTGAAAAAGAGCAAAATACATATGTTGCTGAGTGCTGTCTCAACAGTTAACTTTTATGTAAGAAGCAATAAAATAAAATCAATGTAGTGTAGTGATAATTATACTGGAGTCCAACATCCAAATCACTATACTAAAGCAACCTATCATCAAAATCAATGTAAGAACCAAGAGGTTGACCATTGAATCTGCACTCTATTAAACGAGCAAACAAAAACACAACAAATCCACAGATGAAACCAATCACACTAGTAAAACAATCATAAGCCATCTAACTAGCAAGGTTTTAAAACACGGTCAGCAACTATAATTGCAGCCACAACATCAAGATGTTTAGAGTCCTAGTGACTGCAATTGTGTGGCTACATTAGCCGCATTCGTCTACAACTTTCTGATTGTGATGAAACTGCAACCACAATTTAAAACCTTGAAACTAATGCAACAGAAGAGGCAGATTTGGTCAATTCCTTCCCATTGCAATGGTAAATGACACATCAGCCAACCATCTCAATCTCATTGGAAACGACATGATTTATGATTGGCAAAACACACAAAGTGTGACTCAACAAAAGCACTCATTTCCTAAACATTTCATAGTTGCTGTATTAGAATCTGGATTTGAACCTAACTCAATCTCAATTATAAGACGAGACTAGCTCCTCACTTATATATTTTATTTTGAGCATGTCAGTAGTCAACCCAGGATCTTTGACAAACCAAACACCAAAAGTTATCAAAGCTATGATAAAGAAAAAACAGTTATTAATTACAAATTTAGGTTGGAGACTAACTCAACCTCACAAAAAAGTCGACAACTTAGGTGAAGATTAATAGTCTTTCAGTTATATACTGTATTTTGGTCATATAACTGATCAGACATAGAATCTCCCAAACACCAAACGTCAAAATCTATCAAAGCTATGACACTGAAAAAGCAGTTATTAATTACCGGCAAATAAGAAAGATCCAAACTCCGAATCTCCTTGCATTTAATAGCAATCAAACCGGCCCCAAAATCAGTTACCCGAATGCACCACCTCAATCCAACGTGCCTCAACTTACTACACCTAACAGCTATGCACCCAATCCCCAAGTCCGTGATTCCCTTACACCGTCCCAAGCACAGCCTCTCCAAGTTCACAGCCTCGGCGATTGCCTTGGCGGCCACGTCAGTGAGGTCAGGCCTGTTAGACAAGTCAGCCTCAACGAGGCACGTGCAGTTCATGGCCAGAGCCGACAGCCCCACGTGCGAGAACAGCCTCGACTTCGAGAGGTCAATGGAACGCAGGGAAGAGTTCCAAGCGAGGGAGAGAGACTTTAACGTGTTATCGTCGACGCAGGGACAGAGCGTGAGGTCGAGGTGCGAGATTGAACGGTAGCGGTGGAGGGTTCGTGGGAGGAACTCGAGGCGGCGTGGCTTGAGGTTGGTGCGGTGCGTGGCTTCGAGCGCGTGGAAGGACTTGCAGGATTGGGAGAGGGACTTTCGGGCAAAAGGGTCTTCGTCGAGGTGGTCGAGGATGGCGTAGAGGAGCTCCTTCACGAGGTGGTTCAAGAGATTGGTGGTCTTGTTCGCTGGTTGTTGGTTTTCCATGTTGTTGGGACAAGACAATGGGAATGAATGAATGAATGAATCTCACTAGAACATTTAACGGAAGAAAAATGTTATGAACACTCGCTGTGCTTTTTAACACCTAAAAAGGAAATATAAATATAGATCGGATAAGATTTATAAACAGAAAAATACATTAAAAGAGTGTTTGAAATAACAAAATGTTTGTTCATGTTATTCTGAAAACAAGGAGTGTTGAAAGTTGAAAGGAGAGTTTCAGTTTCAGTTTCAGTTTCAGTTTCGGTTGAAAGTTGAAAGTGGGAACCTTTGAGTTTGGTCGTTGGGGAGGACGACCAGGAACGTGTCAGTGTCAGTTTACAGTGCTGCTGACCTTGTCTATGATCGTTTTATTTTTGTAATGACCAAATTAGCCTTGTTGCGATTTTTTTAATTTTTGTTTTGGTTGGCAAGTGACTTTCAAAAGAAAATTTTATGTAAAAAAAAAAAACAGAAAATAGTTTAGAATCTCGTTTGTTCAATGGATCAAGTGGTGCTTTAATTGAAGATGAGTGTTACAAATGTACTCTTTCTTAGTTCCTCCGTTCCAAATTGATTACAAGTTTCTAAATTTTTTTTCAAATTAACTGATGTTGTCATTTTTTATTGAGATATTTAAATATTTATATTAAACTTTTCCTATAATAAATAATCTTTTCATGTAACACTTAAAAATATATTTATTGAAATTAAGATAGAGAACAATGATATTTTTGTAAAATTATTCTTTAATAAATGTTTATTTTCTTAATTTATATGTAAAAACCTTAAATATTATTTATTTTGGGTCGGAGGAAGTATTGGTTAAAATTTATTAAGACGTGGGTTTGACCAACTTTTGTGTTTAATAAATTTTAATCAAGAGGAATGTATTCAAAAGAGAATACATTAAAGAATGTATTTTTACTATTTCTATTAACTAAAGTAATTATTTTAAAAAAATTAATTTACATTCTTCCTTTTATATAAAAATCTATGAAAGTTAAACTTACAAAAATATTATGATTTGTTTTATTTCTTAATATAAGTAATATAAAAATATTTTGTCATTTAATAAATACTACATAAAATTTCAAATTCAGAATTATAATTTGAAACCATCCTAAAATTCGAACTCTTATAAAATAGATAAAGTGGGTCTTATGTTTTATACTGCAATGTTATTGTGAATGACTATTAATGGGTAAAACTTAAAAGCTAAAGAAACTTCGAATTTAACGAAAATGATTATATAAGGCTATATAAAAATCAGAAAGAGTAAAAAGAGTGGAGGGGGGTATATTTGGCATTCCAGATAAAGAAAAAAAAGTTATATGGTGGAGTGGGTATCTGAGGTAGGATAGTACAGCTCCAATGCACATGGTACGGCGGCCACTAAAGCAGATCCTAAACTTACGTTATTCATTACTTTATGACGACCACAACAAAGAAAACCAATCAAATTTTCACAACAGTCATATCTCGCGGAGATTCCTGCGTGTTCACGTACTTGGCTTTTCCTTTATTATTATCGTAACATAAGAAATTTTAAGTTTTGGATAAATAGCCCCTGTATCTTCTTATTTGTTGATAAATGCCATTTTAAAATATAAAAATATAAAATTTAATTTTTGAAAGTATAAAAATTATGATAAATGTATTTTATTATTAACTTTCATCCATCGTGTCAATAAAATTATTAAGATTTGAAAAAATGAAATATGAAATATATTTATTTTTTAGGATAATTTGAAAAAAAATTGTAATGATTGATACATTGTTATAATGTTTTATTTTGAAAAATTGGTGTAATGTTTATTTTGGATGATTTCTATTATGATAGATAAATTATGGTTAATAATCAATATTATTGTTATTATTATGTTTGTTTTAAATTATGTTTGTCAATATATTTTTTAAATGATTATTATAATGTTATACTTGTAACGATAAAAAAATGACGAAAATTTATTTAAAATTATATTTTATCTTTAAATGAAATGAAATTTCAGGTCTAACAAATTAATCCAATAGAAATATATTGATATTTAGGTCAAATAAAAAATTACTGACATCTTTTGTCCAATAATAATAATTTATTAACATTTTTTGTTCAATGTACTAATTTTTAGATCCAAAAAAAATTATTTACATTTTCCTCTAATAAAAATAATATTGACATTTTTGTCTAACATAAATTTTTGATATTTTTGTTCAATCTGATTATTATGATTACGTTTACCATCATTTCAATAATAAATTTATTCTTTTGTGTCACATAAAGTTAATGGGGATAGACAATAATTAATGGCCAGATATATTTATTGTTTTTTTACTCTTTCGAAAATTAAATTTTATATTTTTTATTTTTCAGAATTACACATAAGAATAAAAGTAATTATTTACCGAAAGTTTTTTAAACAATGCTACAGTATTAATACGCCAAAAAGCAAATAAGAAGTTGTTCAACACTTTCACCTTTTAGTTTTTACACATGTTAACTTTTTTTTTTCTAATTTAATCATTTATAACTTGGTGCTATAGCTACTTACTGCGATTTCTACGGTAAACTTGTTTGCAAATGGTCTACGGTTAAGAAGTGTTATTATAATATTATCTATTTTATAATTTTTTATTTTAAAAAATGAAAATGACAAGTGTATCCCTCAGTAATAATAACTTAAGATCGTTCCTGTTCAGTGTTCATACTGCGGAGGAAGATCGCTTGAGAGAGAAAGGACGATGTCAAAGGGACAACTTGGGAAAGATATTGACAAGAAGAGAATAAGAAAAAAGAAAAAAAAGTTGAACCACTGAGTTTGAAACCAACAATATCTAAGGGTGGTTGCATAGCTGGAAGCAGAGGCTGGAGTTAGCGAAAGGGAAGCTGATGTTGCTTTTGTAATCGATGAACATGAACTAGCTTGTTGATTTGGTGCTTCTTTCTATGTTCTAAGACTAGTTGTTTGCCAGACTATATTAATCTTGTGTACACAATGTAAAGTGTAATGTGTTGAAACATATATATGTTGAACTGATCTTCAAAGAAAATCTCCTTTAAATTTCCTGGATTATATATACGATCATCCATAGTATCATTCCGGAAACTTTAGAAATAAATATAAAAATTAATGTCTCAAGTTAGAGACATATATTAGAGACTAATAAATAAATAATTAATAATTAAAAATTAAAATAATTAATAATTAAGGATTAAAGTACCTTATATAGATAATGGAAAAAAAATTTGCAATTTCTCTTCACTACATAAACCATTGTTTTATAACAGTCAAACAAAAGGAAGAAAATTTATGATTCTACCCTCCATATAATTACTTTCTTGCTGTGACCTTCCCAGTTTGCTTCACACATGCTACAATATAGGATTTTTTTTTTCCTTTTACAAGTACTACAACTCTTTTTTTTTTTCGTTGGACCCTCAACAGCCAATGTAAAACTCGCCATTATACCAAACAGTATAATGAGCCTTAAGATATTAATTAAATCATGTGACTTGTGAGAAGATATGGTCAATAAATTTTTCCTCAATGCAATTGCTTCTACTTAAAACAAGTGTTTCCAAAGCTTGTGTCCACATCTTTTACTTATAATAAAAATAGGATTGGTATGAATGATGTTTCTCTTGTGGCTATAGCGGATAACCCTAGATTAATTTGCATACTTATACTCTTATTTCTATTTGAAATAATTCCTTAATGTCTCCCGATTTATTTCCTTTCTTGACTCTTCAACTAAAAACATAGTTCAAGAACCTAGCTTAGAGTTTCAAAAGGACACGATGTTTTACTGATAAAATTAAAACAAAAATACAATCAATAAACATTATAACAGCACGATCTCAACCTTTCCACAAATGTGGTTGAATTCTCACTCTGCCTTAAGCTGGTTTCTAACTTTCTGTAAACTTACAGACTGCAATTAGTTTTTCAATGATCTACAAAAATACAGACTGCTGAAAACCGATTAGCTACTTCTTAGCAAAGGTTATAATCATGGGATTCTGAGGGGTGATTTTGAAGCCATGAAGAGCTTGCATGGCCATGGACGATTGCACCTCATCTTCAAAATCAACAAATGCGATACCTGGCTTTGCTTCAATCAAGCGCACTTCCTTAAAACCTGGGTATTGTTCGAAGAGCATTTCAAGCATCCTACCAGTAGTTTCATGAGGCAAATTCTCTATGAACAAAATATTGTTAGGAGCAGCTGTTTCTTGAGCACCAGGTCCTTGACGGAATGATGCCTGCAGATATAGGACATTCTATGTTAGTGCAATTAACATCAGAATAGATAAGTGCATTAAACATTACCATCCACTGACCTACAGTTGAACCGAAACAAAAAACTTTGACTATAATCATTGTCATTTATGTGCTAGTTTCATTCAAGCTTACGAGAATATGATATATGAACAATGATCTGAAGACCCAATTTTTTTAGAGGGGAATAGAAGAAATCAGACACTATAAGCAACAACGATTAAAGAAACTTACAGTTGGACCACCATTACTTGCACTATGTGTTCCATTGGCCACCCCAGATTGTTGTGCTTCCTCAGCACGCCGCTTTCTTTCAGCTAAACAGCAAGTTTATGTGAGTCAAAATTGAACAATAAGATTAGAAAGGAACTAATATTGATTCTTCAGCAACAAGATTAGAAAGACAACATAAAAACAATGTCCAAATGATGGAGGTTAGATATTTTTTCACTTAAAATGTTTAACATGAAAATTAAATGAAAATACAGATTTATTTATTCTGAAAAGCTAGATGGCTTTTTCCTTTTGGTTTGCTGGCCATGTGCACATGCAACAGCGAAAGGGTGATGCTCTTGTTTTCCCATTTGGGAGGGGTGATGGGTGGGTTAATTTACTAATCTTTCACACTCATAGTAGTAGGAAATTTAAATTTTTTATCATAGCATACGCAGCAGCAGGAAATTCATGCATATGGTCAAATAATGAATTTGGTATTACAAAATGATATAACCCACTACAAGCTTTCCTTTAAACAACAACCTTACAACAGAAATTTTCAATTATATTATCTTTAGGCCTAAGGAATCTGAGGATGATACAGGTTTGCTAAAATTCCCAGGCAAAGAAAACAAATATGCCTCAAAAGTCAAGACGTACATCAGTTGCATTCACAAATGACACCAACAAATGACCAGTGGGTTCAAACCATAGTATAATCACCTGCATACTTTCAACTATTAAAAATATTTTCATGGTTTTTTTTCAGTTTTAAACCTACTTACAGGGATGGATATGGTACATACAATATGCAAGAGTTCTAAAATTCAAAAATGAGGAAGACTAGGGAACAATAAATGACAACTGTTCTCACCTTTCTCCTCTTGTTTCTTCTTCTTTTCCCTTGGAACATAAGTACCCTCTTCTTTTGCAATACAGTCTGATTTTGTTTTTGCATATTGAATTCTCTGCATCGAATTATTCACACAAAAAGCCTTTAGACACGCATGTTATTGATAAAATGATAGATTAACCAAAATCAAACAAATACCAAGCAACTTCATAGGAAGATGGGAGGGGGGGAGAACACAGCATTTTCAATATCTTGCAGTGTCATTCTTGATAATGAAAACACTTCCAACAGGACAATAGATGCTCGGATCAAAGAAATTTTAGAAATATAGGTATATTTTTGGCACGAACATAAATCCCTAGTAGCCAAGTAAGAGAAACTAAAACATACAAGATAAAAGGGGAAAAGAACAGTAAGATAACATTGGCTACTAGAAATGGTTCCAAAAGTTTGGTACAAGATATAATAGAGTTATGAACAGAACTGTAAAGAAATTATCAACAGCACTATAAGTTGATTACCATTAGGTAATTACATATGAATCAGAATCATAAGTTTCGGTGTAATAATAAATACTAGATAAGTGTAATCTAACAATTACCATAGGTTTGTCATAGAAAGGGAAGTTTTGCATTTGTCGCACTGCATTGCTTGCAGCAGTGACTTCACTGAAACAAACCCACGCCTGTCCCCGAAGCTTGGGTGTCTTCAGAGCAATAACATCCAAAATTCTTCCATATTGAGAGAATAAGCAATACAGAGATCTCTTCAATTCTGCCACATTGAAAAAAAATGTTAAACTCTTACATACGGTCAACATCAAAATCAATTTATTTATCTAAAACCCTAAAGTCATATCAGCAATAATCACCAAAAGAACATATCCAATTAATTTTAAGCTGTCACTGGGTCAACATCAAAATCAATATATTTATCTAAAACCCTATAGTCAAATCAACAAAAGAACATATCCAAATAGTTTTAAACTCTGTCATAGGATCAACAACATAATCAATTTATTTTTCTAAAACCCTAAAATCAAATCAATAAAATCAGCAAAAAATCCAATTACAACATCTGAGATGCAAAATCATGGACAAGAATAAAAAAATGCCACTACATATATCTCGGTTTATTAATTTCCATGTTATCCAATTGAATCACGCACACTCCAATACCCCATTAAATTTCCCTTCACAACAATCAATAAAACTTCAGCAGAAGAGATACAAGAATCACAACTCCTAAGCCAAATCCACGGCTACCCTAATTCAGCAGAAAAAAGACTTCAGGCACTAGTCTACTGCTCACAAATTCACTTAAAAATTTACGGGCATAATAATTGCAACCTAGCAAAGTTCACAAATTACAGTGAATCCAGAAAACGATTGCATATATAAAGCAAAGAATAAAAAACATGGGAAGAGGGGTGTGAAAGGAAGTTACCATCTTTCTTGACCTTCTCATTGATATTTTTGATGTAAATGGTCTGATTTGGAGGTATATCCCCTGAGAGCATTCTTACTCTCTGCTTCTGACGGAGAAGAATGAATGAACAGAGTGTTAGCGGTGTTGGTGCCCTAGCCAAGTAGTAGTGTGGAATGTTAGAGAAAACGTTGTTGTGTTTTGTGGCTATTTCATGGAAGATTCAAATTTCACGTGGGCCTGGCCCATCTCTTCTTTATGGCAAATGGGTTGTGAGGATGCTTTTAACACGCTCCATTTTTCTCTTGGCACTCCTTGTTCTTTATTACAAAAATACCCTTTTCAAAAGCTAGTCTATAGAACTAAATAAATTAGTTCCTGTAATACTAAGAAAAACAAGTTTTTATGATATTGTTTATGTTAAAATGCATTGCAAAAAAAATAGAGCTTAGAACAAAATCACAATGATTTTTTTTTTCATCTAGAAGGGTGAAGCTTTCCTTACTCTTGAGTAACTTGACCAAAGCTTCAAAAGAGTGCTTTTCGACAATCAAACCACACCAATAGATGCTTTTTGAAGCTATGATAAGAAACAAAAATGAAAATGGGATGAAACAGAGTAGAGAAAGGTTTGGTGTGGTTCAAAAGAGAAAAAGAAAGTGAAGGAAACTAAATCACAATTCACACTCTAGAAAGCCTTCCACCTTTTATATATATATATATATATATATATATATACACACACACACATATAGGACCTAAATAGAGTAGGAAAGATAATCTTCATAAATACCAAACTACAAGCTAAGGGCTTTATTAGGGTTTGTAGCTAGGTCAAATTCTCTTGAAAGAGTTGTAAACGCACTTTATATTTAATTAATTTTGTTTATTTAACTTTCTTCTTAAAAAGATGTCTCACATGGTATGCACAGGAGACGAAATGCTATGTGACATTTGGAAATCGCCAAATATATTATATATTTTTTTGTTGACGTGACAAAAACAACCCCAGTTTAATAAAGGGTTATTGTCTAATTTTCCCTAGCTAGGTAAAATATGTTAAAGAACCTCATTAATGCATGCAATAAATCATCTTAAAACCTTAGAGAATTTCACCTATTACGATGAAATTGTTTAACCTCATTTTTTACTTGAAGTAACTTAAATAATTTGTTTAATAAATTATTATAAAATGACTTCTTCTTTATAACTAATTTATAATTTTGCACAATATGCATTAGACAAATATTCATTCATACATATATCATTCCTATTCTGAGTTTTAGCAAATCTTCAAGAGGCATGAAACTGGATTACTATAAGCGACTAACATTTTATTTAATCGTTCACATCATTTAATTTCAAACCTAAAGAAAAAAAAAATACAGAATAAAAATGCCACAAACAAGTGAACAAAACAACACTACACTAACACACAGTGAACTTCAGAAACATAGTCTTCATTGGAACCTTCACTAGCTAGATGGCAAGAATGAGTCCCGGAACAGACTCATCGCAGAGCTTGCTCTGCCAGACACTCTGACACGTGGCAGAAACAACATCATCGTTGTTCACATGCAAACCGAGCTTGGTGACAGTGACGGAAGTGTTGACATACTCTCTAACCTCCGTGATGATGCCTTCGTCAGTGGTGGTCCATGCATGTACCCACCACACCAAGTTGCTCTCGTCGAAGCCTTCAGCAATAGTCACTGATCCAAACCCAACTACGAGATCAGGGACTAAAGGCTTCGACGAGGAGCCCGTGAGGAGGGGAACGAGGTGGTGGCGGTGACACGGTGGACCGTGGAACCACCACTCCAGGTCTGGAGCTAGAAGGCGCTGCATTGTGTCAGTGTCATTGGAGAGTATGGCGTTGTACAAGTCTATCACCCCTCTCTTGTTGGGATCCTCTTGATCCTCTAGCCATGGTTTTTGCGACGAGTTTGCCAGCTCCTAAATAGTGATATGGTCAAATTAATTAAGTTGTTAACTCCTTAATTTGCTATGAGAGAGATATGGGGTGAAAGTGAATGGTGGTGAGTGCACGTTCTTATATAGGTGTGGTTGTAAGATGGTTCATGGAATGGCCTTTTAAAAAAAGATGGTTGATAACTTGATGGAATGATGATGAGGTTTCATGCAATTATACATAATCTTATTTTTTTTAATTTTCTTACATTAATTTTTTCTTTTAAGTTTAATAACATTATACTAACATTTTTTTACTTGTTTGAAAACATTATTACACTAAACATCTCTGCACTAATATATTGCATTCATTGGTCTCACACACATTGCGAGATATACAGATAAATAATCATCAAATTATTCAGTCCCGGACTCATTATAATTAAGAAATTAATCTCATTTATAACGCGGCTACTAATTAAATTGTAGTGAATAATAAAATTAAATTTGTAGCTAAAATTGGCCAGGAAGTTAAATAAATTATCAACAAAAACAAGTATCCCTGCTGAATGAGAGGGAAAATGTTCCATCACAAAATTTGAATATTCATCGTTAAATAACAAAACAACTGATTGAAAAAAAAAATGATTCATTTTCATACAAGGCAATCTAAAAACTATTTCGATTGACAGTTAAGGCTTTACAATGTTAGATTCTCGAACCATAATTAATCCGTATGACTTTTCTGTTTATAGTAAGCCGTGTCAAAATTATGTTGGTTCTTTTGGGTTGATGTTTTGCCATTTGAAGAATAAAGTTTTGTGCGGTTAGAGGAACTGATCAATTCTGATTTGAGAGACTATATATGGTCTTCAAATAAGTCACCTTTGAGATTTATTATTTTTTTCTTACAAAGTTCTTCTCAACAGGATTTCAGTTAATTATTGAGTCTCCACAGAAGAGGTATTCTATTCGGTTGACCTAATTCAATTATCAAATGGTAGATATCTTGTCTTAGAATTTATTCCAATTTCAAATTGTAGATAACATATCTATAATTTGAATTAGGTCAACAGTCCAATTAATATGTTCTATCATGAGGCGATGAGTTGTATATCGTGTTCTCTGTAAGATTGAGGATTGTAACTGGTCCTGTTAATTGTGGCAATCCTGTTATCATTGGGATGGCTTTAAGTCTCTTTTCTCCATGGATTGTAAAAGGAATTTTCACTTGCATTCTGATTTGTTAAAAAGAAAAGAATCAAGAATTAATTCATCTATGGAATATGCTGTTTGGTTATTGTGTGTGGTCTGGTATTTATGGCCGTGCATGCATATATAATGCCTTTTTGTGGGTTTGTTACCAACATGGAGGATCTTTTTTAACAGATGAAAATTTGGTGGTGAATTAAAGATGTTTGCACTTAGAAATATATGTCTTGTTATGAGTGGGTTAAACATCCTATTTAAAATAATTAATATATTTTATTTTTACAGGAAATAATGTACATATTTTAACCTATATAAAAAGCACTCTATTCTATTTAAAAAACACCCAACATACAACAAACTATATTTATATTTTATATTTAAAAAATTAAGGCACGTACGTAATTTAAACTAAATACATTTAGTATATCTTACATTATGTTCTTTAATCTACGTGTACTAACCTTAATCGGAGTCAAGTCTAGTTAAATGAGTTAGCCTTACATAATAAGGTTCAAATCTTCATGATCCCGAGTAAAGGAAATATAAAATATCCTTTTTTTTCATAGCTAAAACCTAAAAGACAACAATAACTGAATTCTTATTTGAGAAATGCTTGTAATACATCTCTAGCTTACTTTTTTGGACACATCCTGTGTTTATTGGTTTTTTTTTTGGAAATTATTACAAATTGTGGATTTCATGTATGTATAGTGACTTTCTATTTTATAATTTCTAATAAATTTTAACTAATAATAATAAAACGCATGTGTGTAAGGAGAATGTGTTGTTAGAATTCCTGTTCTTACTTTAAAATGTGATCTTCATTTAATTGTGTTTTAGTTTTCACGCAAACCAGCTTGGTTTTAATGAGTTTAAGAATGCGACTTAAGGATATAAAATTATTGAGTGGCCATCGTGTAAAGAAATCTTTCAAATAAGTGATAAATTAAGACGTTATACAAACATATATGCATGCAGGCTTACGAGATTTCAAGCTTACATCACTCGCAGCTCAATTAACCTCTAAACTAAGAAAAAATTCACGATGTGGGTTGAATATTAAAGCTTATCTCATGCACATAATTCATACTGAACCTCATTTTGATTAAAGGTGCCTTTAGTGGGTCATTTCTGACCAGAAGATACACCGACCTAAACACGAATGGACTTAATTAGAAAAGGCCATAACTGGGCACATTATGTTCTCCTTTCTTAGAAAAGCCATGATTTTCTCCATTATGTGCATTTTTAATTCTTGTTTGTTCGCAATAATTGTCATGTTGAGTTCTCCATTATTCTTGTCATCATTTGGCAATAATAATTGCCAATGAATTTGGTTTATTTAGTAAAAAAAATTAGTGGTACGTAATCATCTCATTTGTAATGTCTCACAAACATAAGGCAGGAGACTATAAGGGCCTGTGACTGAGTTTATATGCATATTCTTATAATAATATTATCACAATAGGGATGGGAATAAGTTATCTCGAAAAACATTTTGCTTAAAATAAATTTAACTTGGTTAAAAAATTTAAAACCTAAGTCTATAATTAATTACTTGTCTTAGACTTGTATTTCCTGACCTCTAGCTAAGTCAATTAGTCTATTTAAAAGCCTATTTTATATTAAAATTTTTATATAGATGAATCTAACTTTTTGCTACATGCATGAGCTAATAGACTCATAAACCAATGGAAAAAGACTATGTAAAATAAATTAAACTAAGTTTTAATAGAGTATAATAGAGTCAAATCTAATATGTTTATATGATATAAGTTTACTATATTCATGATAACTTTTGTATATGGGTTATTGATGTATTTTTTCTCACTGAAGGAAGAGGCCTCATATCTGGTCTCTTTTGTATATGGTTTGGGCACCTCCGGTATATCTTTTTTTAATATATTTTGCTTTATGGCTCATAAAAAAATCATGACAAAAGTCAATTTTGTAATAAGGCTTCTAATTAATTTATTATTCTAAGTTTATATGTTTGATTTTTTTATGTAGATTAACATGCTTAATATTTAAAAAGATAAATAGATGTTTTTATACATTATAACAAATTTTGACATAATAATAATACTAATAAAAATATATATAACTATTTATTTAAATAGGCTATCCGTTATGTTTAAAAAGCTATTTAAATAGTTTAAAATCTCTGTACCAAAAAAAAAAATTGTTTAAAATCTGACACTTTTTTTATAACTAAATATACTTCTATAAAAATCTAAGCTTGATTTATTTCTAAAAATAGTTTAACTTAACTTGAGTATGATGTATATTATTAGGCCATAGATTCTTGTTGAGTGGTATATCTTATTTCTACTCTTAATAGATAGAAATCAAACTCTTAAAATCTCTCCATCAGCATCAAAAGTACATACCAAACGGAATCCATGACTGAAAAAATAGAGAAAATACGCATTTACGAATGGTGCCTTACACGTCGCACGCATATGGTGTATGGCTCTGCTTTTTTGTAATTTTGCCCTAATATTATGTCGTTTATCTGAATTAGACATGCATACCCTATCTTTTTTTTCTTCTTTTTTTTCTTTTACTGTTATTGACAAAAGTCCATGATTTTCTTAGTGGTCTACGTAGTACATCTTTGCGGCAGATCTTGTCATTCCACTTCCTCAGCTTCCCAATGAATTCCTAGTAAATTGTTCACGTACGTACTTCCACCAAAATGCGTTTCTTTCATTATTTAAAAACAATGATTAAGGGAGGAAGATATATTAAGATTATATGAGATATAATTTGACTGGTGATGACTTTAGCAATTGTCAATTGTATATATAATATTTTTCCATGATTTTACAATTAATAAAGTATAATTAATTACCAATTTTACATATTCTATCTATGACTTTAGGATTGATTGCAATGTAATTTAGGTATACTATTAATAATTGATAAATATCAGCCACGACTCTAGATTCTTACATATATTTAGGTATGATTGTAGGAGTTAACTTACAATTAGTATGTATATATGATGGAGACTGAGGTGAGTAATGAAGTCTCATAATGGGAATCGGTTAAATGATGTTATACATGTGACACAATCATATTTTTCAATCTTTTTAGAAAACTAAATCACCTGACTTTAATTTGTGGCCAGAACAGGCACCATTCACCAGCCAGATGTTTTAGTTAATGCCTCTGGTCCTCCTATTTGCAATCAATTAAACAACTTCCATTGACTTGGTTCTAAGAAAACATTAATTATTTTCTTAATATTATTCTCATTTATTGGTATCTTATCTAAACACAAACGAATTCATTACATTTTAAATATTTTTTGATAAGGATATCCTATTATATCCTAACCACAAAACCAGATCCTTAATAGTTCATCGAAAACCAAAAGCAATCACTACTTTCTTCATCTAATAAGAATTATTATAAAAATTCCCTGTCCATTACTCTTACAATTAACAGCTGGTATTAAAAATACTAAAATGCTTATACCCTAAAAAAACAGCTACATGCAAATTAATGGTCAATTCATTAAATTTTGCTGACCAAAAATCAAACGTGTGGACAATGGATACTATTGCCTTTAATGTTCTCATGGCTAATAAAGATAGTCTCTAGACGTACAATTACTCTTATTTAGGCAAATCTTGCTCCTTAATTCGTGAGTGATTCCAGGGACAATATAAATAATCTAGATGTACAAGCCACTCTGATTCTGACAACCTCCTTTGATCAGAACTAACCTCTTAACAGAACTAAAACACTGCAAAACAATAATTATTACAACCATGGGGAAAAAATCTAATTAGAGAGGATAAATTTGCCAAGCTAAAGGAATCGGATAAACCTCTCTTAAAGAGAGGAAAATATGATATACACCCATGTTGTTGCCACAAAACCATTGTTCACCTTCCTCTTTAATTTCAAGGAGTTGAACACTATCAGCTTAAAATGAAGCTTGGTGGAGAAAAGAATCTGGAAATCATGTTTGTTTCATTAACCAGTTGTAGTTCATAAGTCATCCCTTACTTAATCAGCATTGATTCTCAATGCAGAAAATTAGCCTTGATTCTCTTATGTGAGACGTTCTCTTCATGCACTACTTTCAGTTCAGGATATCACCAGCAAGCAAAATTGGTAAAATTCATCACTCCAGGTGTAACCATTTATAAATACAAGCAGAATGAAATTTGTGCTTGCATGTCTTGCAAGCATGGCGGGGAAGACTGTGGTTTGTGGTGTGGATTACACTGTAACAGATCGGTCACTCCTCAACACCTTCAATTTCTTTATCGATATTGCGCTTCCAAATTCCTATAGCTTCTGCTAAAGCTCCACTCTGCAGGACCAGAAAAGGAATTGTTAACTTCAGTGCAAACCTGCTCTGATAAATTATTAATTCTCACATAGATCCATTGTCCACTGATAAGCCACCAGAAAGCTCTGCATCTTTCTTCTTTAGAATCTGAACTGTGGAAATCTCTACAGGAATATGCTGAAAAAGGCAATCCAAAATAACTGGAGTAGCAGAGTCTTGTATGTACTGGATCAGTCTCTCCCTCTGAGATGATGATGAAGGTAATGACTGTAGATGTGATATCAACAAAGACCATGCTAGGAAGAGATTTACCTACAATAGTTTTTCCAGATCATTAGTACCCTCAATGAAACGACAGAGTAAATGGATAAATAAACATTAAAAACAATGCTTATGAAGCATAGTTCAACTTCCTTCCCATTTAAAGCATTCTTACTCGTTGGTGTGCAAGCAAGTCCATTTCAAGAACCTCATAAGGTGCCCTTTCTACCATGAAAGGTATTTCCTCTTTCAAATGAACTTTTTCTTCCATTGGCACCTCAAGACGGCTGATATCCTCTTCACTAGCAGCATATATGTTTGAGTTACAAGCATTATCTTCAAGGACAGCAATTCTTAAAACAGGCTCATTTGAAAGAACAAAATATGCTGCAAACTGCAATAAAGGAATTGGCTTGGAAGTAAAAAGTATAGCATACAAAGAGCTAATAGACCCTTTCCTTAGTCTCCAAAAGTCAACTGATTTCACTGCTTTATCTCTAGCTTGTGATGAGGAATTAACAACTCCAGAAGCTACAAGTCCCAGAAGTGTGTATATTCAACCCTTGATGATGCAATAACTGAGGCAGCTTCTTTGTAGCATGCATTTGCAATAGCCTCAGATACACCAGTACAAAATAGTAGGTGAAGGACTCCCTCTAGAATCCGATCTTTAACAGAATCCAATTTTCCTGATTTAAATGTATTTGAATTATCTGTGTCTTCAGCTTCTTGAAGTTTACAATGCTTAAGAAGAAAGAAAGACAAAAGGGCATTTTCAGAAATCTTTATGGGAAAAGGATCTGAAACCAAAATAAT
Source organism: Glycine max (assembly GCF_000004515.6). NCBI lineage: Eukaryota > Viridiplantae > Streptophyta > Magnoliopsida > Fabales > Fabaceae > Glycine > Glycine max. The sequence continues at coordinate 47,416,531 of NC_038250.2, forward strand.
TTTCTCAATTTTCTGACACATCATATTTAAATTATCAGATTAACTATCAACAAGACCATTTATATTTTCAGCTACATCCTCCATCATAACAACTGCTGATTGAATCCAACACCTTTGGTTAGACAGCAGAAAGTCCCAATCTTCTTCATTGAATTCATTCCAGCAATAACCTACTGAAACAATCATAAGTTTTGATAGAAGCATCTGCACCACTGTAAGCTGGTTGAACATAGCAGATCTACAAGCAACATGCCTTTGCTTCTGGAATAATTTATAAAGAAGTTTCCTCTCATCAGAACTGATACTTCTCGCTGGCTTTAATCCTTGTGGACCACCTATTGTGCTGAAAGGATAACAGGCAATCACCAACTGGAGCCAATCTTCCATGTCTACAAGAGTCACGAGTAATTTCATTAATACCATACACTACTCATGCATGGCAAATTTTAAATTTTTTTGGGAAGAAAATTATTCACTGTAACAGTTGCATTTAAACAAAGTGAAAAATTAGCACTATTAGAAAAAGCACATGCCCATATACACAATCATGCGCAAAAAGAAATACAGAATTTTAGTGAACTCTATCCCTAATGATAAAAATGTCTATTCAAGACAAACTGGTGAATTATCATTTTGTGTTTTGATATGAAGAAAGAAAAATTTAGCTTCTCCTGTTTTCCATGTGACCAAAGGTGGAAGACTTAGGGAGTATTTTGCACAAAAATCTTTCTTTAAAAGAACAATGTTGAACACCTGTATCAGGCTCTGCATACCCAAACAATGGTTCTAAAAGTATATTTATAAGCAAAGGTAGAATCTTAAGACCATTAGTATTAACTGCTTCACCAAGAAAGAGTTTATTCACAAGAAGTTCTATCAGATTCAACGCCTTCTCTCTTTGAACAAAGCAGACAGAAAGAAAGCAAGTGCTCTAAAGAATGGTTCTTCAACACCATCCACTTCATCAGATGCTTAATGTTTCATCTAAGAGGCTTTCCTGGGGAGAATTACTTCCCTTGGCATAAGCACTCAAAGAAGGTAAGAAAGAAGACACAGCACTATTCATGGCCATCTCCACGTGCACAAGATTTCAGCAGCTAACCAAGCAGATAACTTTTTTATAGGCTTAAATATATTTCTTATTCATATAATATATTGATTCTTTTTAGTTTTGGTTTTCATAAAAAAAGTGATATTTATAAAATTATTTTTTTATTTCTTGTTATTTTGTTTTAGTATTTATTTTTGTCCTTGTGATACATAGATCATTTGTTTTTAATGTCGATAAAATAGCTTTCAAGAGACTAATTCAAAAGAATAAAATATTATAAAGACTAAAGTGAAAAAAATAGATATATTAATAAGGTTAAAAAAAAAGTAATAAGGACTAACACCAAAAAAAAAAAATATATTGTATAGACTAAAAACATATTTAACTCTTTCTATGATTTTTTAAATATTATTGTTTAAAAAATAATTATAATCTTAACTATTTTTTTAATTTTAATCGATCCAAACATGAGTTTTAATATTTAATTTTAAGACCTTATATGGAATTATTAAATATGAATGCAGTGTGTCTCAATTTAAATAATATATTTTTGTAATTTTTATTCAAATTTTAAATTTATATTTTTTATTAGTTTGCATTTAATAATTATATTTTTCATTAACAACAAATATATCTCAAACGAACCATTTTTTTATTTTACTCTCTTCTTTCTTAAAATTATATAATTTCATTATCATTTGATAATGATACTATTTTTACTTTATATATATATATAATTTTTATTTTTAACTTTCAAAATACTAATAAAATGTATTAGAAACTTGTTAATTCATTTAAATGAACAATATTGTAAAGTGTGTGTTAATATATTTAAAAATATAAATCTCGAATTTACTTTCTTTAACTGGTTTAGATTTAATTATTTTCTCTTTTATTTTTTACAACAGTAGTATTTTTTTAATTTAGTACTGAGTAAATATATTTTTATCGTAAAAGGTTAAAAGTTCTTTTTAATATAAAAGTTAAATTATTATCTATATTTTATTATATTACAAATGATAATATTATTAAAATTTGAAACAAAATGATCCGTTTCCTATACAGTTAAATTGACTTTTTCACAAATTTTTAATGTAGAATTAATAAAACTTAAATTTAACTCATTCACATATAATCAAACATAAATTTATTTATCTTTTTTTCAATTGTATGAAAAGAATTATTGATGACAAGATTAAGCACTAGACATGAACATTCATTCAATTTGGGATTCATAGTTTTTTTTAAGAGATTATGATTCATAGTTTCTTTAATACTTTATTTAATATTTATGGTTTATGAATATTAACAACTACCTTGAAATGTTTATTAGGCAGCATTATTCTAAGGCAAATTAGATGAGGTATTTATTTGTAATTTATGTCTAATGTGATATTTATTTTTGACATGAATCTTAGTTAGATTTTTAGTTTGAGGATGGTATTAGTACGAAACTATTTCTCATAGAAATTTTCCGTTGAGAGTCATAAAAGCATATAAGGTGTATTTTTTTTAACATGATTTATTTCATACTCAAGAATCAATTTAATTGAAGAATACAAGTCGTTACCACTTATATCCATTGTAAATATTTATCATAAAAAAAATTTATGTTGTTTGTTTAGTATGCATCCAAAAATAATTTCAAAATACACTAAAAATAAAATTATTCGTGACATAATTATTGTGACTGGATAGTCTTCGTAATCATCCTCTTCAGAGTTTTATTTTTTTTCAAAAGTACAATTCACCCGTACAGCACATAATTCTTATTGGTTGCTAATATATTGATTTAACACTTTCACCATTAAAAAATGTTAGAAATTAGAGTTTAAGCTTTAACACTCACTTGTCCAGAGTGGTACTTGCTAATGCTACACTCGCCAAATTACTAACAATATGCATCTTGAACACTGTTAACATTAGCTAGATTCATGATCTATGCACATTTTTCACTATGTATGGTTTGGCTCAACATAACACTCTAATATATTCTCTTTTATTAGTTAAAATTTGTTAAAAATTACAAAATTGTGTAGCACCACTTCTTATTTAATAAACTTCCCTTAGGATTTTATAATTTTCAATAAATTTTAACCAAAAAATAAAATACGTTAAATGAAGTGCATTACTGCTAGATAACTAAGACTCATATACTAGGTTTTGGAGAACAAAGACAGGGGTCAAAAACTACACCAAACTAGCACAGACTAACGATAAGAACATGTGTCCAATTTCGCTAAATAAATAAACAATTTAACCGCTGAAGCTAATTTCAGCACAGATATTCTGTTTGACGAGCCTTTAGTTCTCTACCTCTGGATCTTTATTATACATCTTGAGTGCTACCTCAAAATCTATATCTATGTTTGATTACATCAAAGCATCTTGCTGGAGAAGTTGAATACATACTGGCTATATGCCATATGAGTGGTGAGAATGAATAAATATTGCTGAAATAAGAGCTTTATCCATTAAGGATAATGCACATGTTTTAGGGACTAGTATCTCGTACCAGCTGAAATAATACGTTGCATGTAAGGAGCAATGCCTCATTTACTCCCCCTATTAGTTAGTGAAAGAATGTTTCGAGCAAAATAAATCTGTGTATGAGCAAGACAGAGAAAGATTATAGATCAAAATCTTTTATCTCTTGCGGTTGCATGTCGTGTGTTAATGATACTATTTTCTTCCACTCAAAAATATCACAAACAAAGCCACAATAAGAGCATGGTCAATAGTCCCAGGAAAGATTGTTAGGCGAAATTTACTCCTACTGACAAACATTTGGTGGAGCTTGTACATCAGGCTACTCTGCACAAAAGTATGAATCAGTATCAATCTAAATGATAAATTTGTAATATTCTAGAGTATATATTTTATCTCTATCTAATCGTGTTTCACAGGATACACAACTTTTTTAATTTCCATAGTAGCTTCCTCTCTTTTCCATGTTCCAGATATATCATACAATATGATTATAGAACGACACTAAGAAATATATAAGACCACTCCTCTGTAATAATATACAAATCTCAGCTTTAAAATCATGACCATACTCTTATCAAATCATGCCTGTAGTTTAATTTATACACTGAATAATTCTTCTGCATCACTTTCATATGTTCAATCTTCTGAAGGCATAATCTATCTAATGTAATAACATTTGGAAACTGAAGACAGTTTCTTGGGCTTTATAGTTGTAAGACTTACCATTCAACATATTTTCAGTTGTACATGGACGAGTGGTAACTATGTCGATCAAGGAGAATATAATTAGATTATGATATTTGGTACCAGTAGAACAGGATGGAGTAAAATTCCATGAGTAACACTAGCAATTCATTTATGACATAAGTTTATAAATTATAACCGGGAATTAAAAATGTCTAAGTTTCTTTGGCAACATATCATAATCAATTCCTCTCACTTCGACTCATATTCTAATGCAAAATTTAAAGACGAGATTAATTTGACCATACTTCTCAATTACGTTTAATGGCTCAAAATTAATTCTATCACAATCCATTTTATCCATCTTTAAAATAAATAGACTCTTAAGTCACTTAAATAAAACCTGAATTCAGTACCTGTGCCACCAAATCAGCATCTTTATATATGCAACATGATCTCTGGAAAGGGGAACCCTTCACTTTCAAATCACAACCTTCGTCATTGGACCTCTCAGCTGCGAAAAGTACCTCTAACTCAACTCGAGTAAGAGTTTTGAGGGTCCTCTGCACACTAAACACCAGCTCCTTGTTCTCATCACTATTTCCCTTATAGCATTTCCAAGACCCATTCTACCAAAAGAAAAGGAAAAAACATATTTTATAAAGATGCCAAATTGTATTTTTTTATTAAAAAAAGAAATTAAGATAAGAGAGACAGACATGATAACGGTAGATGGAGAAGAGGGTATTGCCTGAGGCATCAAGCAAGAGTTTCTTGTCCTTGGGAAGGGGCGATGAGTTAGGATTGGGTGGGTGGCGGTTCACCCTGAAGACTATGTTACCAGACTCATCTGTGAATGCTAGAACACCACGTGAGACTCCAGCATGTTTTTTGGAACCGAACAGATCAATTGGGATCTCCCAATTCCCTGATCCTGGATACGGTGACTCTGAGGTTGCCGATTCCATCTTTGCTTTGTTTACTCGTTCTCTCTCAGCCACCCACCACTACCTGCACAAAATTATTAAAAATAAAAATCAAGGCAAGGCATTTTAGGAGATTCATCTTTTACATACATGTATCATAAAGATTAAAGAAAAAATGACAAGGATTGTGGAGAATGGAATCAAATGTTCAGCCAGCAGCTGCACCAGATGCTTTTTCCCAAGATGAGAGTAGTCATAGGGCACATACACTTTGAAGGACAATAAGCAAGGAACACATGGTTATTGGTCATGTTTGGAAAATTTTTGGACTCTGAAATTTGTCAATACAATTCATTGAATTAGCCAAATCATTAATATAGACTGTGTGGACATACATCCAACAGGTCCCATGTAATGCACCATCTTATTGTACAGCCATGTCTATGATGTCCAACATCTTACATTCAACACAAAACACCAAGAAATGATTACCATCAACATTGACTTCAGCTTCAAAACAGACTAAGTTTATTCCAAAGCACTTCCAGAAGAAGAAAAATGAAACGAATTTCTCCATATGCTAAAATCATCTTTAGAGAAGATATATGAGAGAGCTTCTACACATTAGCTTATTCATAACAGCATAAGCTAATTTTAACTTATGAAGAAGATCATTTCATTTTTTTTCATCTTATTCTCCTTTCTTAGAAGTGCTTTTGGAAAAATTTATCCAAACAGGCAATAACCAAACTTCCCTTTCTAACACAGGTAGTAGTAACACCACAAGATGCATCAAAAGAGACATATAAAATACACTAAAATTAATTGCACTTAAGCATTTACATATTCTCATGAACTAGCACAAAAGTTAATCCAAAAATTACCTCAGTGGTGGGATCCTTCCTGCCTAGCCTCTTTAAATGAACTACAATCTTACTATCAACATACTGCAAATGACAAAACAATATAACATCATAACATTAAAATTTGATCAAAAAGTAAAATTGACAATCTATTCCAAGCTGCAAAGAAGCCTCTAAGCACAAAACTCCTATGGAATGTAAGACGTGGTTAATTCAAACTGCAGAAGCAGTACCATTCCAGCTTATTAATTATGAACACAGAATTGGATATAAAACCTAACCAATACTATAGTATAATTATTACAAATAACATAAAATAGAGCAACAAATAGAACTTTCTGTCACCACACCAGAAAAAAAAAAGAGAGAGAGAAACAGAATTGGGAATACATACGGCAAAGGGGAGAGAGTCTTCGAATGAAAGAGGATTGCGAGATTGCGACAAAACCACCGAATCCAACGGCGAAGATTGCGAGATTGCGGAGAACAGAATTCGACAAGACCAAGCGAAGTTGAATTCTCAGTCCCTGTTGCGAGCAATGACGAAAACGAGTTTATAATTTTGCAACTAATTACTAATGCCTGGATTTCTAAACTGGGTCATTTCGTAAAATTATTTAATAAAGTATAGTAATTTTAAAATTATTTACATGTTGATTTCCAATCACATGTGCTGATTTCCAACGCTATTTTGACTTGGAAATTCACGCGCATGGTTTGGATGTTGCCATTTTCTTACTTTGTAAAAAATATAGTATCTTGTATTTTTTTTTTATTTTGCAGAAAAAAATATGGTAAAAAAGATTTGTTGTCATTTTTTTTTTATTTTGTAGAAAAATATTATTGTTAAAAAATATAGTAGAAACATCCCAAACCAAGTCAAATCGCATTGAAAAACACTTTACATAATACTTCTTATATCTTATATGACAAAAATTACCCATAACATATAAATAATTTTAAAATTACATTACTTTATTATATAATTTATGAAATCACCCAGTTTAGTAAAATAAGTTGGATGATACTAAACGGTTCTTTTAATTAATTTTGAATTACAACTTTCAATTTTAGGATTTTTAAATTTAAATTTATAATAAATTATAATGTCCTAACATCAAAAAAATAAAGTGTAGCATCTTTTATCATTATATATCTAATCCCGTAATACAATTACAAACTAAAATTCTTAATATGTTTAGTAAAATCTCACTTTCTCAATTAAAGACTTCTAATACTCTTTCTTCTAGGGTGTTTTGTTTACGGCTGACTTGAATCAACTTTAGGTAATTAAACCTATTATTCAACTTGATGAAATTTATACATATCTATGAATCTATTTTATTATATATATATGTCCTCATTTTTTATCATTGAGAAAGTACAACAAAAATAAAGAGAGACTAAGGTCTAATAAAAGCTACGACCAACTGCATCCGCGTGCACGCGTGTTCCTTGTACAATAATTTCAAAAATGTCACCGCATCACTTATTAAAGCGGTTCCTTGTATAAACCGACGTAAAGTGCGTATCTTAAAAAGAACTTTTTGTAGTAGTGACGGCGGAAGAAGACAAGAATCCCATCAAACAAACTAAATTGTATTGGAGGAGCCATGCTTTAGTAACCAGCCGCACATTAATTACCTTGTCTTAGGATGTGTTTAAGAGAAGTTTGTCATTGATAAGTGATGACCAATAAGAGCTTTAATCTTGTTAAGGATGGTTGCATAGTTATGCCAAGGAGGATAATCTTGAGAAGAAAATCATGAGCCATTAAAGAGTCAGTTTCACAAATAACATATTTAAAACCTGTTTCCCATGCTCTCCGTAAGCCTTTGTAAATATTCACAAGTTCTGCATGCATATTTGTTGTAAAACTACAATTACCACCGAAACCCAAGAGCCATTCTCCACACGAGTTGCTCAAGATACCTCTGAAACCAGAGATGTTAAGGTTGCCAAGACTGCTACCGTCAACATTGAGCTTGATGATATCACCATCAGGAGAAGTCCAAGTCACCAATCTTTGAGGTTGACGATGTATTGGACTTGGATCCTTTTTAACTTGGTACGTTAGATTTATCTGGTTAATGGTGTACCACAAGGAATAGATTGTATTTTAAAAGATCTTCACATTACGGGGTTTCCAAATAAACCAGCAAGCACATGAAAAAAGGATCTCATGACGTCGTTGGAGTTGTGCTTGAAACTAGTTGTCCCCATCCATCAAGTAGAAATCTGAATCTGCATCAATGCCAAGGGATATCCTATTTTTTTTGCTCGAGCACAATCCCTCAACAAGTGAACAATGTTCTCCCCTCATTACATATAACCATAACAATAATAATAATTGTATTGTAGGAGACTCATAGGTAATCAGCACCAACCAACCAACTATCATTCCACACATGATGCCTTAGTCGGCCTCATGGGTAGTTACCAACTTGGCCACTCTCATTTTTTTATAAGATAGCAGACAACATAAGAACAAGCCACATTCTATGTACAATATACACCTTAGACAGATACTTTAGTATCAAAGTCCATTTTCAGGTACCCTACCCCTCATCATAGAAGGAGCTTAGCAAGAGGAGAAGGAAGCCACTTAGAGATTAGTAGAGGAAGAATTTAGTAGAAACATTTGGTACCCACCACCGTAAGACTCGAACCCATGACCACAAGGTTAAAAGCCTTGTGGTGATTATTGAAATGCTTGAATGATGATGAAGCCCAGTATGTCATGAATGAAATTCACGAGGGTATCTACTCCATGCACTCAATAGGAAGGAGTATGGCAGCCCGGGTTCTCCAGGATGATTATTATTGGCCAACAATGCGTATTGATTGTGCAGAATATTCAAAGAATGCCAAGAGTTTGGCAACCTTCATCATGTGCCACTAGAGAAGTTACACAACATTCATTCATCATGGCCATTTGCATTTATCGGGTATGAACATTCTTAGTCCTTTTCCTTTGCAAAAGGCCAAATGAAGTTCTTACTAGTGGTCATTAACTACTTCACTAAGTGGATTGAGGTAAAACTACTTGTCAAAATCACTACTCAAAAGGTTCAAAAATTCACATGGAGATCGTTGATCTGTAGACACAACCTCCCTTTTTCCCATAGTTATAGATAATAGTAAGCAGTTTACAAACAAATGGGTATGAGCAATTCCTACAACAGCTCAACATCAAACATTTGGTATCTTCTATTGAACATCCCCAAACCAATGGACAAGCAGCAACAACGAACAAGGTCATCTTGACAAAGATGAATAAAAGGATGGACAAAGCAAAAGGTCTTTGGGTTGAGAAGTTGTCTTGTATATTATAGGGGTATATACCATTGCACTCCACAATCCACAATAAATGGTACTATACTTTTTTTGGATTGACTAATGGTACTAATGTCATGATTCCAGTTGAGGTTGGTGAACCCTCAACTAGAAGAGCTCACTTTGAAGAAGCACTTAACATTGAAAGCTGAGCTTTTGAGCTAGATATGATTGATGAGGTGAGAAATGCATGCTCGGATTCAAAAGGAAGCTTGTAAAAGAAGAGCAACTCAGAAGCATGAGTCAAAATTGAAGATTAAAGAATTTCAAGTTGGGGATCTTGTAAGGAGAATGAGAAGAGAAACAAGGAAGGATCATGTTGAAGGAAAACTTGCTCTGAACTAGGAGGGACCCTTTAGAATCACTGCGACAGTGCAAAATGGTACATACCAACTTGAAGAACTTATTGGAAAAGTCATCCCAACGACTTGGAATGCAACACACTTGAAGCCCTACTTCAATTGAAAAACCAGGTGTCCTACTCTATTTCTTGCTTTAGTCTTTTATCCCGAGTAGAAAAAATAATGGGTTTTGGCTGAATAGATTTTAACAAGGAGAACCTAGGTCACATTATAAAAGGAACATACTATCATTACATTTACTTAATGAAATCCTTTTACAAAGATCATCATATTCCTTTTATTACTTATCTCATCTTGTTGCTATTTATTCTTTGCTTGAATAAGTTGGAAATGTCTTACACAAAACTATGTACTAACCTACTTGTCTTGTACAAATATTACATTGACCTTATGACTTTGTGCAAACGCATGTCGACTTACATAACCGAGTACAACCAGTACATCAACACAAACATGAAGTAAAGGATGGAAGAATAAGAAGATAGTGATTACAAATTTGTCTATTCATAAAAAGTTACCTCGTTACTAAGGCACTGTGGACAAAGGGACCTGACTCAGTATCTCCCTGTTTTAGAACCATTTGGAAATCAATTTGGTGATAGAATTAGAAGGCAAAAATACTTGGTTCTACCTAGAAATTGAAACTCCCTTCTTTAGATGCCATACATATGCTATCCTCGCCTTTATCATATGGACTCACACCGCTCAATCCGTAAAAAGCCAACCCACCAAGCATAAAGATATGTCGACTTTCACCATTTAAGGGTGCCTCTCCCTAGTTACAGGAAGATTATAAAAGCAAAGATCATGTTAGAGTATAAGACAATAAAGTCCACAAAAAAAAAATAACATATCAACTAATTTACATGATTTGCAAAAAGAGGATAAAAAAGATAAATGATCTGACTACCACTCATAATAACTCGTCAAAACATTTTCAAATCTAGTCTTAATCTATAACTACTCCAATTTTTTATGATTTACAGAACTTCATCATATCTCAAAATACTAGAGTGGAAAATAATATGGTTTCAGTGCAACCATATAGAGGGTCAAACCACAGATAACCCTAATAATGTGAGGTTCCATACTTCAAAATCCAAATCTAGCAATTAATTATAGTTTAGGCAGCAAATTATGGAATCCCATGATGAAGAGCATGCTGCCAAACTACTAAGAGCTCAAACCCACATATGGAATCACATATTTAGCTTCATAAACTCCATGGTCCTTAAATGTGTGGTTGACTTAGGCATACCAGATATCATACACAACTATGGCCAACCCATGCCACTCTCAAACCTCATTGCTTCACTACCAATCCACCCATCCAAAACTTGCTTCGTCCATCGCTTGATGCGAATCATGATCCATTCTGGCTTCTTCTCTCAACAAAATCATGACTTGGAGAATGAGCTAGAAGCCAAGTATGTGCTAACCGATGCATCGATCTGTACAATTGCTTAAGAACCATCCGATGAGTGTGACACCTTTCTTGCATGCCATGCTTGATCCAGTTTTGACAAATCCATGGAATCAATTTTCTACTTGGTTCAAAAATGGTGACCCTACACCATTTGAAACGGCACATGGGAAGATGTTTTGGGATTATGCTGGCGCTGATCCGAAACTTAATCACTTGTTCAATGATGCCATGGCAAGTGATGCTCGATTTGTCACTAGTTTGGTGATTGAGAAATGTAAGGGAGTGTTCATGGGATTGGAGTCATTGGTTGATGTTGGGGGAGGCACAGGGACCATGGCAAAAGCCATTGCTTAATCATTCCCTCGGGTGGAATGCATTGTGTTTGATCTACCACATGTTGTTTCTGGCTTGAAAGGAAGTGAGAACCTTAAATATGTTGCAGGGGACATGTTTGAGGCAATTCCTCCAGCTGATGCCATTTTGTTAAAGGTAAATCACTATTCACATTCAGAATACAATTTTACATTCATACCATTAACACCCAGTTTTTATACTTGAGTGATGCCAAATTTTAAAGAATTAAAGCAAATAATTGATCGATTGGAAAAAAAAAATGAACGATTTTATCATCATTGATCACTTGAAATAACTTCAAATTTTTATATGTATATTGTTGACTAAGCTAGTAAGCTGGCACCAGCCAGTAGTCCAATTACATATCTGCCACTATCATACCAAATTAGACCAACTCGCATATATCTAAGACTCTAAATCAGTGAAAACAAAATATAAAAAATAAAATTAGTGGATTCAATTATATAAATATAAATAAAATAAAATATAAAAATATAAAATTTTATTTTCAAATTTAATGAATTTTAAAAAATGAGGGATACAAGTACACGCCTAAAGCCAACATAAATCTGCCACTGGACCAACTAAGTGGTGTATATGGCTTGTAATAATTAGTACTAGTTTACTAAGTGAGTACGTAAAGTAGCTAGCATATGATTATTTGACAAGTAAATCTCTACTCATATTCTAGAAAAAATAGTTATAGATCTCTTCAAATTTGACTTTTCTTTTTTCTGAAGTATTGACTATATGTTGCGGTTAAAAACATTACATGATGTGCCAATTCATTCTACCAAGCTTAATATGAATGCAAGTCAATATTTTATGATTCTGATCGGTGTGTTACTTTGAATGACAAAGCAGTGGATATTGCATGACTGGAATGATAAGGAGTGTGTGGACATATTGAAGAAATGCAAAGAGGCCATAACGAGGAAAGGCAAAGAAGGGAAGGTGATCATCATAGACATGGTGGTGGAGGATGAGAAGAGAGATGATGAATCAGTTGAAACACAGCTCTTCTTTGATATGCAGATGATGGTGTTGGTCACTGGAAAAGAGAGAAGCAAGAAAGAATGGACTAAGTTGATTTCTTCTGCTGGTTATAACAACTACAAGATAACTCCAGTCTTTGGCTTAAGGTCTCTCATTGAGATCTATCCATAGTAAGTTATTGAGATGTGCCAGCACTCTATCATTCATATATGTAAGGGCTATAATTTTTCTGTTTCGATTCATGAGTGAATGTTGGATAAGTAACAATAGCAATAGACTGAACTCTCTTCATCATAGTTGTGTTGTTGGAACAGTACTGTCAATAAAGGAAAAAAAAAAGATCTGAGGATAAGTATAGTTTGCGTGGTATATATAGCAGGTGAAGAAGAAAAGGAACACGTGGTTAAAGAGCACCGTGAGAGTTTAGCAATTACTTTTTTTTTTGGTAACTGAATTTGCCTTGTATTAGATTTGTGAAGAACTAAGTTTGTGAGAGTTGTTATTGAATAAGATTGTTTCTAAAGGGTTTGATAAAGGTATAATGGTTTATTTAAATACATTTCACTATTTTAGTATTTTAAGTAAGTTCATAATGATGTGATTATGTGTCATGTCAATAAAAATACATCATTAATCTCATCTTAATAATAATATCATGCCAACAATGAAATTAATGACAATAAAATAAAATAATTTTTTTTTATGAAAACTTAAAATAGATAAAATAAATATTACAGAACCTAAAAATGAAAAGAAATTATAAGAATTAAAAAAAATAGAATTTGCTTATGTCTTTAACTATCACTTAAAGTTGTTTATAATTTTTATTTTAAATATTGGGTTGGACAAAAGAAATGATCATTGTATTCATGTTAAGAATAAATAAAACAAAACATAGTGGTAAAAAAATATAACAAATTAAATCCTATAATTTTTCTTTTGGATGAAGTATGAATATAAAAAGTAAGAGAGACAAAGTTGAAGACATCATCAAAGAATTTTTCATAAATTTCTCTATGATGACTTCAGGATAAAAATCTCATATTTGACTTCAAAACACTTGAACACATATCCTAATTAGCTAAAGTATCAATCACATGATTAGAATCATGTGACATAATTGCAAGTAACAAAGTTTAAATGTTTCTCACTAACGCTATTAAATAAAATAAGATTAATTGAAATTTATTTGTATTTGAAGTCAAGACACAGATATAATTTTTTGCTTGCATTCGAAATGAAAGAAAGCAAGGTCGTCTAAACTCTTAAAGAAAATGGTTGGAGGTAGACAGAGGTGAATGCACATATAAGCTTGTTCCCACCGTATGAATTTTTATACTTGAATATAATACTCCTATTCATATGGACATAGATGCAAAAGTTTGAGATGAGGAAGGTCACAAGCTTGGATAGGTTTGGAAGATAAATGGTTTGTGAGAATATATAAATACTAAATCAAAACATATTATTGGAAGACAGTTGAAGGACTGGCGTTGGAGTAGTTAGTGCAGTGGAAATAAATGCTATTATTGGAGGACGGTTGAAGGATTAGCGTACATGGGGCTAGTTATTGCGGTGGGAATAAATGCTAAATTAAAACATATTATTGGTGGAAATTAGCGATGGAAATGAGTCAAGCTGCTTGTCAAGGACCTTTTGCTCGGTCTATTTAAGGCTTGGTTCGGCTTGGCTTGTTTACTATAAAGATCAAGCTCAAGCTTTTTAAAAACTTTTTTAGATAAAAAGGTCAAAGTCAAATTATAAAAAAAAGTTTGTTAAGCTTGACAAACCGGCTTGTTTAAGTAATAATAATAATATTAATAATAATAATAACTATTATCTATATCATTTTTATGGCATTATGAATGATAGGATGAAGTGACATAAAGTGTTTAGAGAGTTCACTTGCATGTGAAAAATTTTCAAAAAGAAAAAGACTCAAGTTAAAAGGATAAAGCAATCAGATTAATACTTAAAAAAAAAGGATGCTTTGTAAAAACATTTTCACACAATTTAAATATTTTTACTTGATTATCTTATTATAAATCATCTCTAATCCATATATTTTTTAATATTATGCTCTCTTTTTTCATTTTCTTTTGATATACTCCGTGTTTTAACAACTTGAATTCAATATGATTTTGTTTATCAATTATTTTTGGATTTGTACATTACTTATACTAAATTTTATAAGTTTCTTTTTTTAGTTAGTATTTCACTATGTTTTAGAATAATTATTTGGTCAATGACGTCTTTAAGCATGCTTTTAAATAGGCTCGTAGGCCAAGTCAGGCTTTTTTGTGAGTCGAGCCGAGCCTTTAAAAAAAATCGTATGACAGGTAATGAGCGAAACTCAAGTTTTGCGTATTCAACTCAAGCCTAGTAAATCTTGGCTTGACTTAGCTCATTTCCACCCCTAGTGGGAATAGGGGCCAACTTTTAATTTTACTACAAGCACTTTAATTAGTAGGGGTGGGTAAGCGGGCTGGCCCGCCCCACGTAAGGCTCGTCCGCATAAGCCCGCATTGGTAGTGGATCGGGCCAGCCCGTCCCGCATTCATACACGGACCAAATAAATTGGTTCGCCCCTGCCCCGTGGACCCCGCGGGTCAAACGGGTTGGTACGCGGGCCTAATTTTAAAAGAATTTCAATTTCAATAAAAATACAACACGATCAAATTAAGTTCAATACAAATGTAAATAAAATCTTAACAATTAGTCAATTACATCAATAAAATAAATAATGTATTAACAAAAGAAAATCCAAACAATAAATTTAAAATATGAAACTTAAACATCTCTAACAACAAATGATTTCATAGTTGAAACAATAAAATCCTAATGGGGGCAACCCATAGACCCCGCGGGCCAAACCCACATAGTCCGCGGATTAAGCAGAACGAACCCAAAAATATGACATAACCATGAACCGTTTAAAAAAATTAATTTATTACCCGCGCGAACTGCGGTACAGTCCATGGACCTGAACCTATTTATCCACCCCTATTAATTACAGTCCATGTTTCTAATTGCGGTCCCAAACTTTCCAAAAATTACGATCACCAACTATTTTTAAAAACCTAGCTACAGAGGATAAAGTCCTTGCTTAAACATCTTCTCGGGTTTTTTTACCAAATTACATATTCTCTCTCCATTCTTTTCCTAAAATACACTACTTTGGCCTTTTATTCCCAAAGTACACCTGTTTTGGCCACTTCACGGAAGTCGGGTTCTCACACCTCGACTTTCGTTCTTCCTTTTTTTTTTTATAAAAAAGTTTTTGTATTATTAAAATTAAATATTATATTATATAAAATTATTTTTAAATAATTTGAAAATTATTTATTTATTAAATTAATTTATGTAATATTATTTTATAATTTAATTTTGTTATTAAAAAAATGATATTATTAAATTTAAGTGTTTTTGTTATATTATTTAAATTATTTAAGATATTTTTTGGTGAATATATATTTTAAAATCTGAATTTTGTATAATAATATATTTATTTTAGTAAATATTTATTTTGTATAATAATCTGAATTTTAAAATTTTTAATTTAACTATTTTATTAAATATAATTAGTTTGTTTATGTTATTAGATTTAATTAAAAATGATAAAACTAAAGCTTTTAACAATTTATTTATATAAGAACATTATACTACGTCATCAATAAAATATTTAAACAATGACATTTGTCTAAGGAAAAACTAAGATGAGGATACATTAGGACAATTATTTCTGCTATGACCATGTTGCCGGCAAAGTCCACATTTTTTTCTACTTGCTCGTTCATTTTCGTCTTCGTCCATCTCAGTAGGAATGCGAGTTGAAACGGGACGACCCTTTGCAGTCCTCTTTCTCCTTGGATCAGGACCCCACTGATCTCCTTCATATTCTTGCCACATTGATTCGTGTGGCAATAAACCAAAGGAGTTGTCGTAGATGTGCAAAATGTGTTGTAAAGTGAATATCATCGGCACATAGGTCATGGGATCAACATTGACAGATTTACAGGCAGCCATGACGTGAGAACACGGTAAATGTTTATCCTGAAATTCACCACAATCACACTTTTGGGATTGTAACATTACTCTAAACCTTCCAGGTGGTCTGGGTGTTTCAAGTGGGGATTGAGTCTCGGTTATAATAAAAGTGTGATTGTGTCTGTCGAATTCATTTACAATGTGTGTATTAGATTCTTGTTGACCACTATTGATTGCATCGAAGAAGACTTCAGAATACTGTGAGCCGGAGTTGATCATTTCCTGAGTTTGTCGACCTCTATTAGCAAAGAGTTGTGCGGTCTTGAAATAGGTCTCCTCAACCAATGATGACACCAGCAAATGTCTTGTGTTTTTTAACAT
The DNA here is from genome assembly GCF_000004515.6 of Glycine max. NCBI lineage: Eukaryota > Viridiplantae > Streptophyta > Magnoliopsida > Fabales > Fabaceae > Glycine > Glycine max. The sequence continues at coordinate 47,433,387 of NC_038250.2, forward strand.
GAAATTAACAGACTCCGACAAATTGGTAGTCATATGTCCCCAACGTTTCCCCTCATCAAAGCATTGTACCCATTTTTGTTTGGGTAATTGATCAAGCCATTCAGCTGCACTTGGCTTATTCGCACGAATATCCCCAAGATGTCGCCAGTGCATCTTCTCCGTGTATGCGTACCCTGTAAATATTTAATCAATGTATTATGTTATAAAATTTGATTGAAAGAAAATTATAACGAATAAATAAAATAGATTTTCACCAGCCAACATAAGTGGTTTCTTTAAATGTTTGCAGTTTGAGTTACCACGAAGAAAGTTTTGTGCAATGTGGCACAGGCAAAAGAAATGGGATGTGTCCTGGACCCATAAGTTACTTGGGTTGTTGTAGGCACTTATAATTGAGGAGTGTCGGTCTGAAATAAGAGAAATGTTAATTTGCGGAGTAACATGTCTTCTCAAATTCTTTAGAAAAAACCTCCAAGCTGAAGTTGTCTCCCCTTCTACAATGGCATAGGCAATCGGGAAGATATGGTTAGCTCCATCTTGTGCGGTAGCTATCAACAGTGTGCCAGTATACTTTCCATAAAGCCATGTACCATCTACTTGTACAATGGGTTTGCAATATGCAAAACCATTAATGCATGGACCAAATGACCAAAAGACACGTTTAAACAATCTTTTGCTCGGTACTATTTCTCCCCCCTCATACAAGGATTCTGTTTGAGCAGCGACCACAGTCCCGGGAACACAAGATTGCAAAGCTCCGAAAAGTTTTGGCAGTTTGGCATATGATTCTTCCCAGTTTCCATGAATCATCTCCAATGCTTTTTGCTTTGCTAACCATGTCTTCTTGTAGGATGGGGTATAATTCATGAACGTTTTGATCTCTGCAATCAATGTCTTGATGAAGACAGTTGGGTTTGTTTTGACAATTGGTTGGATGATCTGTGTTATGACGTGTTTGTCGAGTTGGCGATGATCTTGTCTAAGCATCGGCACGAGACAAGTGTGATGACCTCTGATACTCTTGATAATCCATTTGTTATGCCTCTTTGAATTGCATGCGCCCAAGCTCCATGTACAACCATTTTCATGTAACTTGCAGACGAAGTGTAGCCTTCTTTGGTCAGAGTAAATTGTTCTGCAATCAAAATGATTTCTGATGTTGTATTCTTTGATTGCTCGAATACATTGTGATTTGTCATCGAATGTCATGCCAACCTCGAGTACACCGACTGGTGGTTGCACATTGTGTTGCTGATAAACAAAATGGGGTCGATCAATATAGTGTAGTAGGTGGTCAAAGTTCAAGTCTACTGGACACCTAGGTTGCTGATATTGCAACAGAGGTGACGGAGGTGTCGTTGGTCTGCCAACACCCTCGTCATCGATTTGGTCATCACTTTGGTCATCGCTTTGCTGATTGATGTGATCAAAGAACTGTTGATCCTCATCCTCAGTAAAATCATCCATGTTTTCATGATGAAATCGTATAATGGGATCTTCGTTAGCAATAGGATGTTCATCTCGGTTTGATATTTGCGTTTGTGGTAGCTGTGAAGGTGGCGTAAAGGGGGATGAAGGATGGTTTTGTTGGTCAAAGGAGGTTTGTTGGCCATGAAAAAAGGAATCATTCTCGGATAATATTTGTGTGTATGAAGTATAAATGTCAAAGGGGTCTTGTGATTCAAGGTTGTTGTATGAAGATACTGGATTATTGAGGTCTATGTTGTTGTACGGTAACTGTTGTGGAGGCAGTAGTTGTAGTTGTGGACATGAGGGTTGTGGAGACGATGGTTGTGGTTGAGAAATAAGCTCAGTAACAGCATAGAATTCGGCAGAATTCAATTGTGGATTCTGGATAATTGTTTCCATCGCGCCTCTAAGATCATCATTGTCGAATAGTTGAGCCGAAATAAAACGTGTCTGACCGAGATGAATTGAAATAGGGACACGAAATAACAATTGAGCAACTTGTTCAGTTGCTCGAGTAGAAAGACGATTGTTAATTTTTCGAATGAATTGTGTAAACGTAATAGAACGACTGGCGTAAAAAAATATTGGGGTCGTACATTGGTACGTCGATCCTTGAACGGGATCATCTACAATGTGACCACTGTGGTAAATGAGGGTCGGAATTTCTTTAGGTGGAGCCATGGTGGTGCTTATGGGATATGAGTGGAAATGGTGTGAGAGTTACAAATCGAGTTTTGTTTTGTGAGAAAATTGTTGTGTGTGATATGTTGTTGTCAAATGGTGATATTATATATAGGCTGAGAAAGTTTAGTACTAGAGTTAGATTGTAATGTTAGGTGGGAGAGTTAGATTGGAAGGTTAGGTTGGGAGAGTTAGTTACGAGGGTTAGATGGGAGTGTTAGATTGGAAGGTTAGATGAAAGAGTTAGATTGGAAGGTTAGGTGGGAGAGTTAGTTACGAGGGTTAGATGGGAGGGTTAGGTGAGAGTGTTAGATTGGAAGGTTAGGTAAGATAGTTAGATCGAAAGGATAGATGGGAGGGTTAGGCAGCAAAGTTAGTTACGACGGTTAGGTAGGAGAGTTAGGTAGGACATTAAGTGCATGTGAGTAATTTAGTGTACACATGTGAGTGAACAGTATGCAACCTCACACATTAATATACATGACAGACTGTTCGTTTAATCATGATTGTTGACCGCAGTGTTCTGTATCGCATGCCAAGGTCACATGGATTGTTCAGAAACATGTTAATGGGATAAACATACGCATGTGAGTGAACAGTGTGCAACACCAAACTTCAAAGCATCTCTGAAATGATGCATATGTAGACTATTATTACTGAAGTAAATTAAAAATAACAACTTCAAAGCATACAACAACTACAACTAGATAATAAAGACGGAGAAAAACTTCAATGCAATACAACAACAAAATATGTTAAATTATTCATTCTAATTTCATGGTATTCTCCAGCTTCTGCTCCATGTCAGCCCAACTTAGGTCATTAACTTGAGTAGGTGATAATGAATTATGAACATCAACTTTAAGTTCCATACATATTACACTTCTCATATTGAGAAATGTATGAAACATGCATGAGACACCTTCTTCGTCAATAATTTGAATTGCCCTATATTGAACTTCACCATTTAATTGATATATAGGACAACGATACCAAAGGGTATTAATTATAGGCGTAACACCATTATCTGTAATTGATGACTGTATTGCAGTGATTATATTTGGCAGCGTCATTGTTGGATTCAAGAGTAACGACTTTGTGTTGTCACCTCTGAAAATTGCATTTGCACTTGAACTTTGAATGATTTCACCATTGATATAAACGTACACACAAATAGGCTTTGACCTCATTGCTAGCCCTCTCTGTTTTCTCTCACAATTTGATTAGACACAACAGTGCAAAGTATTAGGTGACATGGTAGGTTTATATATGCAATCAATCACGGGTCCATGGTTCACGTGAATTAGAATCTCGATGCATCACAGTAACACAGTCGTGTTAATGTGCTTTGGAATCTCGAGGCCTTACAACGAGACAAAATATAAATGTGGTTTGGAATCTCGAGGCATTACAATTACATTAAGTGTAATGTTGAGGCCATGCGAAATGTTGAGAACAAAGCTAATGCGGTTATCGTACGCATGTGGGTGAATAGTGTGCATGAAAATGTCATTGGTTCACGTGCATTAGAATCTCGATGCGTGACAGTACCACAATTGATGCTAATGTGCTTTGGAATCTCGAGGCCTTGCAACGAGACAATTTATAAATGTGCTTTGGATTCTCGAGACATTTACAATTACCTTATCGTACGCATGTGGGTAAATAGTGTGCACGAAAATATCATTGGTTCACGTGCATTAGAATCTCGATGCGTGACAGTACCACAGTTGATGTTAATGTGCTTTGGAATCTCGAGGCCTTGCAACGAGACAATTTATAAATGTGCTTTGGATTCTCGAGACATTTACAATTACCTTATCGTACGCATGTGGGTGAATAGTGTGCACGAAAATGTCATTGGTTCACGTGCATTAGAATCTCGATGCATGACAGTACCACAGTTGATGTTAATGTGCTTTGGAATCTCGAGGCCTTGCAACGAGACAATTTATAAATGTGCTTTGGATTCTCGAGACATTTACAATTACCTTAACGTACACATGCGGGTGAACAGTGTGCACAAAATTTTAGTGATTCACGTGAATTAGAATCTCGATGCACCACAGTACCATAGTCATGTTAACGTGCTTTGGAATCTCGAGGCCTTGCAACGAGACAAATTATAAATGTGCTTTGGAATCTCGAGGCATTACAGTTATCTTAAGTGTATTTGTGCTTGCAAAACCGAACATAGTGTAAATAATAAATAGATGAGAGGTGCATGTCAATACCACATGTGCATCACCCAACTTCAAATTTTATATCATTTGTATTCGGTTTACCATTTGACATCATTCTCATGGATGATAAACCTCTATTGCGTCATCGACATGTTCATCTTTCACGTACTACGATTAATGAGTTAATCACTTCCTATTACCATACAATACCTGAACCAGAACCACAAATTATACCATTATTATCATCTACCGGGTTCCAACATATTGCCTTAATCAAACAGTGTAAAATTGATCCTGCATTGATCACTGCATTGGTTGAACGATGGAGGCCTGAAACACATACCTTTCACCAGCCATGGGGAGAGTGCACCATCACACTCGAAGATGTTGCACTTTGTAACATCCCATTTTTTCATAAATAAATTTAAGAATTTTTTAGTAAAAATAATAAAAATAAATAAATAGAGTAAATAATAGGTCGTAAATGCCCCTAGTTATAAATAACAACATGCTAGGTTTTTCAGACAGACTCCTCAGCCTTCTTTGCCTCTCATTTTCGTTTTTCTCCTTCTCCTCTCAAAACCCTTTCTTTTTCCCGCAGCCCACAAAACTTGTCTCAGAAAAACGATGATCTCGGACTCATTAACCGTTGGATCGTCGTGAAATTTGAGCACCACATTCGCAACCCAATTTCGAGCATTCTCACCGTTAGGAATTGCAAAATCATGTCTGACCTTAGAGGAAAACCCTTCGCATTGTAGCTTTTTATTATCCCGCAGAAACCCAAAACTGTCTCGGTAAAACTACGATCCCGGTTTCGTTAACCGTTGGATTTTCATGAAATTTGGATATGTTGCTCGAAATTCAATTTCGCACACTCTAACCGTTGGGATTTGCGAGATAATATTCGTAGTGGGAGAAAAAGGAATCGCATGGAGACAGTACAAGCGGAGTCTTCAATCTCTTCTCCGTTTCTCTGACGTTTGAGAATTCTATCGGAGCAGTCGGAGGAAAAACTTGAGGAATCTCAAGGAACCGCTATAGATGCCGCTATCGTTGTCGGAAGACACGTGAGTCCGCTTAGAGGTAAGGGATGAGTTATTCACAATTGGGAAATAGTGAGAACATGTATAGGGATTCTTAGAGATATCAATTGGAAAAGGTTTTTGAGTGTTTTTGCAATTTCATTTTATCCTTATAATTATTACAGTGAATTATATATGTTTGACAAACCAATTGTTGTGAAATTGATATGCTATTATGTTGAGCATGAACCCTATAAATTGAGTACTTTTTCTAATTAATATGAATTGATGAAATAAAATAAGGAGAAATTTAGAGAGAGATATTGATTTTGTATTTTCTCTTTTTCTTGTGCATTGAAAGCTTACTTTGAAATTTGTGATTCAATATGATGTATGCCAGTTTATAGATATAGAGGTAGCTATTTATATTAATAATTTATGTAAATAATATTGTAGAGTGTTGTAGTATGATTCCAAAAATTATTAAGTGTTGGAGTTTGAGAATATTATGGTTAAATTTCATGAACATGTGTATGTTGTACCTTATGAATATCATTGACAATGTTATGAGATGGTTGATGTGATGTTATGAGATGTTAAAGTGTGAACATGATATTCGATTGTGAATAAGTGGATGTGTTAACACTTGATGTTACATTAATTATATCGTGAGCTATGAATTATACAATAACTCGACCAGTGTTTATGCGCAGTGTTAAAGAGAAAGTGTAGGTTCCTAGTTAGGAACCAGTGTTAAATTGTAGCGCAATTGTGTTAAACATGTTTGAAACATGAGTGTGAGGTCGTGGTATTGTATAATTCATGAGCAGTGCTTATAAATGAAATATGTGATGAATTGTGGAATGATATGTTGCCTTGAGATTATAATATTGTTATTGAGATTGAGTAAAAGTGTAAAGTAGAACAGGTGTTGAATTGTGAGATATGTGAAAACATGTGATGGTGGATTGTAACATTATGAGATGTGAAATTGTGAATGAGTTTTGGTTGTGAATAAGTGTGTGATTAACTCTTGATGTGACATTATTTGTGTTGTAAGCTGTGAATTGTACAATAACCCGACCAGTGTTATCTTGAGAAAAGTGTAAATGCGCAGTGTTAAAGAGAAATTGTAGGTTTCCTATTTAGGAACCAGTGTTAAAGAGAAAGTGTAGGTTCCTATTTAGGAACCAGTGTTAAATTGTAGCGCAATATGTTGTACGTGCTTAAGACACGAGTGTGAGGTCGTGGGTATTGTATAATTCACTAGCAGTGTCTGTGTGTTAAAATGATTTTAGGGGTTGGACCTGAATCAGGAGGGAGAGGCCCTGACGGACTCTTCGGAGTGTAGGCCTTGGGGGTCACCGGGTTTGAGTGCTCCTTTAAGCCTATGCTGATCCCATATGGTTGGAGCATTCTCGCAAAACATCGTGACCCTGACTGGTCTCCCTATGATCTTACTTAGTGAGAGTGACCTGGCAAACCCATTATGTGGTGTGTCTTGTTATGTACTCCTAAGCGCCCCAGGGTGGTTTTTCACTGACATGGTACCACATTGCATATAGGCTTGAGTCTTAGCATAACTGTCTCATGCGCTTGCTAATTGTTTATTATGAAATTGATGTGTTATTATATCTTGATCAGAGAATGTGATTTTTGTGTAATGTGATTGATGATTGAAAAGTGTGATTGATGGATGAAAAGTGAACTTTGAATGACAAAGTGGTGGAATTACGTGAATTACGTGTAAGTAAATTTTATTTAGTGATATGTATATCTAGTTGTCTTGTTTCTCTATTAGTTAGGAATGTGATAACTCACTCCCCCTGTGTTGTTTGTATTTGGATCATGTGATGATCTTGAACTTTGTGTTCGGGGGAGCAGACGACTAGGTGAATTGCTTTAAGGAACATTATGCTGAAGGACGTCGAGACACAACGCTCTGATAGAATGTGACAGTGGGACATAAGTTTTTATATTAGTGGCATGATGTTAGTCTATTTTATTTTATTTCACTGATTTAATAAAATATCTCTGTAAATTTTGATGGCCTTATTTTGAGCCAAATATGTTTCAATAAGTTTTAATTGATAATAGTGAAGTGAATGTGAACCTTTTACCCGTGTGAATTTGGTTACCAATATTTTTATATATTTTGTTTATTTATATATATGTCGGGGTAGAGGGTGTCACACACTTCATCTAGGCATTAGAGTTGATGGTCGTGTTGTGGCTGGACCTAGCTTCTTACATTGGGATGAGTTATGCCACGAGTTACTAGGGGAAGTCCCTCCCGAAAATGCACGTAAAGGAGCCGCACTGAAGCTAACATGGTTGCTAAACATGTTGCGCACACCATTGCCTGAAGAACCAACAACGCACCAACTACAATGCAGGTGTAGAGCTTACATAATGTACATGATTGGCGGTGCTTTAATTCCTGATAAATCTGGAAATAGAGTTCATTTAATGTATTTGAACCTATTACGTGATTTGAACAACACAAAAAAATATAGTTGGGGTTCGGCTTGCTTAGCAAACCTGTATAGAGAACTATGTCGAGTATCATCGGAGGTTGGTAAATCTATGGGTGGTTGTGTCATACTATTGCAGTCATGGGCTTGGTACCACATGCCTTTTATTGCACCAAGAGTCCCACGACCGGAAACAACTTTTCCACTGGCTAAAAGGTTATTTACATATAGCGAAATGTAAATTTTTTTATTTCAATGACGTGTATTATAACATTACAATGAATACTGATTATGTATGTTTTACATTTTAGATGGAGTGGTGGTAGATTAGAATATAGGGCCACACCGCATGGTGACTTAGTCAGATATAGGTCTCGTATAGATCATGTGGAGAGCCATGAGGTATGATACTATCATGATCTGCACCTTAAATATAAACATACATACTAACATGTTGCCTTGTTGGCATATATTTTAGTTTTCTTGGATCCCATATAGAGGATTTGAAGAACACCTACCCAGACGTGCATATAGAGACATGGAGATTTGGTCTGCATGTACTGCAATTATTTGTTTCTCGATTGTCGAATGACATCAAACAAATCGAGTGAAGCTACAGTTTGGACTACAACAAGATATCCCTGTTGATCCCATGAATCTTGATTTACTTCACCAAATTGACATGCGAGGCAATCATTACACTGATTGGATGGAATATCATGCGGAGTGGATTAATATCTGGAAAAACAAACACAACGATATTTTAGCTGGGCAATGGGTTGAAGGAATAGTGACACATACACCAGCGTACATGGAATGGTATAGAAAAAACACTACTTTGTTCTTGTCTGTTGAACAACAACTACATGATCCGCTCACAACAATTACACAAAATGTTGCAAGGTCAGGTGTTGAACAAACACATTTTGAAATTCTACATCCTTAGTCAATGTATTCTACTCCTTCACCTGTTCATCAAACTTTTGGCCACACTGGCGAGTCAGTCACCGCAACCACCCATGAATGGATGAACGATTTATTTGGCGTCGATTTCAATACACCAAATTCAGCGGCATCATATTTAGCTACTTTACAACAGTTCGATGCACCGCATTCGTTTGGAGAACAAGGTCAAAGTTCTTCAGCTGCAACAACCAACATTGAAAATACTAACATAGAACAACAACATGATCATGACGTGGAAGAACCAGTCATACTGGAAAGAAGAAATCCTCGACGTAATCGGCGTCCACCACCTTGTGGGACTGGTCATCGTCTTGGTCATTGAAGTATAAAATGTTGTGATAATGGGATCAAATATGTGTAAGTACCCCTGTAACGGCATCATCAAATATGATTTGGACCCTTGCAATTATGCTTAAGAGCCCATGTTCTGCATTTTTTTAAAATTATGTCCAACACATTAATGATGTTTGTGACTCATTTTTTCTATAGTTTGAACGTCAGAGAATCCAAAAAAAATTATTTAGTGCACCAGTTCCATCGACTAACACCTCAAAATACAAGTACAAAATAAAAAAAAAAACTATGATTTGGACCCTTCCAACTATGCTTAAGAGCCCATGTTCTGCATTTTTTTAAAATTATGTCCAACACATTAATGATGTTTGTGACTCATTTTTTCTATATTTTGAACGTCAAAGAATCCAAAAAAAATTATTTCGTGCACCAGTTCCATCGACTAACACCTCAAAATACAAGTACAAAATCAAAAAAACTATGATTTGGACCCTTGCAACTATGCTTAAGAGCCCATGTTCTGCATTTTTTTAAAATTATGTTCAACACATTAATGATGTTTGTGACTCATTTTTTCTATAGTTTGAACGTCAAAGAATCCAAAAAAAATTATTTTGTGCACCAGTTCCATCGACTAACACCTCAAAATACAAGTACAAAATAAAAAAAACTATGATTTGGACCCTTGCAACTATGCTTAAGAGCCCATGTTCTGCATTTTTTTAAAATTATGTCCAACACATTAATGATGTTTGTGACTCATTTTTTCTATAGTTTGAATGTCAAAGAATCTAAAAAAAATTATTTTGTGCACCAGTTCCATCGACTAACACCTCAAAATACAAGTACAAAATCAAAAAAACTATGATTTGGACCCTTGCAACTATGCTTAAGAGCCCATGTTCTGCATTTCTTTAAAATTATGTCCAACACATTAATGATGTGTGTGCCTCATATTTTCTATAGTTTGAACGTCAGAGAATCCAAAAAAAATTATTTCGTGCACCAGTTCCATCGACTAACACCTCAAAATACAAGTACTAAATCAAAAAAAACTATGATTTGAACACTTTTTCCATAATAATAACGTCAAAAACTTCAAAAAAAAATAATATTCGTGACACACTGCAATTTTCACAAATCAATTTTTTTTTACTCTGAAATTATAATGGACTTCTGCTGCATCAATTATCAGGGATAAATCACAGTCGAAATTGACAACACTCGACAATTTCTATAGGTCTCTAAAAAAATATCTCACCAGTAAAACTTACATGACATGCACTACTCAATTTTTTTTCACTCTGCTAATTATAATGGACTTATACTCCATCAATTACCAGAGATAAATCACAGTTAAAATTGACAACACTCAGCAATTTACACACGTCTCTAAAAAAATAAATGTCGCACTAGTAAAACAGACATGACATGGACAACTCAATTTTTTTCACTCTGATAATTATAATGGACTTCTGTTCCATCAATTACCAGGGATAAATCACAGATGAAATTGACAACACTCGGCAATTTTCACACATCTCTAAAAAAATTAATGTCGCACCAGTAAAACTGACATGACGTGGACAACTCAGTTTTTTTTCACTCAGTTGTTTTTTTCACTCAACAATTTGCACATTATGGACCCTTGTAAATATGCTTAAGTGTTCATTTACTCGTTCATCTAAATGCACAGTTAACTAGTGACTCACTCAATTATAACCAAATTCTATAAATACCACTACAGCTAAAGACATTCGTAACAATTTCAAATTTTCATCTCAATCCCTACCACAATATGTCACCTAACTGCATATGTTTGTGTTTACTACGACGGCCAAATTTGCAATACTAATGAGGGCACCACCTTCGTTAGTAACAACACAAAAACTTTCATGGTCGACAAGGTCATAACCTTTACACAATTGCTTGAACTTGTTCACCAAAAACTAAACATTGACCCAAAACAACATATCCAACATCTCCATTTTCGGTGCCCTATATTTGAGTCAGGACAACGTTATATGTACACATCTTTTATTCTGCGAGATGATGCTGATGTTCGACAAATGTTCAACATTTTTTACAATAACCCATCACTACCATTTGTGGAGTTATTTGCCATAATCTGTCACAATAATGACCCACCAGGCAACCAACATGGCTCAACCTCTAATCTTGAGGACTTAGGTGAATACGAGACTTGTTGGCTCAAAAACCATGATAGTGATACGGGCTCCTCTTCCGGGCCCGAAGGAAGTAACCTGTCTCCATCCCACGAACCTATATTTCTTCTTTGAGATTTTCATGTAATGTCTTATGTCTGTCTTCAGTTATCACTTTACGTATTGAAATAATTTTTCCTTTAAATTTAAATTAGCAATTTTCAGTTTACCCACTTTTACTGCAGTAGTTGACATGGTAACATAACTGTCAAAATTCACAATACTTTGTCATTTACACTACACTGTTTTTAAAAATTCAATGTCTCATCGACAAAACTGACATGAAATGGACAACTCATAATCTCTTTATTCACTCTAAAAATAACTATGGACGTTTGCTGCTTTAATTACAAGGAAAAAATCACAATCCAAATTGACAATACTCTGCAATTTGCATACGTCTCTAAGAATTAAATGTCTCACCTGCAAAACTGTCATGAAATGGACAACTCATAATCTCTTTATTCACTCTGAAAATAACTATGGACGTTTGCTGCTTTAATTACAAGGGAAAAATCACAATCCAAATTGACAATACTCTGCAATTTGCAAACGTCTCTAAAAATTAAATGTCTCACCTGCAAAACTGTCATGAAATGGACAGCCCGTCATCTCTTTATTCACTCTGAAATTCATCATGAACGTCTGTTGCTTTAATTACATGGGAAAAATCACAGTCCAAAATAACAACACTCTGCATTATGAGCTGTCCATTTCATGTCAGTTTTACAAGTGATACATTTAATTTTTAGAGACGTGTGCAAAACTGACATGAGATGGACAACTCATAATCTCTTTGTTCACTCTGAAATTATAATGGACGTCTGCTACATCACTTACTAGGGAAAAAGAAACATTGGATTCCAATACACATCAACGTGACAGAATACTCATACAACTATAAATAACACAACACAGACACAATACAAACACACAATCTCACACAACATAATTTCACAAACCAAATTCAATCTTATTACTATGTCATTTTGGGAGAAACAAGCAGTCAGACCATTACTAACTCCAGATTAGCTTTCATTTTTCCAAATGGATCAATCAGTTACAACCAAACTGGTGTTTATTTTCAAAGTCTTATTCCAACACCAATGCGAGTTCCTAACAACTGTTCTTTTGATACACTCAAGCGTAGAATGCACAACACCCTTCAACTAACCAACGATCAATTACTGGATGAAATCTACTACCGACAGCCATTCATAGATGCAGGTCAACAATATTTTTTTCAATCTTTACAATTGAAAAATGATGATGATGTTTACACAATGTTAATGTGCAATGACCAATACTCGTGTGTTGGCCCTATAGAATTATTATGTACCATTATTAGAACACCGGATGCTATACTCAATCTGCTTCAATCAATCATCACTCCTACTCATGATGCAATTATGTATTACAACGGGAAGTGGAACATACCACGTCAAGGTGAGTTTTTGGGTTACTCCTTTACTGGAACTAATCCAATAAGATTTGACATTCCTTCGGGATGTGGCATGGAGAAACTCAAGGATTTAATCAAACAAGTTGCACCTACAGGGGTTCCCCCTAATGGAATTCACGGATCACAATTGGTTAGACGATTATTCTTTCGACAACCAGGTCATTCTAAGTATTCCGAAAATTTGATTGAATATGACATAACAGAATTGAAAAATGATGAAGACGTGCTAAAAGTGTTAGCACAATCCAACTATTGGAAACGATTCTGCACAATAGAAATTTTGGCTATTTTTAGCAAACCAGTAATCTAAATAGAAGAAGACATGTATTCTGCACAACATATCTCATATCCTCATTAGTTTTGTTATGTTTGCATTGTAAGTGTAATTTTTAATATGTTTCATTATTGTCGAGTATCATTTCAATGACTGTAATTTGAGTATTTTGTCTATGACTGATTTGTCATATATTTTTTTGTGGTGTTTTTTTACTGTATTTTAATACTACTAACTAATTTTATTATTTTTTAATTACAAGAACATACAAAAATTAACAAAACATAAATTTAACTACACAATTACATATAACATAAATAAAAAATTATACTCTAATTTTATCCAATTTTATATTTTTCTTTATATGTATATTTCTCTTTACAAAAAATTATAAAATAATATTACATAAATTAATTCAATAAATAAATAATTTTCAAATCAATTAAAAATAATTTTATATAATATAATTAAATTAAAAATTTTAAAATTCAGATTATTATACAAAATAAATATTTACTAAAATAAATATATTATTATACAAAATTCAGATTTTAAAACATATATTCACCAAAAAATATCTTAAATAATTTAAATAATATAACAAAAACACTTAAATTTAATAATATCATTTTCTTAATAACAAAATTAAATTATAAAATAATATTACATAAATTAATTTAATAAATAAATAATTTTCAAATTATTTAAAAATAATTTTATATAATATAATATTTAATTTTAACAATATAAAAACTTTTTTATATAAAAAAAATAGAAGAACGGAAGTCGGGGTGTGAAAACCAGACTCCCGTGAAGTGGTCAAAACAGGTGTACTTTGGGAATAAAAGGTCAAAGTAGTGTATTTTAGGAAAAGAATGGAGAGAGAATATGTAATTTGGTAAAAAAACCCATCTTCTTGCCTATAAATAGACCCAAATAATGTGAGGTTCCATACTCCAAAATCCACATCTAGCAGCAAATTATGGAATCCCATGATGAAGAGCATGCTGCCAAACTACTTAGAGCTCAAACCCACATATGGAATCACATATTTAGCTTCATAAACTCCATGTCCCTTAAATGTGTGGTTGACTTAGGCATACCAGATATCATACACAACTATGGCCAACCCATGCCACTCTCAAACCTCATTGCTTCACTACCAATCCACCCATCCAAAACTTGCTTCGTCCATCGCTTGATGCGAATCATGATCCATTCTGGCTTCTTCTCTTTACAAAATCATGACTTGGAGAATGAGCTAGAAGCCAAGTATGTGCTAACCGATGCATCTGTACTACTGCTTAAGAACCATCCGATGAGTGTGACACCTTTCTTGCATGCCATGCTTGATCCAGTTTTGACAAATCCATGGAATCAATTTTCTACTTGGTTCAAAAATGGTGACCCTACACCATTTGAAACGGCACATGGGAAGATGTTTTGGGATTATGCTGGCGCTGATCCGAAACTTAATCACTTGTTCAATGATGCCATGGCAAGTGATGCTCGATTTGTCACTAGTTTGGTGATTGAGAAATGTAAGGGAGTGTTCATGGGATTGGAGTCATTGGTTGATGTTGGGGGAGGCACAGGGACCATGGCAAAAGCCATTGCTAAATCATTCCCTCGGGTGGAATGCATTGTGTTTGATCTACCACATGTTGTTTCTGGCTTGAAAGGAAGTGAGAACCTTAAATATGTTGCAGGGGACATGTTTGAGGCAATTCCTCCAGCTGATGCCATTTTGTTAAAGGTAAATCACTATTCACATTCAGAATACAATTTTACATTCATACCATTAACACCCAGTTTTTATACTTGAGTGATGTCAAATTTTAAAGAATTAAAGCAAATAATTGATCGATTGGAAAAAAAAATGAACGATTTTATGATCATTGATCACTTGAAATAACTTCAAATATATATATGTATATTGTTCACTAAGCTAGTAAGCTAGCACCAGCTAGTAGTCCAACTACATATCTGCCACTATCATACCAAATCAGACCAACTAAGTGGTCTATATGGCTTGTAATAATTAGTACTAGTTTACTAAGTGGGTACGTAAAGTAACTAGCATATGATTATTTGAAAAGTAAATCTCTGCTCATATTCTAGAAAAAATAGTTATAGATCTCTTCAAATTTGACTTTTCTTTTTTCTGAAGTATTGACTATATGTTGCGGTTAAAAACATTACATGATGTGCCAATTCATTCTACCAAGCTTAATATGAATGCAAGTCAATATTTTATGATTCTGATCGGTGTGTTACTTTGAATGACAAAGCAGTGGATATTGCATGACTGGAATGATGAGGAGTGTGTGGACATATTGAAGAAATGCAAAGAGGCCATAACGAGGAAAGGCAAAGAAGGGAAGGTGATCATCATAGACATGGTGGTGGAGAATGAGAAGAGAGATGATGAATCAGTTGAAACACAGCTCTTCTTTGATATGCTGATGATGGTGTTGGTCACTGGAAAAGAGAGAAGCAAGAAAGAATGGGCTAAGTTGATTTCCTCTGCTGGTTATAACAACTACAAGATAACTCCAGTCTTGGGCTTAAGGTCTCTCATTGAGATCTATCCATAGTAAGTTAATGAGATGTGCCAGCACTCTATCATTCATATATGTTAGGGCTATAATTTTTCTGTTTCGATTCATGAGTGAATGTTGGATAAGTAACAATAGCAATAGACTGAACTCTCTTCATCATAGTTGTGTTGTTGGAACAGTACTGTCAAGAAAGGAAAAAAAAAAAATCTGAGGATAAGTATAGTTTGCGTGGTATATATAGCAGGTGAAGAAAAAAAGGAACATGTGGTTAAAGAGCACAGTGAGTTTGGCAATTACTTTTTTTTTTGGTAACTGAATTTGCCTTGTATTAGATTTGTGAAGAACTAAGTTTGTGAGAGTTGTTATTGAATAAGATTGTTTCTAAAGGTTTGATAAAGGTATAATGGTTTATCTAAATACATTTCAATATTTTAGTATTTTAATTAAGTTCATAATGATGTGATTATGTGTCATGTCAATAAAGATATATCATTAATCTCATCTTAATAATAGTGTCATGCAAACAATGAAATTAATGAGACTAAAATAAAATAAAAAGAATTTTATGGAGACATAAAATAGATAAAATAAATATTACAGAAACTAAAAATGAAAAGAAATTATAAGAATAAAAAAAAAAGAATTTGCTTATATCTTCAAAGGTCACTTTAAGTTGTTTATATTTTTTATTTTAAATATTGGGTTGCACCAAAGAAATGATCATTATATTCATGTTAAGAATAAATAAAGCAAAACATAATGACCAAAAAATATAGCAAATTAAATCCTATAATTTTTCTTTTGGATGAAGTATGAATATAAAAAGTAAGAGACAACAAAGTTTAAGACATCACGAAAGAATTTTTCATAAATTTCTCTATAATGACTTTAGGATAAAAATCTCATCTTTGACTTCAAAACACTTGAACACATATCCTAATTAGCTAAAGTATCAATCACATGATTAGAATCATGTGACATAATTGCAACTAACAAAGTTCAAATGTTTCTTACTAATGCTATTAAATAAAATAAGATTAATTGAAATTTATTTGTATTTGAAGTCAAGACTGTTAACTCGTTGACAAGTGTACCAAATTTGTCACAAGTAATAAAGTACTCGGAAGTCCGAGTGTCGAATCCACTGGGATTTTGTGTTGTACTTATCTTGGATACTTTTCAATTTATAAGGAATTAAAAGAAAAAGTAGAAGGCAATAATAGTAAATTATAAATAGAAAGCAAAAGAATTAAAAGCAAAATAATTAAAGAGAGAATTCAATGGAATGCGAATGTTAGGACCTAGCATGCCTTGTTTGCCTAGGATGTATGAATTTATGATTTTTCTTCACCAATTTAGGTGATTCTATTCTACCCACATCTGTTCATTTACTTGCCCCTGATTCCTCACGATGACAAGTCTATTTTATTCATTTATCTCCCAAATTCCTTTGTAAAAACTCAACAAATAAAATGCATGAAGTATGAATTCTAGATGTTTGCAAGAATGCATGGGCATAAAATTATCATTCTATTCCTAGCAATGACTTTCTTATGAAATCCTTTCTTTTTGTTCTATTAGAAGTTACCTTCTTCCGAGTGTCTAACCCCTAAAACTAATGCATGCATACCTTCTTTAAATCTTGTTTAGAAGTTACCATCTCCCGAGTGTCTAACCCCTAAAAGAATATAAAGATGAATAATGCAAGATAAAAACAGAAAAGATAATAGAATAGAAAAACCTGGAAAATAATCCTGTTGCATTGATAAATATGAAGTACATCATACATTTCTTTGACTTTTTAGGCCTACCAGGCCCTAACTAGGAGTTTAGTCACTCATGGCCATTGAGGGCTTTACAATGAGAAGGGGGTGAAAAAAAGATGATAAAAAAAAGGAAGAGAGTAAAAATTCTCAGGCTTTGAGTAGTAGTGAGAGTGCTCTCTGAGACTTGGTGTTTTCCTCCTTGGCCTGACTCTCTATCTATAGCTGATGAAGTGGACTTGGGCTTGATTCAAACAATCTTCCTTATCTATCTTTTTTATATCTTTTGGATCTTGTAAATCTTATCTTTCCTATATCTGCAAGTCATAGATAAGAAAATATCAATTCATATCTTTTAAGTCAAAATTAACTGCTAAATAAATATCTTTAAAGATATTTTCAAATTAGCTCATATTTAACAGTTATCAATATCTTTTAGATCTTGTAATCTTATCTTTTTATATCTGCAAGCCATAAATAATAAAAGTATCAATTCTTATCATTTAAGCAAAAAAATAACTGTTAAATAAATATTTTCAAAGATATTTTCAATATATTTTTATTATGAAATAACTCATATTTAACAGTTATCAAAGACACAGATATATTTTTTTGCTTGCATTCGAAATCAAAGAAAGCAAGTACATCTAAGCGCTTAATGAAGATGGTTGGAGGTAGACAGAGGTGAATTCACATATAAGCTTGTTTCCCCAGTATGAATTTTTATACTTGAATATAATACTCCTATTCATGTGGGCATAGATGCAAAAGTTTGAGATGAGGAAGGTCACAAGCTTGGATAGGTTTGGAAGATAAATGGTTTGTGAGAATATATAAATGCTAAATTAAAACATATTATTGGAAGACAGTTGAAGGATTGACGTCGGAGTAGTTAGTGCAGTGGAAATAAATGCCATTATTGGAGGACGGTTGAAAGATTAGCGTAGGTGGGGCTAGTTATTTCGGTGGGAATAAATGCTAAATTAAAACATATTATTGGTGGAAATTTGGGATGGAAATGAGTCACGCCGCTTGTCAAGGGCCTTTTGCTCGACCTATTTAAGACTTGGTTTGACTTGACTTGTTTATTATAAAGGTCAAACTTAAGCTTTTTAAAAAGCTATTTTAGATAAAAATGACAAAGGCAAATTATAAAAAATAAACTTGTTAAGCTTGACAAACCGGCTTGTTAAGCTTGACAAACTGGCTTATTTAAGTAATAATAATAATAATAACTATTATCTATACCATTTTTATGGAATTATGAATGACAGGCTGAAGCGACATAAGGTGCTTAGAGAATTCACTTGCATGTGAAAAATTTTCAAAAAGAAAAAGATTCAAGTTAAAAGGATAAAGAAATCAGATGAATACTTCAAATGAAAAGAATGTTTTGTAAAAATATTTTCAGACAATTTAAATATTTTTATTTGACTATATTAATATAAATCATCGTTAATCCAATATATTGTTTAATATTATGCTCTCTTTTTTTTCATTTTCTTGTGATATACTTTGTGTTTTAACAACTTGAATTTAATATGATTTTGTTTATCAATTATTTTTGGATTTGTACATTACTTATATGAAATTTTATAAGTTTTTTTTAGTTAATATTTCACTAGGTTTTAGAACAATTAATTGGTCAAAGACGTCTTTAAGCAGATTTTTAAATAGGCTCGTAGGTAAAATCAGACTTCAATGTGAGTCGAGCCGAGCCTTAAAAAAAATTCTATGATAGGTAATGAGACAAGCTCAAGTCTTGCTTATTCAACTCAAGCCGAGCTCAAGCCTAATAAAGCTTGATTTGCCTTGACTCATTTTCACTCCTAGTGAGAATAGGGGTCAACTTCTAATTTTACTATAGGCACTTTAATTAATAGGGGTGGGTAAGCGGGTTGGCCCGCCCCGCGTAAGGCTAGTCCGCATAAGCCCGCATTGGCAGTGGATCGGGTCAGCCCGCCCCGCATTCTTACACTGACCAAATATATTGGTCCGCCCCCGCCCCGCGAACCCCGCGAGTCAAACGGGCCAGTCCGTGGGCCTTGTTTTAAAAGAATTTCAATTTCAATAAAAATGCAACACAATCAAATTAAGTTCAATACAAATGTAAATAAAATCTTAACAATTAGTCAATTACATCAATAAAATAAATAATGTCTTACAAAAGAAAATCCAAGCAATAAATTTAAAATATGAAACTTAAACATCTCTAACAACAAATGATTCTACATTTAAAGTAATATAATCCTAATGCGGGCAATTCGCAGACCCCGTGGGCCAAACTCGCATATTCTGCGGGTTAAGTGGGGCGGATCCAAAAATATGACATCATCATGGACCGTTTAAAAAAATTGATCCATTATCCGCGCGAACCACGGAACCCGGGGGCCAGTCGATGGACCTGGGCCTGTTTACCCACCCTTATTAATTAGCAAGCTATTATATTATATTGGTGGATTAGGACATCTATAGTCCAAGGAATATAAAATTTACCTGACTCTTTGTAACTATGCATGTGATCTATCTAATGAATTCCACCTCCTTTTTATACATCATACACATGCAATGTTAATCACTATGATATAAAACATTTAAATTATATATTATTATTACTATGATTTTTTTAAGATAGATATATTCAAAATTAAAAAAATTATTATATTGGATGGATAATGATTTAATAATATAGTAAAATTATTTTATACTTGTTGGTGTATAATCATTTTTTCTACAAATAAATAAAAATAATTATAATATAAAACATTAATATACCATAAAAATTAAATATTAAAAAAGAAATGTAAATAATCAATTAAAATATATAAAATTTATAACAATTTATTCATATTTGAGAAATTTTAAAAATATGTATATAAATTATTTTTCAAATAAATATATTATTAATATACATAATTCAAACTATGAAAAATATATTATTGAAATATTTAAAACACCAAATACATTTTAAAAATTTGATTTAAATAATATTAAAATTAAAACATAACAATCTCAAAAAATATTTTTATAAATCAGTCTTTTGTTGGAGATAAGAAAATACACTTTAGTTTTTAATTCTAAATATTTAATATTGTATTTGTTTTTTTCCATACTGTAATATATAAAAAAATGTATAATCTATTTAAGTTTTAGTATTTTATAGTGAATTTCAATTTGTTAGTTCTTTACATATTAATTTTCTTTTTCAAATTTTGTAGTATCATATATTACCTTTTTAATATTTGAAAGACTTGTAATATCAAATAAAATAATATTGCAATTAATGTATATATTAACATATAAAAATGAATAGCATAGATAAAAAAAAAATCAAGTATGATCGACAATGAAAGTTTAATCATTGAAAAAGTTGCATGATGTCTTCTCGGGTACACCACTCTACTTCTATAAGTGGTGCATTGATTTACTAGATAAGTTTTTTTTAAGGAATCCATTAAATGTATTTTTCTCCAATCCTGATATTATTACAAAGTTGTTTTCACGTGGTGATTAATTTTCAAGATGATGAGCACATACAAGATAATTTTCAGGATCAAGAGCACATACAAAATAGCTTATAAGATTTTAAGTTACACTACATACAATTTGGTCAAATTTTCTTATATTGTAAAAAGTTATAGATAAAAGTGATGATAATTGTTGTCACCACTACTGAAGAAAGAAGATTCTAAATTGGTTATTTGGAGCATTCTACATTGGTTGAGGATCGTCGTAGTAGACCACATCGTCAAAAGGGAAACCTAATCTAGGACGGTCGCAAAGACTATCTTAAAAAATGTGTGTTTCTAATTGCAGTCCCAAACTTTCCAAAATTTAATATAGTGGTCAAAATCATGATCATTAACTATTTTTTAAAACGTAGCTACAGAGAATAAAGTTGTTGCTTAAACATCTTCACGCCTATAAATAGACCCAAATAATGTGAGGTTCCATACTTCAAAATCCAAATCTAGCGATTAATTATAGTTTAGGCAGCAAATTATGGATTCCCATGATGAGGAGCATGCTGCCAAACTACTTAGAGCTCAAACCCACATATGGAATCACATATTTAGCTTCATAAACTCCATGTCCCTTAAATGTGTGGTTGACTTAGGCATACCAGATATCATACACAACTATGGCCAACCCATGCCACTCTCAAACCTCATTGCTTCACTACCAATCCACCCATCCAAAACTTGCTTTGTCCATCGCTTGATGCGAATCATGATCCATTCTGGCTTCTTCTCTCAACAAAATCATGACATGGAGAATCAGCTAGATGCCAAGTATGTGCTTACCGATGCATCTGTACTATTGCTTAAGAACCATCCGATGAGTGTGACACCTTTCTTGCATGCCATGCTTGATCCAATTTTGACAAATCCATGGAATCAATTTTCTACTTGGTTCAAAAATGGTGACACTACACCATTTGAAACGGCACATGGGATGATGCTTTGGGATTACGCTGGCGCTGATCCAAAACATAATAACTTGTTCAATGATGCCATGGCAAGTGATGCTCGATTTGTCACTAGTTTGGTGATTGAGAAATGTAAGGGAATGTTCATGGGATTGGAGTCATTGGTTGATGTTGGGGGAGGCACAGGGACCATGGCAAAAGCCATTGCTAAATCATTCCCTCGGGTGGAATGCATTGTGTTTGATCTACCACATGTTGTTTCTGGCTTGAAAGGAAGTGAAAACCTTAAATATGTTGCAGGGGACATGTTTGAGGCAATTCCTCCAGCTGATGCCATTCTGTTAAAGGTAAATCACTATTCACATTCAGAATACAATTTTACATTCATACCATTAACACCCAGTTTTTATACTTGAGTGATGTCAAATTTTAAAGAATTAAAGCAAATAATTGATCGATTGGAAAAAAAAAATGAACGATTTTATCATCATTGATCACTTGAAATAACTTCAAATTTTTATATGTATATTGATCACTAAGCTAGTAAGCTAGCACCAGCTAGTAGTCCAACTACATATCTGCCACTATCATACCAAATCAGACCAACTGAGTGGTCTATATGGCTTGTAATAATTAGGACTAGTTTATTAAGTGGTTACGTAAAGTAGCTAGCATATGATTATTTGACAAGTAAATCTCTGCTCATATTCTAGAAAAAATAGTTATAGATCTCTTCAAATTTGACTTTTCTTTTTTCTGAAGTATTGACTATATGTTGCGGTTAAAAACGTTACATGATGTGCCAATTCATTCTACCAAGCTTAATATGAATGCAAGTCAATATTTATTTCTTTTGTATGATTCTTATCGGTGTGTTACTTTGAATGACAAAGCAGTGGATATTGCATGACTGGAATGATAAGGAGTGTGTGGACATATTGAAGAAATGCAAAGAGGCGATAACGAGGAAAGGCAAAGAAGGGAAGGTGATCATCATAGACATGGTGGTGGAGAATGAGAAGAGAGATGATGAATCAGTTGAAACACAGCTCTTCTTTGATATGCTGATGATGGTGTTGGTCACTGGAAAAGAGAGAAGCAAGAAAGAATGGGCTAAGTTGATTTCCTCTGCTGGTTATAACAACTACAAGATAACTCCAGTCTTGGGCTTAAGGTCTCTCATTGAGATCTATCCATAGTAAGTTAATGAGATGTGCCAGCACTCTATCATTCATATATGTAAGGGCTATAATTTTTCTGTTTCGATTCATGAGTGAATGTTGGATAAGTAACAATAGCAATAGACTGAACTCTCTTCATCATAGTTGTGTTGTTGGAACAGTACTGTCAAGAAAGGAAAAAAAAAAAATCTGAGGATAAGTATAGTTTGCGTGGTATATATAGCAGGTGAAGAAGAAAAGGAACACGTGGTTAAAGAGCACAGTGAGAGTTTAGCAATTACTCTTTTTTTGGTAACTGAATTTGCCTTGTATTAGATTTGTGAAGAACTAAGTTTGTGAGAGTTGTATTAAATAAAATAAGATTAATTGAAATTTATTTGTAATTGAAGTCAAGACACATATATATTTTTTTGCTTGCATTCGAAATCAAAGAAAGCAAGTTCATCTAAAAACTTAATGAAAATGGTTGGAGGTAGACAGCGGTGAATGCACATATAAGCTTGTTCTCACAGTATAAATTTTTATACTTGAATATAATACTCCTATTCATGTGGGCATAGATGCAAAAGTTTGAGATGAGGAAGGTCACAAGCTTGGATAGGTTTGGAAGATAAATGATTTGTGATAATATATAAATGCTAAATTAAAACGTATTATTGGAAGACAGTTGAAGGATTGGCGTTAGTGTAGTTAGTGCGGTGGGAATAAATGCTATTATTGGAGGACGGTCATACGTGGAGCTAGTTATTGCGGTGGGAATAAATGCTAAATTAAAACATATTATTGGAAGGCAGATTGACTCGTAGAAGTTATTGTTGTGGGAATAAATGCTATTATTGGAGGACGGTTGAAGAATTGGTGTACGTGGGGTTAGTTATTGCGGTGGGAATAAATGCTAAATTAAAATATATTATTGATAGACACTTGAAGGATTGGCGTCAGAGTAGTTAGTGCGGTGGGAATAAATGTTATTATTCTCATCTTAATAATAATGTCATGCCAACAATGAAATTAATGAGACTAAAATAAAATAAAAAGAATTTTATGGAGACATAAAATACATAAAATAAATATTATAGAAACTAAAAATGAAAAGAAATTATAAGAATTAAAAAAAAGAATTTGCTTATGTCTTCAAAGGTCACTTAAAGTTGTTTATATTTTTTATTTTAAATATTGGGTTGCACAAAAGAAATGATCATTGTATTCATGTTAAGAATAAATAAAGCAAAATATAATGACCAAAAATTATACCAAATTAAATTCTATTTTTTTTTCTTTTGGATGAAGTATGAATATAAAATTAAGAGACAACAAAGTTTAAGACATCACGAAAGAGTTTTTCATAAATTTCTCTATAATGACTTCAAGATAAAAATCTCATCTTTGGCTTCAAAACACTTGAACACATATCCTAATTAGCTAAAGTATCAATCATATGATTAGAATCATGTGACATAATTGCAAGTAACAAAGTTCAAATATTTCTCACTAACGCTATCAAATAAAATAAGATTAATTGAAATTAATTTGTATTTGAAGTCAAGACACATATATTTTTTTGCTTGCATTCGAAATTAAAGAAAGCAAGTTCATCTAAACGCTTAATGAAAATGGTTGGAGGTAGACAGAGGTGAATGCACATATAAGCTTGTTCTCACAGGATAAATTTTTATACTTGAATATAATACTCCTATTCATGTGGGCATAGATGCAAAAGTTTGAGATGAGGAAGGTCACAAGCTTGGATAGGTTTGGAAGATAAATGGTTTGTGAGAATATATAAATGTTAAATTAAAACATATTATTGAAAGACAGTTGAAGGATTGGCATCAGAGTAGTTAGTGCGGAGGGAATAAATGCTATTATTGGAGGACGGTTGAAGGATTAGCGTATGTGGGGCTAGTTATTTCGGTGGGAATAAATGTTAAATTAAAACATATTATTGGTGGAAATTTGGGATGGAAATGAGCCACGCCGCTTGTCAAGGGTCTTTGGCTCGACATATTTAAGACTTGGCTTGGCTTGGCTTGTTTACTATAAAGGCCAAGCTCAAGCTTTGTAAAAAACTTTTTTAGATGAAAAGGCCAAAGGCAAATTATAAAAAAAACTTCTTAAGCTTGACAAACCGTCTTGTTAAGCTTGACAAACTGGCTTGTTTAAGTAATAATAATAATATTAATAATAATAAAAACTATTATCTATATCATTTTTATAGAATTATGAATGACAGGATGAAGTGACATAAAGTGCTTACAGAATTCACTTGCATGTGAAAAAATTTTAAAAAGAAAAAGACTCAACTTAAAAGGATAAAGCAATCAGATGAATACTTCCAAAGAAAAGAATGTTTTCTAAAAACATTTTCAGACAATTTATATATTTTTATTTGATTAAATTAATATAAATCATCTCTAATCCATATATTTTTTTAATATTATGCTCTCTTTTTTTTCATTTTCTTTTGATATACTTTGTGTTTTAACAACTTGAATTCAATATGATTTTGTTTATCAATTATTTTTGGATTTGTACATTACTTATACGAAATTTTATAAGTTTCTTTTTTTAGTTAATATTTCACTAGGTTTTAGAACAATTAATTGTTCAAAGACGTCTTTAAGCAGATTTTTAAATAGGCACGTAGGCGAAATCAGGCTTTTATGTGAGCCGAGCCGAGCCTTTAAAAAAATCCTATGACAGGTAATGAGCCAAGCTCAAACCTTGCGTATTCAACTCAATTCGAGCTCAAGCCTAGTAAAGCTTAATTTGGCTTAACTCATTTTCACCCCTAATGGGAATAGGGGTCAACTTCTAATTTTACTACAGGCACTTTAATTAATAGGGGTGGGTAAGTGGGCTGGCTCGCCCCGCATAAGCCCGCATTGGCAGTGGACCGGGCCAGCTCACCCCGCATTCTTACACGGACCAAATAAATTGGTCCGCCCCCGCCCCGCGGATCCTGCGGGTCAAACGGGCCAGTCCGTGGCCCTAGTTTTAATAGAATTTCAATTTTAATAAAAAATACAACACAATCAAATTAAGTTCAATATAAATGTAAATAAAATCTTAACAATTAGTCAATTACATAAATAAAATAAATAATGCCTTAGCAAAAGAAAATCCAAACAATAAATTTAAAATATGAAACTTAAACATCTCTAACAACAAATGATTCCATATTTGAAGCAATAAAATCTTAATGCGGGCAACCAGAAGATCCCGCGGGCCAAACTCACATAGTCTGCGGGTTAAGTGGGGCAGACCCAAAAATATGACATAATCATGGACCATTTTAAAAAATTGATCCGTTACCCAAGCGAATCGCAAGCCCCGCGGACCAGTCAATGAACCTAGGCCCGTTTACCCACTCCTATTAATTAGCATGCTATTATATTATATTGGTGGATTAGGACATCTATAGTCCCAGGAATATAAAATTTACCTGACTCTTTGTAACTATTAGGGGTGGGTAAACGGGCTCAGGTCCATGTATTGACCCACGGGGCCCGCGGTCTATGATTATGTCATATTTTTTGGCCCACCTCGCTTAACCCGTGGACTATGCGGGTTTGGCCTGCGGGGTCCGCGGGTTGTCCGTAGCCCGCATTAGGTTTAATTTGTGTGATCCTGACCCAATTATATTAGGTTTGATTTTCTCTTTTTCAATTTAAACTTTTCTTTTAAAATAACAGATAAAGAAATATATTAGATATGATAAAGATATAAAGATAAAAATAAAAGATTTAAATTGAAAGATGATAAAGATAAAAAAAGGATAAGATAACAAAAATAAAAGATTAAGATAAAAAAGATAAGTGATAACTTGCTAAAAATCTTTTTTTTATATTTTATCAATCTTTTTCTCTTTTAATCTATCATTTTCATATCTGAAAGTCATAAATAATAAAAATATCAATTCTTATCATTTAAGCCAAAAATAATTGTTAAATAAATATTTTTAAAGATATTTCAATATATGTTTATTGTAAAAAATAACTCATATCATATTTAGTAGTTGTAGCAGGCTAAAAACATTTTTTCTCCTCACGTGTGCTTAACAAATATCGAACTAGGCTTCTTGTTGACAACATACAAGCCTTGATATATACTAAAAATTGGTTACTAGTATTTGATATGCAGGGTAAATAATATGTAATAATTATTGTCTTTTAATCACTTAGCTTGACTTTATTCTAATATTTTATTATTTTGAGTTTTAGGAAAAGAAGATGAAGATATGGAGATGGAGAAGGCTCAAGCTACTTCAAATATGAAATCATTTGTTGTTGGAGATGTTTAAATTTCATATTTTAGATTTATTGCTTCGATTTCTTTGTTAAGACATTATTTATTTTATTGATATAATTGACTAATTATTGAGATTTTATTTATCTTTGTATTGAACTTAATTTGATTGTATTATATTTTTATTAAAATTAAAATTCTTTTAAAATTAGGCTCGCGGACTGGCTCGTTTGACCCGCGGGATCCGTGGGGCGGGGGCGGACCAATTTATTTCGTCTGTGTAAGAAGCGGGGCGGATTGGCCCGATCCGCTACCAATGCGGGCTCATGCGGACGGGCCTTACACGGGGCATGCCGGTCCGCTTACCCACCCCTAGTAACTATGCACGTGATCTATCTAATGAATTCCACCTCCTTTTTATACATCATACACATGCAATGTTAATCACTATAATATAAAACAATTTAATTATATATTATTATTACTATGATTTTTTTAAGATAGTTATATTCAATATTTATATAATTATTATATAGGATGGATAATGATTTAATAATATTATAAAATTATTTTACATTTGTTTGTGTATAATCTTGTTTTCTACAAATAAATAAAAATAATAATAAAATAAAACATTAATATACCATAAAAAATAAATATTAAAAAAGAAATGTAAATAATCAATTAAAATATATAAATTTTATAACAATTTATTCATATTTAAGTAATTTTTAAAATATGTATATAAATTATTTTTCAAATAAATATATTATTAATATACATAATTCAAACTATGAAAAATATATTATTGAAATATTTAAAACACCAAATACATTTTAAAAATTTGATTTAAATAATATTAAAATTAAAACATAACAATCCCAGAAAATATTTTTATAAATCAGTATTTTGTTGGAGATAAGAAAATACACTTTCGTTTTTAATTCTAAATATTTTATAATGTATTGTTGTTTTTCCATACTGTAATATATAAAAAAGATGTATAATCTATTTAAGTTTTAGTATTTTATACTGAATTTCAATTTGTTAGTTCTTTACATATTAATTTTATTTTTCAAATTTTGTAGTATCATATATTACCTTTTTAATATTTGAAAGACTTGTAATATCAAATAAAATAATATTGCAATTAATGTATATATTAACATATAAAAATGTATAGCATAGATAAAAAAAAAAAAAAAATCAAACATGATCGACAATGAAAGTTTAAATATTGAACAAGTTGTATGATGTCTTCTCGGGTACACCACTCTACTTCTCTAAGTGGTGCATTGATTTACTAGATAATTTTTTTTAAGGAATCCATTAAATATATTTTTCTCCAATCATGATATTATTACAAAGTTGTTTTTACGTGGTGATTGATTTTCAAGATGGTGAGCACATACAAGATAATTTTGAGGATCCAAAGCACCTACAAAATAGCTGATAAGGTTTTAAGTTATACTACATACAATTTGGTTAAATTTTCTTATATTGTAAAAAAATTATAGATAAAAGTGGTCACAATTATTGTCACCCCTACTGGAGAAAGAAGATTCTAAATCAATTATTTGGAGCGTTCTACATAGTGGCCAAAATCATGATCACCAACTATTTTTTAAAACCTAGCTACAGAGGATAAAGTCGTTGCTTAAACATCATCTCGCCTATAAATAGACCCAAATAATTTGAGGTTCCATACTTCAAAATCCAAATCTAGCGATTAATTATAGTTTAGGCAGCAAATTATGGAATCCCATGATGAGGAGCATGCTGCCAAACTACTTAGAGCTCAAACCCACATATGGAATCACATATTTAGCTTCATAAACTCCATGTCCCTTAAATGTGTGGTTGACTTAGGCATACCAGATATCATACACAACTATGGCCAACCCATGCCACTCTCAAACCTCATTGCTTCACTACCAATCCACCCATCCAAAACTTGCTTCGTCCATTGCTTGATGCGAATCATGATCCATTCTGGCTTCTTCTCTCAACAAAACCATGACTTGGAGAATGAGCTAGAAGCCAAGTATGTGCTAACCGATGCATCTGTACTATTGCTTAAGAACCATCCGCTGAGTGTGACACCTTTCTTGCATGCCATGCTTGATCCAGTTTTGACAAATCCATGGAATCAATTTTCTACTTGGTTCAAAAATGGTGACCCTACACCATTTGAAACGGCACATGGGAAGATGTTTTGGGATTATGCTGGCGCTGATCCGAAACTTAATCACTTGTTCAATGATGCCATGGCAAGTGATGCTCGATTTGTCACTAGTTTGGTGATTGAGAAATGTAAGGGAGTGTTCATGGGATTGGAGTCATTGGTTGATGTTGGGGGAGGCACAGGGACCATGGCAAAAGCCATTGCTTAATCATTCCCTCGGGTGGAATGCATTGTGTTTGATCTACCACATGTTGTTTCTGGCTTGAAAGGAAGTGAGAACCTTAAATATGTTGCAGGGGACATGTTTGAAGCAATTCCTCCAGCTGATGCCATTCTGTTAAAGGTAAATCACTATTCACATTCAGAATACAATTTTACATTCATACCATTAACACCCAGTTTTTATACTTGAGTGATGTCAAATTTTAAAGAATTAAAGCAAATAATTGATCGATTGGAAAAAAAAATGAACGATTTTATCATCATTGATCACTTGAAATAACTTCAAATTTTTATATGTATATTGTTCACTAAGCTAGTAAGCTAGCACTAGCTAGTAGTCCAACTACATATCTGCCACTGTCATACCAAATCAGACCAACTAAGTGGTCTATATGGCTTGTAATAATCAGTACTAGTTTACTACAAGATAACTCCAGTCTTGGGCTTAAGGTCTCTCATTAAGATCTATCCATAGTAAGTTAATGAGATGTGCCAGCACTCTATCATTCATATATGTAAGGGCTATAATTTTTCTGTTTCGATTCATGAGTGAATGTTGAATAAGTAACAATAGCAATAGACTGAACTCTCTTCATCATAGTTGTGTTGTTGGAACAGTACTGTCAAGAAAGGGAAAAAAAAAAAGATCTGAGCATAAGTATAGTTTGTGTGGTATATATAGCAGCTGAAGAAGAAAAGGAACACGTGGTTAAAGAGCACGGTGAGAGTTTAGCAATTACTTTTTTTTTTGGTAACTGAATTTGCCTTGTATTAGAAATGATCATTGTATTCATGTTAAGAATAAATAAAGGCAAAACATAGTGGTAAAAAAATATAGCAAATTAAATCTTATAATTTTTCTTTTGGATGAAGTATGAATATAAAAAGTAAGAGACGACAAAATTCAAGACATCACCAAAGAATTTTTCTCTATGATGACTTTAGGATAAAAATCTCATCTTTGGCATCAAAACACTTGAACACATATCCTAATTAGCTAAAGTATCAATCACATGATTAGAATCATGTGACATAATTGCAAGTAACAAAGTTCAAATGTTTCTCACTAACGCTATTAAATAAAATAAGATTAATTGAAATTTATTTGTATTTGAAGTCAAGACACAAATATTTTTTTGGTTGCATTCAAAATAAAAGAAAGCAAGTTCATCTAAACGCTTAATGAAAATGGTTGGAGGTAGACAGAGGTGAATGCACTTATAAGCTTGTTCTCCGAGTATGAATTTTTATACTTGAATATAATACTCCTATTCATGTGGGCATAGATGCAAAAGTTTGAGATGAGGAAGGTCACAAGCTTGGATAGGTTTGGAAGATAAATGGTTTGTGAGAATATATAAATACTAAAGTAAAACATATTATTGGAAGCCAGTTGAAGGATTGGCGTCGGAGTAGTTAGTGCGATAGAAATAAATGCTATTATTGGAAGATGGTTGAAGGATTAGCGTACGTGGGGCTAGTTATTGCGGTGGGAATAAATGTTAAATTAAAACATATTATTGGAAGACACTTGAAGGATTGATGTCGTAGTAGTTTGTGCGGTGGGAATAAATGCTATTATTGGAGGATGGTTGAAGAATTAGTGTACGTGGGGCTAGTTATTCCAATGAGAATAAATGCTAAATTAAAACATATTATATGCTAAATTAAAACATATTATTGGAAGACAGTTGAAGGATTGGCGTCGCAGTAGTTAGTGCAGTGGGAATAAATGCTATTATTCTCATCTTAATAATAATTTCATGCCAACAATGAAATTAATGAGACTAAAATAAAATAAAAATAATTTTCTGTAGACTTAAAATAGATAAATTAAACTTACAGAAATTAAAAATGGAAAGAAATTATAAGAATTAAAGAAAATTGCTTATGTCTTCAAATGTCACTTAAAGTTGTGTATGCTTTTTATTTTAAATATTGGGTTGCACAAAAGAAATGACCATTGTGTTCATGTTAAGAATAACTAAAGCAAAACATAGAGGCCAAAAAATATAGCAAATTAAATTCTATAATTTTTCTTTTGGATAAGTATGATTACAAAAAGTAAGAGACAACAAAGTTTAAGACACCACGAAATTTTTTTCCATAAATTTCTCTATGATAATATCAAGATAAAAATCTCATCTTCACTTCAAAATATTTGAACACATATCCTAATGAGTTAAAGTATCAAACACCTGATTAAAATCATGTGACATAATTACAAGTAACAAAGTACAAATATTTTTCACTAATGCTATTATTTCTATAATCTTGGATGCATGTTTATGCATGGAATAAGAAATTTTTTACCATGAATAGGTGAATCATACAATATACGTGATTAAGGGGTTGAGTTTCAAAATTCTATTGCATTTCCACCTAAATGCATGCCCAATAAGTTTACTTTATACATACATGTCCAATATATATAACTGTTCTAATTATTTTTTTTTCATTTTTAGTTCCTACATTAATGTTTTTACGTTATTGTTAACAGGATATTATTGTTTACGCGTCAATGATAGGTTATTATGGTAGCATCACATCACCTTTCATTTGTCATGTCTTGCATTTTTTTTATTATAATAAATAACAAGAATTGAAGTAAAAAAAATATCACTTACAAAGGTCAATATGATATTTAAGTCTCTTTAAATAATAAAAATACTTCTTGATTATTAATAGAAGTATATATATATATATATATATATATATATATATATATATATATATATATATATATATATATATATATATATATCTTTAAGTCTTTATAAGATGTTATAAGATTTAGAATGACAAATCTAAAACTTTAATTTGGTAAAGTTAATATTTTAATTTGATCCATAATATGAAACACAAGACAAGCCAAATCTAACTTTGCCATGCCTTATTAGTTAAGAATTGTTGCCGACAGTTTTTTTCTGTGATTTTGTTGGTTGTACCTATTAATTTTACATTTTTACATGCAGTGTAATTTTGTTTTCTCTTTCATGGAATATCTAAATATAATATTAATTTTCATGATTTGTGTAGCCTTTTGCAAGAACTGATCACTGTTTTCTCTTTTTACTTATAGAAAAAACAAAGAAAATAGTTATTTAAGAAAGTATGGTATTCCTATGCCGACAAATTAAAAAGCAAATGGGCAAATTTTGGGCTCATCATCAATTAGATACGCAATCACCATATCGTATCTAATAAAAGTAGAATCGCATCAATCATTATTCCTGTGCAAATTCAATTATTGCTATGTATAGTAGTGATGTAATAAATGAATCACACCCCTTCTTTAATTTATATACAAAGAAGGTAATATTATATTTTCCTTACAAATTCTTTTACCATATTACAAAGAAAATATTAAATAAAAAAATACATATATTTAGTAAATTGAAAATATAAAATATATGAGAAAATAATTTTTATACAAGAATGAGATGAATAAATTTAAGCCAGATAATTATACATGGATAATTGAAACTAAAAGTTATATAATCACGTGAAATAGTCATTTGTCTCTAAAATATTACATAGTTTATAGTTTTTTTCTCTACCAAAAATAAAATTTATATTTTTCAATGTTCAACATACGTAATAAGATCTAATGGCTAATATTTATTAATCTCACTCTCACGTTAAAAAAAAAACTTTCTCCCTATATTATCAAATAATAAATTAACTTGTATGATAAGAATTATAAAAATGTCAATTTTTTAATAATTACTTTAAAAATTATATTTAAAATGATTTTTAATTAGCTGAAAATATTTTTTATATGTTAGCAGTGATAAAAACTAAATATAAATATAACTTAAAATATTATAAAAATTGTTATAAAACTAAATTAAAAAGATCAAATGAAAATATTATTATAACATTAAAATAAAATAGTAATATAATAATTAAAGTAATCAGTTAAAAATTATAAAAGTGATAATAATTTATTTCTACATGAGAAAAGTATAAAAGGAACATTACTATAAAATATATCTAGAAAACATTTCATAAACCAGTCGTTTTAATAGACCTCTTCGAACTCCCGTTATGTGGTGTTGATATTGTTCTCGATGTAGAATTGCTCAAATGTTTGGGTCTCGTTACTACATATTACACCATGCTTTTTATGTCTTTCACCCATTTGGGCCAACCCATCCAGTTGTTTGCAGATGTACCAATAAGGCCAGCTCAAGCTTCAGCCTAACAACTTAAGCTTATGATACATACTCAGTTCCTATCGGCCTTGTTCCACATAACCCATATTCCCGACCTAACCCAACTTTTATCTTCTTCACCCATTTCCAACGACACCACCCCTCCAGCCATTGTAGCCATTCTCTCCAGATTCCAAGACTTATTCATTGAACCTTTGTCTCTTCCCACACATCATTCTATCACACACCACATTCATCTCCTCCCTAATTCAAATCCAGTAAACGTGAAGCATTATCGTTACCCACATAGTCAAAAAGTTGAACTAAAGAAGCAGGTTTCATCCATGCTCGATGTCGGTTTGATTCAATTAGGCAAAGACCTTTCTCTTCACCAATGTTACTAGTTAAAAAGAAAGACAATTGTTAGCGATGTTGTGTTGACTATCACGCACTGAACGCGATATCAGTGAAGGAAAAATTTGTGATGCCCACCATCGATGAACTCCTCGACGAGCTAGGCGACGTGTCATGGTTTTCCAAGTTGGACCTTTGCCATGGATTCCACCAAATACATATGGCAGATGCGGATATCCCAAAACCGCCTTCAGAACTCACTAGGGCCATTACAAATATAGGGTTATGCCTTTTGGCCTTTGTAAAGCGCCGACCACCTTCTAGGCAACCATGACTGAACTGCTTAAACCCTTCTTACGCAAGTTCTTTGTCATGTTCTTCGATGACATCCTTGTTTATAGTTTTTCATTGCTAGCTCACGTCCAACACCTAGAAGTAGTCTTCGACGTTTTGTCCAAAGGATGGTTCCATCTACAACATTCCTAATGTCTGTTCGCCAAGAATACCCTTCAGTACTTGGGACACATAGTGCCAACCGCAGGTGTTGCTCCTAACCTTACCAAGATTAGTGCTATGTTGAATAGGTCATCATCGACATCCACCACTGAATTGTGTGGTTGTTCGCTGGTCGGAAAGTGTACTGATTCGCACAAGTAGTACATAAAACAGTAAGACCGAGTGTCGAGTTCACATGGAATTTATTTCACCTAGACTATGTATATTCAGTATGTAAATACTTTTAAAGCTTGGAAATAAGGTAAAGATTAAATAGTGAAATAAGTTTCTGCACTGTTAAACTACTTGGACAAAAGTAAAATACTCAAAGCTGTAAAATATGACAAATATCAAGATAAAAGCGTTGGGGAGTTTCCTACTGAAATTTCTCTTGTCGTCTAAAAGGATTTTTCTCTATTTAATGTTATCCTACTGTTCTTACATGGAGAAAATACTCAGACCATGATTTCTCACATGAATGAGCCTAAGTCTCTTAGCCTTTGTCTTGATTCCTCAACAAACTCACTTTAAAAGAGTTGCACTAAGCACACAGTGTAAAATATACTAGATCACTGCACTTCATTCCCAGACATACAAATTTCTAGCTTATTCTATCCAGTTCTAAGGTTTTAAAGCATTTTCCAATAATAAAAAGTCTAACTAAACATACAAATGGGTGATTAAGCCACAAGCATGTAAAATAAGTATAGATGGAAGCAAAGAACACCAGAAAATAACATTAAATGGATAGTTAGAATATTACATCAAGAGTTTCAGTAGTTACTCTCCAACAAAGAGGTTCTAGCCTTCAATTACAAGTAAAGCTTCAAAATACAAAGAAAAAAAATGTTTTTGGTGAAAGAAAATGGAAGAAGATGATGGAGAATGTCTTATCCAGTCTCTCAACCTTATTTCTCTCTGTTTTTCACGTAGCTAGGCTTGGCTAGACTCTGGTTGAGGTGAATGTTAGTGGTGACCTTTGGTTTTCCGCCAATCTCAGTGTTTTAAAGGCTCTTGGACTTCTCAGCATACGAAGGCTCGCTCAGCGAGCATGTCTCGTTGAACAAAAATAAGTGAAATTCTACTAAGCGAGCTTAGGCGAGCTAAGCGCGAAAAGAGACAACGTCCTCGCTGAGCAGGCTGGCTGCGCGCTGAGCGTGCAGATCTCTGACTTATCTTCTTCTAGGGTTTCCCATCCGCTAAGTCAACCGGTTGCCTCGCTAAGCGGATGAGGCTCGCTTAGCCAATCTGTCTCGCTAAGCGAGTTCATCAGTAGCTTTTTGCACCTTCTCTTTTTTGGCCTACAAAATGAGTTGACTTCAACATTAGGTCATAAAAATGGAGTTTCTACTCTATAAAATCACACAAGAAAGAAAATATATACAATTTCCATAAAAAGAACCATAAATTGGAGGCACATTGCTATTTTCTTGCAAATTTTCAATATCATACTAACTCATAAATAGCAACTAACAGAGGCATCCTTAGTCTAACCAGATTTTATTGTCGTTTCATTCAAGGATACACAGTGTTGGTTGCATCGTTAACTGGGTTGTTGCGCAAGGACCAATTTAATTGGGCACCTGAGTCTCAATTAGCTTTCGACCCCTTGAAAAAGGTTATGACTCAGGATCATGTCCTGGTTTCGCTAGATTTTTTAGTCCATTATACTTTGGAAATAAATGCTTCTGACGTGGTGATAGGGGTCCTTCTTATGCATAACCACCACTCAATTGCTTTTTACAGTAAGGTGTTTTGTCCCTGTTTGCAACAGTCTTCAACTTATGTCAAAGAACTGCACACGATTACCTTAGTTGTGTAAAAATGGCAACACTACTTGTTGGGTCATCCATTCTCCATCCTCATGGACCATAAAAGCCTCAAGGAGCTTATGTCGCAGGTGCTCCAAACCCGATAACAACAAATTTATATTTCCAAATTGATGGGGTACGACAATATAATCCAATATCTCCCCGGTGCCGGCAATGTCATGGCAGATGTTTTATCGCGTGTCCCCAACAACAGCCAATACTTCACTCTTTCTCTTCCTAATTTTACTTGGAGCAGCTCATCCATTCCCTTCACAAAACTACCACTTTTATAGAATTGATGCAACAGGTTCGTGAGCATCCCGAAGCTCACCCTGGCTTCTCAATCCACCATAATTTATTATTTTATCAAGGGAAGATTTGGTTGTCGTTAGACAGTCCCTTTGTTGCCCTGCTCTTGGCGGAATTTCATAGCTCTCCCTTGGGCGTCCATATGGAGGTAGCCAAGACCCTTCATCGTCTTGAGGAAAGTTTCTTTTGGTTAAGCATGCACTAAGTTGTTAAGAGTTATGTTGCTCAGTGTCTCATCTGCCAACAGACGAAGTATGAGACACACAAGCCTATCGGCCTACTTCAGTCGTTACCCATTCTTGTCGGTATTTGGGAGGACATGTCTTTTGACTTTATTACTGGCCTCCCTCGGTTCCAAGGTATCATTACCATTCTCGTGGTAGTCGATCGTTATTCCAAGGGCGCATACTTTGGTGCCCTTCCACCACGACACATAGCCTACAAAGTGGCTCTGCTTTTTCTAGATATGGTGTGTAAATTACATGATTTTCCCCATAGCTTGGTTTCCGACAGAGACCTAGTGTTCATCAGTATGTTCTGGTGCGATCTCTTCCACCTGAGTGGTACTAAGTTGAGGATGAGCACCTCCTATCACTCAGAGACAAACGACCAGACCAAAGTTCTTAATAGAACTCTTGAATAGTACCTTTGCTCATTTGTCCATGACCGCCCCGCTTAATGGTATACCTGCCTCACACTGGCTGAATGGTCTTATAACACTTCTGTTCATTCGGCAACAAGGTTTTCTCGATTGACATTTGGCAAGCCGCCTCCCTCCATCCCTCATTACCTGCAAGTCTCATCTTCGGTAGAAACTGCTGATTATCTTCCGACTACACAGAATGCCATCCATCTTCAATTACAAAGAGGTTTGCAGAAGGCTCAAGTGGCCATGAAATAATACGCCTACAATCACTGCTGCGAACTCTTATTCAAGGAAAGAGATTGGGTTTACGTGCATCTCAGGCCCTACCATCAACTCTCACTTCAGCCGATCTATTCCAAGCTATCAAAGAGATTCAATGGCCCTTTCCAGGTATCAGAACGTATTGGCTCCATTGTGTACCACCTCCAGTTGTCATCAGACTACAGAATACACCCAGTATTTCATGTATCCATGTTAAAACCACACCACAACCCACCGCCGACAACCCTAGGCACTCTTTCCCCCATTATAGGCTAACAATCATCCTGTGGTCAAGCCCTTTCAATTTTGGACTGGAAGTGGAATCATACAACGTCGCCTCCTTCCAAAATGGTGCTCGTCCAATGGTGTGGCTTATCCCTTGAAGACACTATCTGGGAGAGTTGGGAGTCTCTGTAGACTGCATACAACCTTGAGAGCAAGGTTGACTTTCTAGGGGAGGGTGTTGATAGCAACACAACCCAAGCACCCAGCGGAAGGCCCAGGAGGACACTAAGGAGGCCTACCCATTTCAAGGACTATGAGTGATCTTGTCCCACGCACCTAAGAATATTCTTACTCTGTCATTTAGTTAAAAAGCTCCAAGTTAGTTATCACCACTACCTATTGTTGTTATTCTTCCATAACAGAATTTGTCCTATTGTAATCAGCCAATGATTGGCTTAGTATTCATCTACAGCGTTCCTATATAAACCGCATAATTGAATAAAATGAGCAAGAAAAGTTTATCAATTAGCTGTTACTTTACCTTAGTGTAGCTTAGTCCTCTATCAGCAACCTCGTGAAGTGGCATGCATGAATAGCTAGGCATTGTTGCTGGAGATATTCATCTATATTCTGGTTCTAATTCAAACCATTTATGAAGTGCAACTGTGAAGAGAGGGAGAGTAAGAGAAAGTACAAAGGAAACAAAATATTGCAATGGTTAGTTGGTTACCTCAGGCTTCTCCTACCATATCAGTCTAGGCCCAATAAATTTAATATGTTTTGTTTTAATTGTTTTAAACTTTAAGGATGTAGTGATATGAGTGTCAAACTCACGCTTGGCAAACCGAAGTACTACTTGAAGTGTACTAATAAATTAACACTATGGATTGACAATGAATTAAATTAAATAATTTTGATTCATGTTATTTTTCTCTTTATCCTTTTAGTTTCTCTATATTGATAAGCCTGTTTTAAATCTCCCCGTAAAAGCACACGGCTAAGAAATTTATGGGAAGCGAGCAAGGTTGTGTGAGGCGACGATGATAATAATAATAATAATAAACAATAAGTTTGTTATGTTGAAATATTGTGTTGCACTACTGCCATTCGCCTACCAAAATATGTTTCAGTATAGTTCCAAAATAAAGTTTGAGATTTCAATTGGTTTTAGCTGCATCATAGGGTACATTTATTAAAACTTGTGTGTGTGTGGCATGAATAAATGACACAACAAACACATTATTCATGAATTGTGCTAATGACCCAGCTTTGCAAACTATTATGCGTAGGTAATTTTAACTCTTTTTAACTCATATCAGACATCTTTTTTTGGTTGTGCTCATAAGATTACTTAATTCCTCATACGTGGTTAAAGAGCACAGTGAGAGTAGTTAGTGCGGTGGGAATAAATGCTATTATTGGAGGACAATTGAAGGATTAGTGTACGTGGGGCTAGTTATTGCAGTGGGAATAAATGCTAAATTAAAACATATTATTGGTGGGAATTGGGGATGAAAATGAATCAAGCTGCTTGTCAAGGATCTTTGGCTCGGTCTATTTAAGGCTTGATTCGGCTTGACTTGTTTACTATAAAGGTCAAGCTCAAGCTTTTTAAAAAACTTTTTTAGATAAAAAGGTCAAAGCCAAATTATAAAAAAAGCTTGTTAAACTTGACAAACTGGCTTGTTTAAGTATTAATAATAATAATAATAACTATTATCTATACCATTTTTATGACATTATGAATGACAGGATAAAGTGATATAACGTGCTTAGAGAGTTCATTTGCATCTGAAAAATTTTCAAAAAGAAAAAGAC